>NW_026712312.1:5946077-6113130 GCF_030504385.1 Musca domestica
TTAGGATTCCAGCCCTATCCCTTTACCCAATATTAAATTTAGTACTATTCAGTACTTCTCGTACAAAAAAGGACGCTAAATCTCAAACACACATACCATCAGTAATCTAAATGTAAAAATTCCGAATTTTATCTCTATCCCGTCACACAATACCAAATATAGTACCATTCAGTACTTTTCGCACAATTATAGTACACATTTCCAAAACCACCTTAAGTCCAGATACCAATAGAGACACCAATATCAAATTTGATAATTTCAGATCTATCCCTTCAACCAATTTAGTACCACTTAGTACTTTTGTAAAAATATATGACACATTTCCGAAATTTCCCCCATTTTTTAATTTCGCATACCGACGGTGATTTCTGTAAATCAAATTTTTGGTTTTCAGCTCTATTCCTACACCAAATATTAAATGTAGAACTTCTTAGTACTTTTCGTACAATATCTCAATCTCAAATACCAATGGATATCTTAATATCAAATTTTGATATTCTAGATCTATCCCATCACCAAATACGAAATGTAGTACTTTTCGAACAATTATGATATTTGCAAAACCACCTCCATTTCTTACCCTCAGGCACCATCTATATCAAATTTGAGGATTCCAGCCTTTTCCCGTTACCCGATACTAAATATAATACCATTCAGTACTTGTCGTACAATTATAGTACACATTTCCGCAACCACCTCCATATGTCCAGGATACACCTGAACAGCGATCCTTCTTTCACCCAATATCAAATTGTACCAAATATAGTACTATTTAGTACTTTTTGAGCACTTGTAGTACATATTAACAAAACCACCCCTTATTTAACAAACCTATCACCAGCAGGGAGCCCAATAAAAATTTTCAAAATTCCAGCTTCACCCGTTCACTCTTAACCAAACTGTTCGAAATGTTGTACCATTTAGTACAGTTGGCGTACTTAGTACACACTTCCAAAAACAACTTCATTTATCAAACTTACTTACCAACCTTGGTTCTCATTCTAAATTTCAAGTATTTAATTCTATCCTCTATTACATAGTACCAAATGGTACCATTTGAGAAGCTTAGTACCATTTTAGAACTTTCCGCAACCTTAAAGTTCGAATTTCCGAAAATCCTTAAATATATCTGTCCTGCACTCCATCCACGATTTTTATTCCAAAATTTCACATTTCTAACTCATTCCTTTAATCCGATAAAAATTATTCAATTTTTAGTACATTTTTGTACTTTTCGTACCCTTTTTGGAGGGATTTCCAGAAACTCAGTTTTATCACGCACCAAGACTGGCCTCGTGCATAATTTCAAAATTCTAGCTTCGAATTAAAAAAAAAGGTCATAACCTTTCCATGTGTAGTCCACATAACATTAGCTTACATAATATTTTATTCCATTAAATTTCATATTGGAGTGCCCAATTATTTATATTCCAGCTGTGGAGAAAACTATAAACTCTGATTTGATACTCCCTCAAACGACTCCCCAACATCCTCAAGGTAGGAAAATCACTTCCATTATGTAGAGCATCGATTTCAAAGAAATGTCCTTGTTTTTATGCTGCAAAATGAAACTATTTTGCCAACAGCATTTTCATCTTCGTCATCGTCGTCATCATCATTCCTCCAACATCTCCATGAATGAACGAAAGCACTGCCAGCAAATGATGTTGTGCCATAATAAAATCTTGCAAAATATTGCAACAAATCACTCAAATGTTGTTGTATTGCATTTTTACCTTTTCATTCGAGAAACTAACAACAGCAACAACAACAACAACAACTATCACAACTAAAGGAGTAGTAGTTGAAAGGATGCAACAATGGAATTGTGAAAGAACGAACATTCGTTTCGAGCTACATAAAAGTATGTCTGGCACTTGTTTGAAAAGTCATGGTCACACATACAGTTACACACACACACCGCACACATACGACAAACAAAAGGCTAGTGCACTCCACAATGGGTTATAGGTAAAGGGGTTAAGGATACAAAACAACTGTAGCAAGACACAATATGAGTAGCCTGGTGTAAGAAGGTGTATTGCTATTTATATATTCTCCAAGCATTGCTTGATATTCGGTTTGAACATTTTCCGAGCTGGAGAGTTAAGGAGGCGTTTGCCGTTATGCTGCTGCTGCTTTTCATTTCTTCTCTGTGTTTTGTTTTAAATGCATAAAACATTATTGCCATCACCGGTAAAGAGGCTAAGCAAAATGCTCTTTACTTTGACAGTGCTTTATTGTTTACGACAGTTGTTGCCATCTCGGGTTTGAGTGGCGATCGATGTGTTGCCATTGTTCTTGTCGTTGTTGATGGTGCTAGTGGCATTATTAAATATTTTCTGGGGAAAAATGTGTTGACATTTTTCTTTTGGGAGTAGAACATAAAACATGCATAGAGGGTCGAAATGTTCAATGTTTTTTTGGGAAGAACTTGATATTACATATATATTGTGACAGGGTATGAGTAAATCAATTAAATTTGGAAGGAATCTATAGGAGTTCAGTTACAAAATAAGTAAAAATAAGTTCTTATATAAAATTATTGGAAAGTTGATGGCTGTTTCATTTATGACGGAATCTTTAAACAACGTCGGTTCGAAATTTGTTAACATATTCTGGACATTTGTAGAAAAATATTTAATGAAGACAGATTCAATTCAGTTTAAAAATGATTACAGCTACATTTGTGTTTTATAAAAGGCACAACAAGAATATTCCGCCATAGTCCAAGCCTCTGAGGCAATAATTTGTATATTGTCCCTATATTTTGCACCCCGTAATGACTTTAGTTATTTGTTTGCCATATTGCAGTCTAATTTTTTTCGAATTCATTTGTTTGTTTTATTTTTATACTGTCCTTGGGAAATTTTGAATATTTGTAAGAAAATCAGATCAATATTATCCATATACTAAAAATTTCTTTAAAAAATCCACGTTTCTTGTCTTATAGTGGCTCAAATTTTTTTTTAAAATCCACGTTTCTTGTCTTATAGTGGCTCAAAAAAAAAATTTTTTTTTTTAAATCCACGTTTCTTGTCTTATAGTGGCTCAAATTTTTTTTTTTTTAAAATCCACGTTTCTTGTCTTATAGTGGCTCAATTTTTTTTTTTAAATCCACGTTTCTTGTCTTATAGTGGCTCAAAAAAAATTTTTTTTTTAAATCCACGTTTCTTGTCTTATAGTGGCTCAATTTTTTTTTTTTAAATCCACGTTTCTTGTCTTATAGTGGCTCAATTTTTTTTTTTAAATCCACGTTTCTTGTCTTATAGTGGCTCAAAAAAATTTTTTTTTTTTAAATCCACGTTTCTTGTCTTATAGTGGCTCAAAAAAAATTTTTTTTTTAAATCCACGTTTCTTGTCTTATAGTGGCTCAAATTTTTTTTTTAAAAATCCACGTTTCTTGTCTTATAGTGGCTCAAAAAATTTTTTTTTTTTTAAAATCCACGTTTCTTGTCTTATAGTGGCTCAAAAAATTTTTTTTTTTAAAATCCACGTTTCTTGTCTTATAGTGGCTCAAAAAAATTTTTTTTTTAAAATCCACGTTTCTTGTCTTATAGTGGCTCAAATTTTTTTTTTAAAATCCACGTTTCTTGTCTTATAGTGGCTCAATTTTTTTTTAAATCCACGTTTCTTGCTTAATTTTTTTTTAAATCCACGTTTCTTGTCTTATAGTGGCTCAAAATTGTTTTTTTTTTTTAAAATCCACGTTTCTTGTCTTATAGTGGCTCAAAAAATTTTTTTTTTAAAAATCCACGTTTCTTGTCTTATAGTGGCTCAATTTTTTTTTTAAAAATCCACGTTTCTTGTCTTATAGTGGCTCAATTTTTTTTTTTTTTAAATCCACGTTTCTTGTCTTATAGTGGCTCAATTTTTTTTTTTAAAATCCACGTTTCTTGTCTTATAGTGGCTCAAAATTTTTTTTTTTAAAAAATCCACGTTTCTTGTCTTATAGTGGCTCAATTTTTTTTTTTAAATCCACGTTTCTTGTCTTATAGTGGCTCAAAAAAAAAAAAAATCCACGTTTCTGGTCTTATAGTGGCTCAAAAAATTTCTTTAAAAATCCACGTTTCTGGTCTTATAGTGGCTCAAAAAATTTCTTTAAAAAATTCAAGTCTCTGTGCACTATGTTGCCTCTAAAAATTTCTTTAAAAAATTCTCGTTTCAGGGCCCTATGTTGCCTCTAAAAATTAAGTGCTCTAAAAATTTCTTTAAAAAAATTCACGTTTCTGGGCTTATAGTGGCTCAAAAAATTTCTTTACAAAAATTCACTTTTCAGGGTATTATGTTGCCTCTAAAATTTTCTTTAAAAAATCCACGTTTAAGGGTCTTATGTAGTCTCTAAACATTTTTTTTTACAAAATCCACTTTCAGGGCCTTATGTTGCCTCTACATTTTTTTTTTTTTTTAAATGCAAGTTTCAGGGCCTTTTGATGACTCTAAAAATTTCTTTAAAAAATCCAAGTTTCAGGGCCTTTTGATGACTCTAAAAATTTCTTTAAAAAATCCAAGTTTCAGGGCCTTATATTGGCTCTAAAAATTTCTTTAAAAAATCCAAATTTCAGGGCCTTTTGATGGCTCTAAAAATTTCTTTAAAAAATCCAAGTTTCAGGGCCTTATATTGCCTCTAAAAAGATTTGATATTAAGGTCTCTCTGGTATCTGACATTGAGATATGCAGGTGTTTTTTGAAATGTGTACTATAATTATTCAAAAAGTACTAAGTGGTAGTTGTGAGGTATTGGTTAAAGGGATATAACTGGTATATCGAAATTCGATACTGAGGCCTCCGTTGGTATCTGGTATTGATATATGGAGGTGGTTTTGGAAATATAATTATAATTGTACGAATTGTGCTGAAATCCTGAAATATTATATAAGGCTGATCACGAATATATGATCACATTATGGGATATCTTAGGAATTATTTCTTATTATTATATTATTTACATAAATGGTATAGGTTGGCATCTCTCGTTCCTTTCTTCCATATAAGCCTCTAAAATGGGAGTTTGCATTTTTAAATAGCAATAATTCACTACTTTCCATCTTAATTTTTTTCGTATTACACATTTTTCAAGTTGTCCAAAACCTTTTTCCACATAATTTGCTAAATTATTTTAATATAATTTTAAAATTATTATTTTGTCAAAAGTGTTGTACATTGCAACTCATTTATTCAAACATATTATTTTCAAACATATTATTCAGCATTTGCCAATCTGAGGGCAATCATATGTTCCCCGTTTATGAGGTTATAAAAATACACTTGGGTTTGCCTTAATCTCAAACATAATTTGATTTACTCAGAGAGAGAGGGAGAGATGGTGAGTGCTTGTTATTGCACTGCTTTGCACTTTTCTCCATCCAATTGAAAAGCGGTCTTCAAATATGTATTTTCAAAATTTGTTACATAATTGTGTTTATAAGGCTTTGCGAACAAAAAAATATATGAATTTGAAAAAAAAATCTCTCAGACGCAAAGCAAAGAATGCATGGCAACATTCAGTAAATTCCCAACAGACCATTCTGTGGCTATTTCCGTTATCCAACTCGAATTTATACAACAGCCAACAAACAAACAAAACCATACTTCAAACTTCTTTCCATGACACAACAATGGTCAGCAAGTAATTTTCATTGTGTGTGAGTGTGTGTTTTTTCAGTAAAGAAAAATAAAAACGTTTCATTCATTCATTGCTATGGGTTCACTTCGTGAAAATGCCAATAAATCTTAAAATGTTGAGATTTTCATTTTGTCCAAAGTTCTTTCGAGGATTCGACCAACAATAAGGGAATTTAGTTATTGTGGAAATGTTTTGGGTAGTGCTTAGGTTTTTCTTTTTTTTCATATAATGGGATTCGAAATTTTCCATTCATTGGTTCGAAAAAAGGTATGATAGAATTTTGAATATTTGTTTGGTTGGCAAAAATACTTGGTGTGTAATTTATGTGGAACATTGGTGCGTATACGTATTAGATTATAATGGAATGTTACGTATACGCCATTGTACTGAAAATATTTGTATTAGACCTTAACTTAAGGACATTTGGAGTTGATCGGGCAATGTTCGAATGCCTGCGTGTCTATTTGGATTATACGCACGATAACCCTCAAAGTATTCGATTTGATCTAAACTTGTCACGTAGTAATATTTTTACCAAATTTATATCGAGTTCTAAGGTGGATGGATGCCCATTCTTTTTTTTTCAAGGAGTTATTAAGATAACGTGGATTTTTTTTCAAAATATTTTTAGATATCCTGGTTTTTTATATATTGTGGATTATTAAGAATATTTTGAGGGCTAATATTTACACTCCCATGTAATGACGTATTTAAGAATATTTTTAAGAATACTTTACGGTTATTTACATATTGAAGATTTTAAAGGATATCTTTAGAAGACGTCCTGGTAACATATTGTGGATTTTAGGAATATATATCAAGGACATCACGATTATTAATATAATATACATTTTTAAGAAAAGTTTTTTAAAAAAGTCTCAGAGGATAAAATGATGGACATTTCTCCAAGCTCCTGTCTGCAGATTGTTGCTTTCTTAAAAATATTTTTAAACGGTAAAGAGCCTTACGACCAAAATCTACGATTTTTAGGTTTGTCAGAAATTGTGGATTTCTTATAAACAATTTTTGAAATCTTCTAGGCCAATAGTATTCGAGTTCTAAATAATGTTTTTAAAAAATGTATTGGAAAACATCTAGGACTTATGAGAATATTTTTTTAGGATTTCATGTTTATTTATATTTTTCACAAGTTGTCCAGGACAAAGATAGTGAATTTAAAAAAATCAAGGACCTTCTGATTTTCAGTCATTGATTTTTTTTCAGGGACATCATGCCAAGGATTGGTCAATTTTCAAGCGAATTTTCCAAGATTTAATGAAAAGAAATCTTGGATTTTTCATAAATTTATTTTCTAGGAATTTTAACCACGAAATAGGCAATTTTTAATTTCAAGGATGGATTTAAAAAAAAAAATTGTCAAGGATTTCATACCTAACAATGGAGCATTTTGCAGCTATTTTGTTCAAGACATCCAACATTTTTCAAAGGATTACATGTACATTTTTCAAAAATTTATTCTCAACGGCACAAAGTCAGAAGAATTTATTTAAGACATCATGTCAAGAAAACGATTATTTTTCAAGCATTTTGTTCAAGGACTTATGGCATAAAACTGATGTTTTCAAGTGTTTTGTTCAAGGACTCTATGAAATCATGGACTTTCAATGACTTCATGTCAGAAATCGATTTTCCATGAGTCTATTTTTAAGGACTGCCAGACAAAAATCAAGGATTCTTGAATTAGATTTTTTGCTGCCAAAAAATCATGGATTTTCACGTTATAAAATAAAAGACTTGCAAGTGGTTTTCAAGGATTCCATGCCCAGAAAAGGGGATTTTTGCAGGACTCCTTGACAAGAAATCAAAGATTGTAAAAGGTCTTTACGTTGAGAAACATTCATACCCAGAAGTAATGATTTTTCCAGGACGTCATGCCAAAAAATGTTGGATTTTCAATCATTTTAAGGGACAGTCAAGGAATAAGCGTTTTCTCAGGATTTTATGCCAAGAATATGTTTTGAAGTAACTCATATCAAAATTGGGAATTTTTTTTATTAATTTTTTATTCAGAATCTTCCTTACAAAAAGGTTACCTACTGCCTTAAAATCCACCATATCTATAATTGGTATAATTATACCTTATAATATATTTTTTATAGTGCTGTAGAATATCCTATCCACCGACATTAACCTTTATTCCCTTTCATTTTATGGTAATTGCGCTGCGATGCCATTACAATTAGCAAATGGTGAATAAAATTGAAAATAAAATACAGTTCATTTAAAATAGATTAATATTGTAATCCTCATTAACTCTTTCACACAATCGCACAAAACACATACACACACACACTCACATACACACATGGACAATGTGATGGACACAAGAATGTGGTGGTAATTTGTTTATATTTTCTTTAATTCTATAAGGTTCATAAAGTAATTATAATTTATAATGGTTATTACTGTGGATATCATATGGCTGTGGCGCACTCACACTCACACTCACACACACACACACATGACACTCATCAAAGGCAAACATAACAACAACTACATGATTTTGTCATGTGACAGATATTAAATAAATGATTTAATGTCATCCATCGAATTGTTTGTTTGGCGGTTTTATGCGGGCGCTTTTTTTTGTTTTTATCATAAATCTTTGATAATTAACATCTATGAGGGGTGACATGAAAAACAAAATGCGAAACCAAAGGATATAACAAAACAAAACACATTTAAATGCAGATGAATAATGTTGTTGGAGAATCATAAATATATTGTGTGAGAGAGTATTTGTGAGTATATGAGTGAGAGGGTGTATTAATATTGCCTTGTTTTTTTATTTTCCAGAGCAGAGGTGTGTTTACTTGTTTGTTGTTGTTTTTTTACTGTAAGTATCTGTAATAACCCCTGGAGATTTATGATTATTCCATTATGGCTTATGTTGCCATATGTCTGTGCCGAGGCGATGTGAGTGTGTATGTATGAGTATACGTATGTGTTTAAGTTTAAACGTACCTATGTTGTAGTTGGGATTTGTAATGAGTTTAAAATGAAATATTTATTTTGTTGTTATTTATATTTTTCCATATAATGAAATGCTTTCAATGTTTATTGATTGTTTTCTGTAGTTTTTTTGCTTTCTTTTCATTTTGTTATTTGACTTTCAAATGGGAGAGAACAAAAATATTTTTACTGCATGAATTATTATATGGAGTAAAAACAGCATTATGAATATCTTTTAGTATTAGAATTTGGTAAAATATTGTTGGTGCATGAAGTTTTTAAAATAAAAAAGGTAATTTTAGCCAATTTTAATATATTTGCAGTTATTAAATAAGTCAAGGGATTAACAATGAACAATCTTTGTTTTGTTCTGCTCCACGCCATTTTTAGTTTGTACTTGCTGAAAGCAGATTAAAATCTCGTGACAACATGTTAATTAAAATAGTGATTTTTGCACGACTAATGATGACTAATTAACTTTTTCTGGACTTTAAATACATGAAACTAAATAGCCTTGACAGCAATATTTAGGTGCGTAAAGTTAGTGTGGACCATGGTGGTCTTGACCTGGCCAATATTGTTAATTTTGTATCTGACCTAAACACATATGATATAAATATTGCGAAGTGCCAGGTTTGAACTTTATTGGTAACTTCCTACACTTTATATGAGATATTTGATAATTTTTAGAAAATATTAAAATGTGCCTGAGGTACCAGGTATAGTCAATCGAAGTATTCCATTTTCATACTTCATGTAATACAGATGAATATATCGGAGTAAAAAACTACGAGTAAATCGAATCTTTATATCCAATTTTATGCGAATTCATAAATTCCATATTCATATCGGGTTTCTGGTTGAAAGCAACATTTAGACATAGCAAGCTGTAAAGATAAAGACATTGAAAATTGTGCTTATTTGTGAGTGAGACACCAGAAGGGGTTCGCAGATATATGCCATTTTTACAACAGATCTTTTGTTAACGAAAATGATTGTATCTGTAAAATTTCCAAAATATTGAAACCTATGTGGGGGAGGTACCAGAAGAAATCGTTCGATCTCTACCATCTTCATAATAGATCTTGTGTTGATAGAAATATTGCGATGTACCAAGTCTGAATGGAATTGGAAGTTCATTTCGCGTTTTATGATCTTCATGGGTATTAAAAATTTTGACCCTTTGTGGGGGAGGTACCAGAAAGAGTAGACCGATATATAGCATCTTCACACCAGACCTTGGGTTAATAAAAATATTTTATGATCGTTTTGGTTACTCAAAACTTTCACCCTTTGTAGGGGAGGTACCAGAAGGAGTATTCCGATCCCTACCATCATTATAACATTTCATGTGTTGATGGAAATATTCAAATGTGCCAAGTCTAAATGGAATCGGATGGTAAATTTCGACCTTTTGTAGGGGAGGTACCAGAAGGAGTAGACCTTTGGTTAATAAAAATATTAGGATGTGTGAAATTTGAAGACAATCGGACTCTTACATCATATAAGAGTTGTAATTACTCAAAATGTTGACCGTTTGCAGGGGAGGTACTTGATGGACTGGACTGATATTATCTATTTTCGCACGCAAATATTAGGATTTTCATAGTTGGAGCAAAATCGGATTATTCTTTCACTTTCTGTTCAAAGAATATTTTTTTGAAAATTTCGACCTTTTGTGGGGGAGGTACCGGTAAGGAGCTAACCGATATATTCCATCTTAACACCAGACCTTGGGTTGATAAAAATATTTGGATGTGTGAGATTTGAAGACAATCGGTCTTTTGAATCACATTTTATAAGAGTTGTAATTATTCAAAATTTCGCACCTGACCTAGCATTGATGCGAATATTAGGATATTCAAAGTTGGAGCCAAATCGAAGTATCTTTTCTCTTTCTGTGCAGTAGATTATTTTCTTTGAAAATATTGACATATTGTGGGAGAGGTACCAGAAGGAATGGACCGATATTGCCCATCTCCGAACTCGGTCTAAGTTTTGACAATAATATTACGATGTACCAAGTTTGGATCAAATTGGATACTCCCTTCGAGAGTTATCGTGTGCACCAGCTAGCCAGACAGACAGACAGACGGATGGAAGGACGAACATCGCTAGATCGACTCCAAGTGTCCTGAAAAGGATTTTGCCCAAAGAGACCTTGGGTCAAAACCGTTATTTCGATGAGGCACGTTTTGGCCGTATCAAATGATATATAACCTCTGTAGCCATATGGCTGAGGGTATAACAAGTAAATAAGTAAATTTTAATTTAATTTGTTCTATAACCTTTTGAAGTGAAAGTTTCCTTTTCGGCGGAAATATCCCCCAAATCTGACATCTTTCCTCTTTCTTGATTTGTTAGGAAAATATAAAATTTTGGGATCAAAAACCCATTTTATCCACATTTTGCTGAGTAATATTTCTCATCACACTTTGAATCATGATGGAAATATTGAAAAACAACTCCAGATTTTAGCCAATATCTTCCTAAACTGAACACATTTGGTAAATTAAAAAAATAGTCCTTAAGCAAACAAATATGCTCTTTTTGAACCTTTTTTAAAATGTTTTAAAATATGGTTGAAAAGTCCCGTTGAACAACCCGTTCAAGTTAAAATATTCTACAATTACAATACAATTCTACTATAGGTCCTGGAAGACATCAAAAGTCTAAATCTTACATAAATTCTAGGAATTTCTTCCTTTATATATTTAAGAGACATGTTGGGGTTAAAGCCGCACTTTATGTGAGTTTATGTTAAAATCTCAAACAGAACATCATTTTAGAAAGATCACGCCAAAGACAAAAATATTCTTCGTCAAATTTCACTATATGTCTCTAAAGGAAAGAAAACCCTAATTGCATTGTATTAAAAAAAAAATATTTGAATCTTTTTTTTTTTTGCTCTACTATCATAATCTGCATGATTTTCCCCGTAATTATTTAAAAATATTAATTTTTTTGAACAGTGTAATTTATCAACTTACTCCTCTAAAAATAAATGTTGTAAATTAATTTTTATTTAGTGAGGTAAAATTAATGTTTTCTTAGAAGCCGTTCGTTTTACGCCACTTTTTTGCTTCGTTTAAATGTTTATTTATTGGCTTAACAAAAAATATATGTATTTTTTTCAAAACAAGTGAGGGCTTCTGTTCGTCATAACAATAAACAATTGCTGTTAATGGTCTACGACTTCATCATAAACACTTCTTGGAAAATTATTCATACGCCCCATGTATATTAACACGGAAAATCAATCATACGACACATATGCCCCTATGGTAATAATTTACATACCAACCACACACACACACATACGCACACACACATACACTCATATATGTTTTGGTATTTGTGTTTTTTTTTTCTTGGAATATTGAAACAAGTACAACTTGAGAACACCATCAATTTAAAAGATGATTGTCTTAACTTAAACGCTTCGACGCCCTACCAAAATGAAGAACAGGAAAAAACCAATCATGTTTTTCTTTTTACCAAGTCACCTTTGGGAAAAAGTCAAATGAAATTTCGTGCAGAAGCCACACAAAAAAAAAAAAAATCCAACCACCAATCCCCCGCTCCCTTTCCATTCCGACTATTGTGGATTGCTGGCAAAATAAGAAGAAAATCGTACACACAGATAATCTAGAGGGAAAAACTAGATGAAAATTCCTGTGAAAACCAAAAAATAACACCCCCTCGCTACACACACAATCACCATCCGCAAAGAAGTTCCATGAAAAGTTGGTGAAATGAAATTTAATAGAAATGGCAATCATTGCGAGGAGAAAACTGCTTTTTAGATGATTAGATTTGGCAAACATTTTAAATATTTAAATTTTAAATTAAAATAGACTCGAGCAACAGCAAACATTACATTATTATCAATATTTATGCTTTGTGGTGGTGGTAGTGATGGGTAATCAAAAATATAGCCAAAGGCAACAAGAAAATTGTTTTCTATTTTTTTTCTCTTTGTTTTTCAATTTTCCCTAATTGATGAACAGTGAAGAAAAATGCAAATTAATTTTTTTTGTTTTCCTTGGAATTTTTACAAGACATTGTAAGGAAATTATAATAATATTTTTGTAAATTTTAAATGAAATGTCACTCAACGCATCCACAACAACAGAAATTGTAAACAAACAAAAAAAGCAACTCCATTTTTTCTCTTTGTGGCCTAAAATTGCATTCATCCATCCAGCCAGCCGGCTATTATCAAATCCAGTTGTCCTTTCATTTTTCCAACAATGATTTGATAAATTTGTTGTAAAAACTAATTCTTGGTTTTAATGTAATTTTTTAAATATGCAGAATGTTTTAATTGATGCAAAACATTATGCTGACCAAACCACAGAGATTATCATCATCATCATCATCCTGATAATAATGACAATGCTGGACACAAAAACTGTTTTTCCAGGATAACAAACCACAATTATTTTATGCAACATCTTTTAAATAATAAATAAATCAACTACAAACACAACACCAAGATCAAATCCTTTAAGAATTACAAAAATAAATATTTTAATAAATTAAGAATGTAAAATAGTTCTTCAATATATATTCATGGGAATGTAAGTGTGTGTGTGTGTACCTCACTAAAGGAGAGGACAAAGTTACATAAAAACAATAGCTTGAGTTTTTAAAAGGGGAGAATAGCTGCTTTTGTAATAATTTGCCAAAGGCCATAATTTTTCGAAGTAATCGTTGTAAAAATGAAATAACTTGTTTCGGAATAAGTTTGCACTGACTTAAAAATAAGTGAAGGAGAAATTTACATTAAGAGAACCTATCGTAAAATTCATAGGGGTTTTATACCTATATTTTTTTTAATTGACATTTCTTGGGACCATTTTCCGAAATTAATCAATTTATAAGTTGAATTGTGTTAATAATCGATGTTCTTTGGAGCGTGTCAACCGATTTTTTTCATCAAAGTTCTTATGAAAAGTGACGTTAATAACAACGTTTTTATGTATATAAAGTCCCTATATGTGTATATTGCAGTGAACACTGCATTCATTTCGAAATATGTATTTTGAAAATGATTGGTTCATTGACTGATGGACTAATTAACCAACAATCACCGAAACGGTTGAGAAAACCTTGTGGTCTTATACGTGAAGACCTTCTTGTTTCCTTTCTTCTACAGGAGTACTTTCCTGGTCTTCTATGAGAAGACTGCTTTTTTGTCTTTTACGAGAAGATCACTTCTTGATCATCCATAAGTAGACCTTCTTATGGCCTTCTATAAGAAGACCTTCTGCTGGTCTTCTGTGAGAAGACCTTCTGCTGGTCTTCTGTGAGAAAACCATCTTCGGGTCTTTTATGAGAACACAATCTTCTGGTATCTTCTATAAGGATACCATCTTCTGGTCTCTTCTATAAGAATACCACCTTCTGGTGTCTACTACGAGGAGACCTCCTTCTGGTATCTTTTATGAAAAGGCCACCACTTTCTGGTCTTCTATGAGAGAAGACCATTTTCTGGTCTTCTATGAGAGAAGACCATTTTCTGGTCTTCTATGAGAGATGACCATCTTCTGTTCTTCTATGAGAAAAGACCACCTTCTGGTCTTCTATGAGAAAAGACCACCTTCTGGTCTTCTATGAGAAAATACCACCTTCTGGTCTTCTATGGGAAAAGACCACCATCTGCTCTTCTACGAGAAGACCGCTTTCTGGTCTCTTCTACGAGAAGACCTCCTTGGTCTCCTACAACAAGACCTCCTTTGTCTTCTATGAGGAGACCACCTTCGGGTCTTCTATGAGGAGACCACCTTCGGGTCTTCTATGAGAATACCACCTTCTATTCTTCTATGAGAGAAGATCACCTTCTGGTCTTCTATAAGATAATAACATCTGCTGGTCTTCTATGAGAGAAGACCACCTTCTGGACTTCTATGAGAGAAGACCACCTTCTGGACTTCTATGAGAAGACCACCTCCTGGTTTTCTATGAGAGAAGACAACCTTCTGTGTATTCTATGAGAGAAGACAACCTTCTGTGTCTTCTATGAGAGAAGACCACCTTCTGGTCTTCCAAGAGAAGACCACTTTCTGGACTTCTGGGATAAGATCTTTTTTCTTATCTTCTATGGTCTATGGTCTGGTCTTCTATACGAAAACCTTCGGGTCTTCAATAAAATACCCTTTTTGGTGTTCTAAAAGTCGATCTTCTGGTCTTCTGCAACAAGACATTCTAGTCTTCTATAAGAAGACACTCTCTGGTATTTTATAAGAAGACTTTTTCTGGCCTTCTATAAGATGACCTCTTCGGGTCTTCTATAAGAAGACCCTTTCTAGTCTTCCATAAAAGATTTCTATAAAAAGACCTTCGGGTCTTCTATACGAAGAACTCCTGGTCTTCTATGAAAAGACCTTCTGGTTTTCTATGCGAAGACCTTCTGATCTTCTATGGAGAGAACTTCGAGAAGAAGACCCTTCTAGTCTTCTATGGGAAGTCCTTATGGTCTTCTATGAGCAAAACTTTTGGTTTTCTATGAGCAATTCTCTTGGTCTTCTATAGTAGAAACATCTGATCTTTTATGAGAAGAATTTTCAGAACTATTATCTCACATTGAATCTTATTTCAGTAAAAAGCTCAGTTTAAAATTTTATTAATTTTAAAGTGATTTCATCAACTCTTCTAAAGGACTTTTATTCGAGCCCTCTAAGCAATATTTCCGAATAATTCTCATTTGCTGATTTTCTACTTTACTAAAAGTCTAACTTTCTTTGCATATTTCAGTTTTTTTTTTTCAAATATTTGCTTATTCTTCTTTTAATCACCCTTTATATTTTTTCATAAATAAAATACCAGACATAAATTCCTATTGATTCAAATGAAGCTGTTTTGGTGTTTTTTTTTGTGTGCTACAGCTTAAACATAAATCTCTGGCAAATGTTGTTATCATGTTTTGAATTTTTTCAAATCCTTTAAAATATATATATCTTTATATCTAAATACATGTGTGATTTCAGACATGTATTTTGCCACAAGTTACTTAAAGCACCCTGTGTCAATGGCTTCGAAAGAAATGAATAGGAAAATAACCATTTTGTGAATTTTGCCAAGGAACCCTTGCCGACCGAGAGACAACCAGAAAATGCATAAATAAAATATTCCTTTAAATCAAGTGCAAGGATGTGTAAAATGTATCCTTTAATAAAAAAAAAATAGTCAAGTAAAAACATTTAAGACTTAATTGATGCTTGCCACATTGACCTCCCCGTAACATGGTTTGCCTGGACTATTTTTTCGTTGTAGTTGTTGGTGTTGTTGTTGGTTTTCTTCGTTTGAATAATGGCCAAAAAGAAAGGAATCTGTTATACCATTTTAAGGAGTTGTAAGAAGATTTACTTGGATTCTGGACAAAACAAAGGAACAACAACAAAAAACCTATGTCAAATGGTTGAGTTGGTCAAAGGACACACAACTGAGTGTAGTTTATTTTTATGTCTATGGCATTCAGAGGGCAATTTATAAGCATTTTTAAGAGATAAAACCATGCTTTATGGTATGTGTGTGTGTGTGTGGGGGATGGAGGTGGCCTGTCTGCAAACAAAGAAACTGTATTGAAATGGATTGTGAACAAATCAAACGGTGTAATAATGGAATTTTAAATGGAAATTATATGCAATTCTTAATTATTCCTTTGATGATAAAATTTTAAATAAAAGTATTTTTTTGTTGTTTAGAAATGATATTTTTTAAAAAAATAGATTTGAGTCAAATATTTAGCATGAGGATTATAATTAAAATGTTACATATGAATAAATAAATGAATGCTGTTGTTTTGTAATGTTTTAACTCAGGAAATGGGAATGGCGTGGCAAAAAATTGGCACATTCGACATTGGCGAATATAGTTTTTTTTTCTATAGAAAGAAACATTTTATGACTTTGATATTTATACCCTCAGTCATATGGCTACAGTCCACTCCTTCTGGTACCTCCTCCACAAAATGTTGAAAATTTCAAAGAAAATATTTTATTGCACAGAAAGAGAAAGAATGATCCGATTTTGCTCCAACTTTGCAAATCCTAATAGTTCTATCAGTGCTAGGTTTATTGCGAAAATGGACAATATCAGTCCACTTCTTCTGGTACCTCCCCCACAAAGGGCCAAAATTTTGAATAATTAAAATTCTTATAAAATGTGATGTAGGAGCCTGATTGTCTTTAAATTTCACACATACCAATATTTTTATTAACCCAAGGTCTGGTGTTAAGATGGACAATATCGGCCCACTCCTCCTGTTACCTCCCCCACAAAATGTCGAAATTTTCAAAAACAAAAAAAAAAAAAAAAAGAAAAAAAAATTTTGCACAAAAAGAGAAAGGATAACCCGATTTTGCTCCAACTTTGCAATTCCTAATATTTCCATCAGTGCCAGATTTAGTGCGAAAATTGACAATATCGGTCCACTCCATTAAGTACCTCCCCCACAAATGGTCAAAACTAATAATAATTACAACTCTCATAAAATGGGAAATAAGAGACCGATTGTCTTCAAATTTCACACATCCCAATATTTATATTAGCCCAAGGTCTGGCGTTAAGATGGGCAAAATCGGTCCATTCCTTCCGGTAAAAAAATTATATTTCCTGCGCAGAAAGGGAAGCAATAATCTAATTTTACAAATCCTAATATTTGCGTCAGTTCCAGGTCTGGTGCCAAAATGGATAATTTTGGTCCACTCCATCAAGTGTTTTTATTTGAATTGAATTTGTTTTATTTGAATTGGATTCTATTCAAAAATTGGTAAATTTTTCGAAAGTCGTACTATTAAAATACTCTAAATGTTGTAGCATGGTATCAGCAAACGTGTAAAGGTGGAATTTTGAAATTTATAAACTGACACGTTGTTTTATGTAGCTGCTAGACACCCGTATCGCTATGGATCCAACCAACACAGATCGCTTCCTGTTTGAAGTCAGAGTTAGAAGCAGAGCCAGATTGGGGAGATATAATCAGGGTAAAAGGAGAGAGTTAAAGTTATTGGTTAAATTTTTAGTCCTGAAAATTTCAACGTTTTTAAGAAAATTATCGTCGATGTGATAAGGCTGGGTTTCTGGAAATTCGTGCTAAAAGGATAAGACTAAAATGTACTAAAAATTGAATACTGTGTATTGGACACACCGAATGAGCTAGAATTGGAAATATGGAATGGAATGAGAGTCACTGACGGAGTGTAGGATAGATGTACCAAAGGATTTTTGGAAATTCAAACTTTAAGGTTACGAAAAGATCTAAAATGGTACTGAACTTCAAAAATGATACCATTTGGTATTATGTGAACTTGAAATTTGATATGAGAATCGAGGTTGGAAGGTGGTTTTGGAAATGTGTACTAAGTGTGCGAACTGTACCAAATAAACGGATGAAGCTGAAATTTTGTATTGGGCTCCCTGCAGTGGGTAGGTTTGAGATAAAGATATGGTTTTGGAAATGTGTACTACAAGAGCACGAGAAGTACTAAATAGAGCTATATTTGGTACAATTTGGTATTGGGTGAATTTATAGTACTTGAAATTTGCAATTCGGTACTAAGATCGCTGTTCATGTGTAGCCTGGACATATGGAGGTGGTTTTTGAATTTTTTTATTATAATTGTACAAAAAGTACTACATTTTGGTTTTGGTTGTGGGAGAAAAATTCAGAACTTTGAAATTTAGGTAACTGTTGATATCTGAGCTTGAGATTTGGAGGCGGTTTTGAAAATTACTAAATTGAACTACATTTGGTATTAAATTAATGGATAGAGCTGAAACCGTGATTTTTTTTATTGCGATAGCTGTTGGTGTGTAGGATTTACGTAGAGGAAACGAGTACTAGAATTATTAAATTAAATGTTGTACTGGGCAATGGAATAAGACTGGAATCCCGTAATTGGATACTGAAGTCTCTGTTGGTATCTGGTGTTGAGACACGGAGGTGATTTTGCAAATGCGTAATAAAAATTGTTCGAAAAGTTCTATATGGTACTAATTTTGTATCACTGCTGGTGGCTAGGATATGCGTTCTAAATTTATAAATTTGGTAGTGGGTGAAGAAATAGAGATGAAATCTGTCGGTCAGTTTTGCCGACAGATATATATCCTCACCCAATATTCTATTGTTTAAATATATTTTGACTTCTGTTATGATTATTCAAATTTTTGAACCTCTATGGCGTAGGTTCCAAAGGAATGTGCCAATATCGACCATTTCGTATCGGATGAGGTTTGTGATAATTTTTAGAAAATGTTGAAATGTGTGTGAGGTTTATAATGGACCGAAATATTCCATTTTCACATTTCATCTAAAACAGATATAAAATTTTTATGCGAAATCATAAATTCCGATAAATTCCATATTCATATCAGAATTCTGGTTTAGAGAAATATTTGGATATCGCAAGTTGTAAAACATCGATGCCTTATGTCGCAAGTTATATGAGTTTTGAAAATTGTGACCCTTTGTGGGTGAGGTACCAGAAGGGTTTGATTGATATCTCTCATCATCACAACAGATCTTGTGTTAGCAAAAATGTTTGGATGTGTGAAATTTGAAGAGGGTTAAATGCTTATTTTTCATAATTTTGAATCCTTTGTGGGTGAGGTTCACAGCAAATCTTGTTTTAATAGAAATAATGGAATGTGTGGAATTTGAAAAGAAACGGATACTTATTTCTGATCTTATGATCGTTCCGATTATTTAAAATGTTGACCCTTTGTGGGGTAGGTACCAGAAGTAATGGCCCAGAAGTAATGGTCCGATCTCTACCATCTTTAAAGCATATCTCGTCTTGATAGAAATATTGAGATGTGCCAAGTTTGAATGGAATCGGATGATAATTTCACGCTTTATAAGCTTCGTGGATATTTATATTTTGACCATTTGTAGGGGAGGTACCAAAAGGACTGGATCATATTTCCCATCTTTACACCAAATTTCGGGTTAATATCAATATTGGGATGTGTCAAATTTAAAGGCAATCTGACTCTTAGTTCACATTTTATTAGATTTATAATTATTCAAAATGTTGACCCTTTGTGGGGGAGGTTCTTGATAGAGTGTGCTGATATTGTTCCATTGTCCTGACCACTGATTTTCATCAGAATTTGCAAAGTTGGACCAAAATCGGATTATCCTTGCTCTCTTTGTGCAGTCAAATATTTTCTTTAAACATTTCAAAATCATTTGTCCGATATTGCCCATCTCCGAACTCGATTTAAATTTAATGATAATGTGGAACAAATCGGATACTCCTTTCGAGAGTTGTCGTGCGCACCAGCCAGACAGACAGACTGACAGAAACGGTTGGACACGTCTAGGTCGACCCCAAATGTCCTGAAACGGATTTTGTCTAAAGAGACGTAGGGAAGAGAATTAAATTAATTTGTTCATTTCTGGTACCCTTTTAAACTTCAAATTTTGAAAAAAATATCAAGTAGGAAAAGATTAATTTTTCAGTGCTAAAAATTTGGAAAAAATGTTGCCCGCCTCTGATTTTTACTTAAATTAGACTTGGTGTAAAGACTTTCCTTAAGATGGTCTGTCTGAAAAAAATCTAAGGATATATACTTCCATTTATAACAATGAAGGTAGTTTTAGATAGCAGTCTCATAAACCGGGTAATAAAAATTAACTCCCGACACAAGTCATCAAAGGTCGTAATGGAAACTCTGCCGATTTCCCTTTAAAGAGTGAAACAGAAGGAGGAAGATAATATTGAATATTTGAATGCTAAAAACGGTCTCGTATACCCCACTTCGACTCCAGCGATATCCATTTCGTTTCCAAGATGTTCAAATATATGGAAACATCTCCAGGACTTCCCCGGAAAGAGCATGGCTAAGGTTTTGCTATACCTTAGAAGTAATGTGCCTGCGAATCATTTTAGTCCAGGAAATTCTGATGAAAGCTCGTGCCAATTAATGTTATCAAAGACGGAATGCTATCGTCCCTAAATCCTATGCATTCTTACTGTATACACTGATTTTCCAAACAATGAAATTCCTACCAAAATTTTAAAAACACCAATTATCTGATATTAAGATTTAATTACATGAAATAATATTTCTTTAGAATATATTCAATGCTAATATTTGTTATTGGCACAAAGAAAAACAATGAACCACACAATACCGAAAAAATTATAACAAAAATGGGTATGTGTGTTGGTAATACCCTACCATTGTTTTTTGGGCAAATTTAAGCCAATGTTTAAACATTCCAATTGAATAAACAAATTGGCTTAAGTTTACAAAACAAAACGATAGAAGGGAAGAAAAACAAAACATGCCCAACGTGTGTGCTGCTTACAATTAAAACTATTTAATTAATCCTAATCAAATGCTTCCATCAACAATATGACTCTGTTGAAAGGCAACCCTATTGGGTAATCCAGGCTGGCCATCAATCGATCCATCCATTCATTTAATTTCCTTTATTTCCAGGAATCGAATGAATAGTTGCTTTCATTTCGGTCTATAGATAGAGAGAGAGAGATCGCATGAGAGAGGGAGGGAGGGAGAGGAAATCGAGAGAGAGAAAACTAAGAACATTGAAAATGCATTATTATTTTAGTTTAGCTAGAGCACACAAAATTTCAGTTTATATTGGTCCCTAGTTTTTTGTCGTCGTTGTGTGTGTGTGTTTGAGAATTCAGCAACTCTAGCAGAACTGCTAGACTTTCCACAAAATTGGTCTCCAGGGCAACAAATGGCAACAACAGGCATAGCAGAACCAAGCTGGAGCGGCAGCACAAAAAATGTAGAATCTATTTGAACATTAGTTTATTGTGTGATGCCAACCAGCCAGCCAGCCAGTGAGTCAGTCAGGCAGTATTGCAGACATATTATACACATTCCTACATGTGGACACATGCTCACAGAGGGCTAACCAAACAACATGCCTTTGTTGTGAAGAAGAAAAAAGGCCACCAGAGTGCAGGCATTTGTGCATGGTCATGGACACACACACACACATGAGAGACTAAGAAACATGAGAGCGTATTGGTGTTGCTCTATGCCAACGACTGCAAGGAAACTGTGAACAAAGGACAAGGAAATGTTCATTTGTAGAAAGTATGCATATTTACGATATTCAAGAAATATGAGTTGCAGGCTGCTTTTAACAAAACACAATTTCTCCTAAAAATGTGTAAAGATGGATAGAAGCAATATTTTAGAATGTTAATGTGTGTGTGCGTGTGGTATAATACTGGATTTTTTTCATTTGCAAATATTAAAGCAGGTTTAATTGGTAAAACACAAAACAATGGAAATTCAAAGGTTCTACAAAATTTGAATCTATTAATAAAATAAATAGGAAATTCTTGTAATAAAAAAATATAATTAAAACGTTTTTTTTTTCAACATTCTAGCTCAGAATCGTGATACGAACTATGTTTCTATATATAACCATTATACATGTAGCAACGTCGTACCTATTATAAATCAACCCTTTTAATATCAAAATTTTGAAAGCATTGTACTATGGACCAACTATGGGACCGGGAATAAGTAAAAATGTAGGAAAAAAGTAAAAAAGTATCAGTCGGTTTTGCCGACAGATGTATCCCTCAGTTCAATGTTCGATTATTTCCATATATTTTGTCTTTTGCTTTGATTATTCAAATGTTTAACCCACTATGACGTAGGTTCCGAAGGAATGGACCGATATTGACCATTTCGTAAATAAATATGATATAAATATTGCGACGAGCCAACATCGACTACTTCCTTCACTTTAAAAGAGATATGTGATAATTTTTAGAATTTGTTAAAAAGTGCGAAGTATTTAATTTTCATGCTTCATCTAATACAGATAAAAAAGATATTGGTATGAGCAAAATTGCAAGAAAATCGAATATTTTATGCGGAATCATAAAATTGAAAATTGTGAACCTTTGTGGGCGAAGTACCAGAAGGGGTTCGCAGATATATATCATCTACACAAAATATCTTGTGTTAGCAAAAATGTTTTTATGTATGAAATTTGAAGAGAGTTGAATGCTTATTCTCTTTTTGAGCGTTTTTGTTTCAAAATCTTAAACCCTATATGAGGGAGGTACCAGAAGAAATGGTCCTATCCCTATCATCTTTATAACAGATCTTGTATTGATGAAAATATTGAGATATGCCAATTCGGATGTTAATTTCTCGTTTTAGGAGCTTAATGAATATTCAAAATTTCGATTTTTTTCTTGGGGAGGTACCAGAAAGAGTGGACAGATCACAGCAGATCTTGTGTTAGTAGAAATATTGGCATGTGCGATATATGAAGAGAACCAGGGGGAAGGGGAGTTACCAGAAGGAGTGGTCCGGTATATTCCACATTCATAACAGATCTTGTGTTGGCAATAATATTATGATGTGCCGATTGAATGGAATCGGATGCCTATTTCGTGTTTTGTGAGCTCCATGGTTATTCAAAATGTTGACCTTTTGTGGGGGAAGTGCCAGAAGGAGTGGGTCCTCTTTACACTAGATCTTGTGTTAGAAAAAAATATAGGAATGAGTGAAATTTGAAGCTAATTCGATGCGTATTTCGAATTTTATGATAGCTATAATTATTCCAGATTTTGAGCCTTTGTGGTGCGGGTGCATAATGTTGTAGCCCGATTTTACCCATTTTCACATCTGATATAGCACTGATACAAATATTAGGATTTGAAAAGTTGGACAAATTTGGATGATCCCCTTCTTGATCCTAATGATATTTCCGCGACAATTTTATGTTTCTGAAGGTGTGCACCGATATTGCCCCTCTCTGAATTCGATCTAAATTTAACAATAATATTACGATGTACCAAGTTTGGATCAAATAGGAAAAAACCATGTTTGACATCAAGCTCTGTTTGTACCAGAAAGAGAACAACTTGGACCTATAATTGGGATGTACGAGAAAAAATGGACCGATTATTCCACCTTTTCTAAAATTTAAATTCAGTTCGAATCGGATACTACCTTTGAAAGTTAACGTGTTCACCATCCAGAGAAACGGAGGAAGCCCACGACATGACTAAATAGACATAAAATGTATGGAAATGGAATCGGATGAAATTCGACAACGGTGAATCAGCTTGAAATTTCGTGTTGACCGAAATTTAAAAGACTGAAATTGACCTGGGTAAGTCATGGTATGACTTGACAAATAAATAAACCTGGGTTATTTTCAAGACTTTGGGACAGAGTTCTGAAAAACTCGATTTCGAGAAAAAGTAGAACTGGCTTGAGAAAGAGTAAAACTCGCTCGAATTAGAGAGAGAACACTCTTGGCAGTCGAAAAGCTATGCTCGTGCATACCCATTTTTTGATGTATCTTGAATGAGATGCTTGGCTAAAAAAAAGATTTGCTCGAATCGAGTAGATTCTATTCCTACCGATTACTCTTTTCATTTTCAAATACTGTTGTTGTATTTTATACCCTCCACCACACTATGAGGAATATATTAATCATGTCATTCTGTTGGTAAATCCTCGAAATACTCATGTCAGACCCAATAAAGTAAACATATTCTTGATCAGGGTAAGATTCTAAGTGGATGTAGTGATGTACGTTGTAATCAGTCAGAATTGAGATAGAAGACTTAAAGTTTGCACACATGTTCTTTTTTGCCAGTAGGCAGGTTAAGCTCGTAAATGGGCCATGTCGGTCCAAGTTTTCGTATAGCCCCCATATAACGGTACCTTCCAATATTTGGAATTTTGATGATTTTAGAGACATTATAGACTGGAATGGTTTCAAATTCGTTATTTAAAGTTCGTAATGGGTATTACAGCCTATGACAAAAAATTGCATTTGCCACGCCTTCGTATAGTCTTCATATAACGATATCTCCCGATGTTTGATAATTTTAGTTACAGGAAGTGGTTTCCATTTCTTGTTTGAAATTCGGAATCGTTATTTACAGCCTATGACAAAAAATATGCAGGTCCCCGTCTTCAAAAAGTCCCATATGACGTTTTTCATTTAAGCGGTATTTTTCAACAGACTTTTTTTTAATTTTTTTCAAGTACCTTCAAAATGGAGGGTATTAAAATTTCCGATTTTAGTTGCTTTTTTACTCAAAATGTTTATAATTTCATATTATTTTAATTAATTTAATAAATTCTTCTAGGTTGAATTTCGACCCTGTGTTCCACAACGAAGTCGAAATCTGAACCGATTACCAAAGGTTTCACAGTTTGATCAATCGACATCTCAATGATAAAAATAAACGAACAGACGGATGGACATGCATAAACTCATACAGAATATGATTTTAAAGAGATCATCAACAGGGTCTATTGGTCCACATAGTTTCCTTTCACTAATGCAATGCTTGGATATATAGGTCTGACTGCCAAGATGTTTGTGACGGTCCATAAATTAATGCAAAGTTTCAATGGAAGATTGATCCGTAGCAACAAAAGAATCTCCATACAACATCAGCGATGACCTACTACCTTATCAATGAAAAACAATAATGTTTTATGTCCTACAGATCAAACACTCTCTAGTGGTCAGAAATCCTTGTATTTGTAGAGGTCCATTAATATAATACTTCCTTTTGTATTTCCATGATCGAAAACAGACGTTAAATAGAAGTGAACAATTGTAAAATACTTTTCAGTCCACAATAGGTAACTAATTAACATTTTCTCAAAACAATGCCGACAATATGTTTTCAAGACACATAAAGCCAGAAAACAGAACTCAGATGCTTGGCAGGGATTTGAAATAGAAATTTATACACTCTAAACCTAAATAACGCCACAGCGGATACAGAAGTCATTCACCAACCAACGCCCAAAAACTCGCGCTTTTTAATTTTTATACCCTACACCACAAGGTGGTCAGGGTATTATGTCTTTGTGCATTTGTTTGTAACAGGCAAAAGGAAACGAGATAGACTCATAGTTGCTTTTGATGATCTGCATAGAATCACGTTTTGAGTCGATTTATGCACATCCGTCCGTCTGTCCATGTATTTTTGTAAATAAAGTACAGTTCGCATTTATTGACCGATTCCGATGAAATTTTGCACAAATCATTTGTTTGGCCCAAGGACGAACCCTATTGAAATTGGATATAATCGGTCAAAATTTAGATATAGTTTCCATATATATCTTCGTCCGATTTGGCTTTTATTGTGCACAAAATATTAGTATCAGCCCGAATAGTATGGAATTTTGCACATACAACCAAATTTGCCAAATTTGATCGAAATCGGTTCAGATATAGCCATAGCTCCCATATTGTTCATCCGATTTGTTATTTTTGTCCTCCGCAGCCGTAATATGCACTGTGTAACAACAATATTTGGGGAAATATATCAGATGCAGCTTAGAAATACCATTGCTAAATTTTATCGAGATCGGTTCAGATTTGGATATAGCTCCCATATATAACTTCATCCGATTTACCTTTTATTGTACACCAAACGTCTAATATTTGCCCCAATGGGATGGAATTTGGCACATACGACCGAATTTAGTCTAGAAGGTAGTATGCCAAATTTGGTGAAGATCGGTTCAGATATGGCTATAGCTCCCATATATATTGTTCATCCGATTTGTTGTATTTGTTACCCATAATCGTAATATGCACTCCGTAACAACGATATTCAGGGAAATATATCAAATACAGCTCAGAAATATCTTTGCCAAATTTTATCGAGATCGGTTCAGATTTGGATAAAAAAATAAATTTTGCACCGAATGGGCAATACAAGTCAGAATTCAAAAGATACAAATGCATTGGCATATTTAGTCTTTTGAACTTTAAATTATAATTATAATCATAGCGTGTATGATTGAATTCTCCCATAAAAACTTTTAATTTTTATGTGGAGCTCTACTAAATTAGCAAAGTGGTGTAGGGTATCATAAAGTCGGCCCCGCCCGACATTAGGACTTTCTTTACTATTTTTTTTTTTTCGAAATAAGCAGATCATATCAAATGACTTAATCCTGTTTAGATTCACTTTCAATTGTATCATTCTCAGTTTTTTAAAACAAAAATCTGAAACACTGAAAAATTAAATTTCTCCCAAAATTTCCATACCTCTATCTATTAAACAATCCGTGTTTATGTTAATGCCAAACATAAATTGCAACATATATTTTTATTTACACAACATACGCATGTTACATAAACACAAAGTCAAATTAAGATCCATGACCGGTAAGGATGTTACTTGGCCGGTTGGCTGGTTGGTTATACTCGGGTTATACTCGATTGACTAGAAGGCCACAGCAGAAAGAGAAGACCACTGTGGATGGTGGTATTGAATAAGCAACAACAGCAGTTACACACATGCATGTTGCAGCAGATGCTGTTGCATTCGAAGCTACATGTTGCTCCTAGTAGTTGGTATTTTGTTGTATAGAACGAACATACGAACAAGGATATGACGATGGGGTGTACCAAATTAAAAAAAAGAAAATAGTAAAACAAAATAAAAAAAAAACAAACAGGAAACACAAATACACAAAAATAAAAATCCCAAGAGTCTCCTAACAACGATATTCTGTGTGGAGATACATAAACTAAATGTACACATATCCCCCCCCCCCCCCCCATGTGGGTATGTATGCATGCATGTTTTGAGTGTGCGACAAGGAAATCCCTAACATAGTCACAAACACCCTCACAAACACACATACATACACGATACTCACATAATATATGCATGCATTTTAATATAAGAAACCACTGGCGTCCTTGTACCATGCCAGAGAACATTCATAGAGTATCCCCAGCGGCAGCTGCAGAGAATTGTTTACGCGCGCGTGTGTGAAAGCTTTAATGTATTTTGGATGATAGATTTCCTCTAGTTTATCACAACATTGCCATGGTTTTATTTTTGCATTAAAACCTAAGCTATATTGGTCGATGCTGGCAATAATGTCAGGGATGCGAGAGAACAGTGGATTCGAGGGTGATGTTTACGCATTTGTTTTCAAATTGCGTGGCAAGGACAACGGTGTATTTGGTTTGACACTTTTTCTCTAGGGAGTTGAAAGTATGACGTTGTTATGAAACTGTTATTGATTTTTATAGGTTGCAGTATTCTTTTTTTCACTACAATTTCAAGAATATTCTTATGAAGACAATAATTAAATATTTTATAAATTGGTGTAGTAACAAAAATTCTGTGCGGCAAGGAATATTTTTAAAGGTCTTAAAAATCATTCAAAAAACTCAATTCCATGTATATTTTGTGCGAAGTTTTTCTGCTTATAAGGAAGTGCAAACACCAAATCGATTGCAAAATTTGACTAAAATCAGGAAAATATCAATATGCGGACCAATGGTAACGTGCTTATCTCGCCTACAGAGACATGCTCATCTAAATTTAGGGCCTCCATAAGGACCCACTAACCCTTATAAAATAAAAAGAGTTTATTTCTTCGCAACTTTTTCGGGTTCGGGAAATGTGAGTAGGCTCAGGTTTAGCTGTTTGGGTCGTATATAATGGCTAGGAAATTATACTAGGTAGAACCATATCGGTGTATGACTACCTCAAATTCACTACCAATGTTTGAACTACGATGCGGTGCAACGAGCCGAACAAAACTCGAATCGAGAGTCAACAGCAGAAATTGTTCGAAAAGTAAAGAAGCGACTTGATCGAAACCTGCGTCGCAGTGACCGATAAATGGCTGGTCAGCTGAACATATCGCAAAATTCCATTCCGCAAATATTGAAAAATGAGTTCAGGGTAAAGCCATTGAAATTCCAAAAAGTGTAAGAACTTACACCGGAACAGAAAGAAAATAGACTCAAAAGAGCTAAAGATTTGCTTCGCTTGGCCGAATGTGGTGAACTGCCGAATTTGGTTTTCTCCGATGAGAAAACATTCGTTGTCCAGCAGTTTGTAAACAAACAAAATGGTTGTGTTTACTTTTTAAAGAAGTCGGCTGAAAATGTGCACCTTCGGTTGGCCACCAGAACTCAAGCGCCGGCCATGGTGATGGTGTGGGCCGCCATAACAGCCGATGGGCGCTCTCCGCTCGTATTAATTGACCGTGGCATCAGAATAAATGCCGAATATTATCGCGAAAATATTCTGGAGGGTGTATTAAAGCCTTGGGCACGCAAACAGTTTGGTCGCAGACCTTGGACATTGCAACAGTACTCAGCACGCGCCACCCAATAGTGATTACAAAATGAGGTTCCTCGCTTCACTTCCAGCGCACAATGTCCACCAAAATCTCCGAATACCAATCCGTTGGACTACTGTGTCTGGAGTATTTTGGAAAGCATGGTTGGCACTAAAAATACCAAAGTGTCGATTACCTCAAGCAAGCGCTTCGCCAGGAATGGTCCAAATTACCGCAGATCAACACTCGGCGTTTGACTTTGTTGCAGTTTTTTATCTCCCCCTGTATATACATTTCTCATATTTGGATGAAAGTACTAATTGTACTAAATTTGGTATTGGGTGAAGGAATAGGGCTGGAATACTCAAATTTGATATTGCGGTCTCTGTTGGTATCTGGTGTTGAGATATGGAGGTAGTTTTGGAAATATGTAATTGTTCGAAAAGTACTAAATGGTACTAAATTTGGTATTGGGTGACGGAATAAAGATAAAATTCTGAAATATGATGCATAGATCACTAATGGTTTCTGCGTTTGAGATTTGGCGGTATGTTGAAAATGTGTCCTATATTTGTACGAAATGCACTAGATGGTACTAAATTTGGTATTATATGAAGAGATAGGGCTAGAATCCTCAAATTGGATATTGAGGTCTCTGTTGGTAGCTGGAATTTAGATATGGAAATGTGTACTATAATTGTACTAAAAGTACTTAATAGTACTATGTATGGTATTGGGTGAAGGGAAAGATATAAAATTCGGAAACTTGATACTTTGATTACTGATGGTCTCTGTGCTTGAAATTTGAAGGTGGTTTGAAAAACGTCTTATATTTGTACGAAAAGTACTAATGGTACTAAAATTGGTATTGAGTGAAGGGTTAGAGCTGGAATCCTCAAATTTGATATTGTAGTGTCTGTTGGTATCTGGAAATGAGATATGGAGGTAGTTCTGGAAATGTGTACTATGATTGTACGGAAAGTACTTAATAGTACTATATTTGGTATTGGGTGAAGGGATTGGTCTAGAATCCTCAAATTGGATTTTGTGGTCTATGTTAGTAGTTGGCAAATAGATATGAAGGTGGTTTCAGAAATAGTTACTATAATTGAACAAAAATTACTAAATAGTACTAAATTTGGTATTGGGTGAAGGAATAGAGACAAAATTCTGAAATTTATATTAAGATTTATATTAAGATTTGGCGGGGGTTTGAAAATTCGTCCTATATGTGTAGGGAAGGTACTAATGGTACTAAATTTGGTATTGGGTGAAGGAATAGTGTTGGAATACTCAAATTTGATATTGTGGTCTCTGAAATTAAGTACTATATTTGGTATTGGATGAAGGGATAGGGCTGGAATCCTCAACCTTGATATACGTAGATGTCACTGTTGGTCTCTCAGGTTAAGATATAGAGGTGGTTTTGGAAACATGTATTATATTTGTTAGAAAAATTCGAAGTGATACTAAATTCAGTACTGGGTATGGATGAAGTTTTGGAGATATGTAGTCTAATTTTTCGAAAAGTACTAAATAGTACTAAGTTTGGTATCACAATTGGGTATTGGGCGAAGGGATAGAGATGGAATTCCGAAATTTGATATTGAGCTCTCTATTGGTATCTGAGATTGAGATATGGAGGTATTTCTGAAAATATGTACTATAACTGTACAAAAAGTATTAAATAGTACTAAATTTGGTATTGGTTGAAGGAAATTTGAAATGGATGTCATTGTAGGTGCCTGTGGTTGAGAGAAGGAGCTTGTTTGGGATATGCGTACTATAATTGCCCTAATTATTATTAAATTTGGTGTTGGGGAAGATTAAAGAGCTGATATCCGGAAATTTTGATATTAAAGTCACTATTGGTATCTAAGGTTGAGATATGGAGATTGTTTTGAAAATGCGAACTTTAACTACACGAATAGAACTAAATGCTAATAAATTTGGGATAAATATGGAATTGATATGGAAATCTGAAATTCGGTATCAAGGCAACTGTAGGTATCTACGGTGAAGATAAGGAGGATCGGGTTGAGAGATGATAGATAGCTCGAATGTTGGAATATAGTTTTGAGAGAAGGTTGGAACGTACTAAAATATACTAAATTTGCCATTGGGAGAAAGGATAGAGCTTGAATCCCAAAATTTTATATTGATGTCACTTTTGATTTCTATGATGCAGATATGGTGGTGACCAATTGGAGTTTTAAAAACTTTATTTTAAAAACGTGCCGAATTTGTGATTTTTTATTAATCAATTTATAATGAAATACCGAATAGTTGATTTTTTCAATATTTTTCGAGGGCACACCATTTTTTATACCCATTGTGGTTAACATTATCGAAGGTATGTGATTTTTGAGACTTCCTTAGGATCGGCAGTCGTTTTGACTGGTATCTTTTGAATCATTTATATTACCCTGCATTGAATACTTGTCTCGAAGTCAATTTTTCGAAAATAAGACGTATTTTACAAATGCGCATTAAAGGAGGAATTTACTTAGTATCTTCGCGATAACTTGTCAGAAAGTTAAAATTGTCAGCTACATCCACACAACAAATACAACATTAACGATTCCAGAAGCTGCAGATATTTCCTCTAAAACACTGTTTTTCTTCCTTGGCTTGCTTGCTTTTCTATGCATATTATGTTATTTTGGCACTAATATTTGACTCTAGAACCCCCCACCCCACTCTGATGGTTCTGATGGTCCAGAGTTACTACACTATGTTTTTGTTAATGTTCAATATCAACATTTTCGGGGTTTTGCTTCTGTTTTGCTTGTTAAATAAAGCAACGTTTTGTTAAATTGTTTTTCCACTTTGTAAATGGGCCAATGTGTTTGAGGGTGTGTTTGTGTGTGTGTATGCATACACAAGTTGTCCTTTCATCTATATCCGCACACACACACACTCGCTCACTGAGAAACTAAGTAAAATGAACTTTATATGCCTGTGTTCACTTTCACCATAAGCCAAGGCAAACTTCTGTGCACTGCCGCTGCCGCTGCTGATGCTGTTGCTGCAGCTCACTAACCCGGAGAGATATTATGGGAGCACATTGAGTGCACTGAGGGATATTATGTTTCTTTACGGTTGTGGTTGTGCAAGTCGTTCTTGTTTTTGATGTTGTTGTTGTTGTTGTGGGTGCTTTGTATTATACATATGTGTGTGTGCGTGTGTGGATCTCCCTTGATGCAGCCGTCTAAGCACATGTATCCAACCAGTCATCTATCCATCCAACCATCCATCCATCTATTGCTTAACATTGGGGAATATATTTTTTTGGGTTGGTTTATTTATTTTTGTTGTGGTTGTGCTTCGATGTACATCATGTGAGTGTTTTGTTGCATGTTCGTTTTTTTGGTATTAGTTGGCATTATATTCTAATGCATTCCATGTTTATATTTTTGCTTGTACCTCCTCACACCCATCGAGTGGATATTGTGCAGCATCGGAGTTGGGGTAATCCCCCTACATGTCATAATCACAGCATTTCATCGGTATGAGTTGGATATCTGTTACATCTATTGGCCGTAAATCTGTTGCTCCTCATTTTGCTCAAAATTAGTTGGTTTTTTTCTTCTCTCGATTGACAGCTTAACTAGTGCATGACGGGTTTTTTGAAGTTGATTAAATATTTTTACAGGTTTTTTTTTCGTCTGAAGTCAAGGACTTTGGGATATTTTTATTGTGTTATGTTTTTTTTTTTTTTTCCTGAAAAAGTCTTTGAGCATTTCAAATCTTCCTTTACAGATCGCCAGAGGCCGAACAAGTAATCTAATACAAGTCAATAAGTCTTTACAAGGAATATTGCCGAGGCATGCATTGCTTCGGGTTTATAAAGTTCGAATTAATTGAAATAGGCCTTGCAAGTGATGTATGAGCAAAAACAAAGGGCTTTGTTTAGCTCAAAGGAAATAAATAATATTTTATTTTAATACTTAAAAAAAAAAAAAACAAAAAAAAACGAGGGTTTCTTTTACCCTTCGAAAGAAAAATAGAAAAAATAGAATGAGAAAAATGATGTATTCAGTGATTTGAATTGTTTTCTCAAATTTAAATATCACTAGAGCATATAAATTCCAAATAGAATTAGTTTTTATTAATTTCGAGTATTGTTCGAATTTCAATAACTTGGCTTTGAATATTTAAAAAGATTTTAAATGTTTTTCAACACTCTTCAGGCGAATTGGTTGCAATTCGGTGTGTAGTGTTTCCTGTGAAGCCCAAATCTATGAGGGCAGTGTTTAGCTCAGAGGGGCTCCACCGATGGGAGTAAAACGCCGAATGCGTCGAGCAGTGGACCGTAGGGTAATATATAAAAAGAAATAAAACACAATAGGTTTTCCTTAATATATACAAATATTTATTCTTAGTTTGGTTAGTGGTAACGATATTACCTTTGGCAACAATATGCCTTTCTACGATATGTGCTTTGCAAACGATATTACGGGTGTTGTCTGTCCGAATGACAGCGAAAAACTACTTGATGTCTAAAGGAGGCGGCAAAACAAGTGACAAGTAATTAGTTAGCTAAAATGTCAAAGGCGCTAGCACAAGGTTGCAAAAAACCGTAGCGCGTACATTTTATCGACTAATTAAGAACCAAAACCAATTTTTAATGCAATTCTAAATTAAACAGGCAGTTTAATCAGATCAATAAGTTATGAGTTAATTATTGTTACGACCGAAAAACGTAGTTTTTTTGGAAAATTTGTAAATTCGTCCGGCTAAAGAATCAAAATTTGGAGAAAATATGTTCTAACAAAATATCGAAAGCATGGATTTTTTTAAAAATATGTTTTTATTAATATTTTTTAAAATCATATACAAAATATTTAATAGAAAAAAAAATTTCATAGACTTGCGGGAACCATGTTTTGTTGAAATAATCTTCAGGAACATAACAAAATCGAACATCTTTCAAAAATATTTTAAAGACTTAACAAATACGTGAAATCGGAGATTTTTTTTAATATTTTTCAAGGATATAACGAAATCGTAGATTTTCTCAAATTTTCAAGGACATCACGAAATCGTAGATTATTCAAGGACATAACGAAATCGTGATTTCATTAAAAATTGAAAAATGTCTAACTATTTTTCAAAATTTTAAAGACATAAAATTTCTTGAAATTTTCACGTACCGAAATCGTGTATTCTTTAGAAATACAGAGTGAGATGAAAAAACTGCAATAACTTCAGACTACTGTCATTTCTAAGCCACTCGTCCGACAGCTGCTAAAATTATTCCAGTGACAGCTCATTATATTGTTTACTAGCGTACAAAAGCATTTTGATGAGAAATTACAAGAAAAAAGCGTTATTCGTGATGGAATTCAAGCGTGATAGTGTGATTTCTTTATATTTCGCTGGAAAACCACACATGGCTATCGTTAGAGCACTCCAGAATTTAAATGTGAATAAATCTCTTGTGTCTCGTACATTCACTCGTTACCGTGATACTGGTAGCGTAGCCCGACGTCATGTAAGTGGACGGAAGAAAACAGCAACATCAGCAGAAATGGTTCGAAAAGTAAAGAAGTGGCCGAAAATGGCTCGTGAGCTGAACATATTGCAATATTCCATTCGGCAAATATTGAAAAATGAGCTAGGGGTAAAGCCATTGAAATTCCAAAACGTGCAAGAACTTACACCGCAACGGAAAGAAAATAGACTCAAAAGAGCTAAAGAGTTGCTTCGTTTGGTCGAAAGTGATGAACTGTCGAATTTGGCTTTCTCCGATGAGAAAACATTCGTTGTCCAGCAGTTTGTAAACAAACAAAATGATCGCGTTTGCTTGCCAAAGAGGTCAGCTGAAAATATGCACCTTCGGTTGGCCACCAGAACTCAACCGCCGGCCATGGTGATGGTGTGGGCCACCATAACAGCCGATGGTCGTTTACCGCTCATATTAATCGACCGTGGTATCAGAATAAATGCCGAATATTATCGCGAAAATATTCTGAAGGGTGTATTAAAGCTATGGGCACGCAAACTTTTTGGCCGCAGACCTTGAACATTCCAACAGGACTCAGCACCATTACACTCAGCACGCGCCACTGAAGAATGGTTAAAACATGAGGTTCCTCGCTTCATTTCCAGCGCACAATGGCCACCAAAATCTCCGGATACCAATCCGTTGGACTATTTTGTCTGGAGTATTTTGGAAAGTAATGTTGGCACTAAAAAATACCAAAGTGTCGATCACCTCAAGTAAGCGCTTCACCGGAAATGGGCCAAAATACCGCAGAGCAACATTCGGGCGGCAATTCGAATAAATCTAAATTTATTCTATAATTTGATGCTATTTCCGATATTTTTTGCTTTCATTCAATAACATTAAAAAAAAAATTAAAAATGATGGTGTTTGATTTTGTTGCAGTTTTTTATCTCACCCTGTACACTGTGCACTATATAATATAATGGATTACTTTAAGCCTTATGTCCACAAAAACCACAAATTATCGTTATTATCACCTCAAGCAAGCGCTTCGCCGGGAATGGGCCAAAATACCGCAGAGCAACATTCGGGCGGCGTGTGACGGTTTCATTGGCCATTTGAAGGCCATAATTCGTGCCAAAGATAATCAATTCGAACAAATATAAACTTATTTTAAAATCTGATGCTATTGTCCGACATTTTTTGCTTTCATTCAATAAAATTTAAAAAATTAAAAATTATGGCGTTTGACTTTTTTGCAGTTTTTTTATCTCACCCTGTATAGTGCATACTTCCGAAAGCACATCCATATGTCAAGGCTACACATGAACAGTGACCCTTATACCAACTTTCAGATTTCAAACACTATCTGTTCACTCAATATCAAATTGTGCCAAATATATTACTATTTAGTACTATCCGTGCTCCAATACAAATTTTCAAAATTCCAGCTCCTTCACTTCATTCTAAATCAAGCTGTTCCAAATTTAGTACCATTTAGTACAGTTTCCAAAACCTTCATATATCAAACTTTCTTTGCAATCTTGATTTTCGTAACAAACGTCAAATTTTTAGCTCTATCCGTTCACATAAATCTAATTGATACCATTTTATAAATTTAGTACATTTTGAGAACTTTTCGTAACCTTGAAGTTCAAATTTCTAAAAACCCTTTGGTACATCTATTATGCACTCCACCAGTGACTCTCATTCCAAATTTAATTTCTTTTAATTGCGTTTGTCCAATACAAATGATTAAATTTTTGATATATTTTAGTACTTTTCGTATCGTTTTAGTACTAGTTTCCAAAAACCCAGCCGTATCACATGCCTACGCACCAAGACTGACCCTCGTGCTAAATTTCTAAATTCGAGCTTCAACCGTATCGCCTGGGCATTGATTCTCTCCAATTCTTTCTAATTTCTTGATATTTTTGGATATTTTTCAAAGATGGGACTTCCTTGGATAAAATAAATTTTATGGAAGTATCGCTTGCTCCTAACATTGTCTGTGGATATGCATATGTTTGTTCTATTATGCATATAAGTTCGATTTTGAAGTCTTTTCTTTTTTCAAATCCATTTCTTCTGAAATCACATAAAGAACAATGTTTTGTGCTCTATTTAAATTTTCCGACAACAATTTCCAAAAGTTCTCACCAATTAAGCCTTAATTACTCAGCAGATTTTCATAGTTTCAACAATAAATATTTAAGTAGCTTCACGAGCGAATATTAATTCGAAAACTTCCTTGCAGACTCCGGAAAACAGAAGGGTGTTTTGATTTAAATTTTTTATAACCAAATTAATCTTTAACAATAGCATCTGTCTTTTGGCCACCTCTTGCACCCAGCCAAACACCATCCCACTTAGCGATGTCAATGACCATTTCTTTTTAATATTAAAATTACAGCTACTTCATAATTTATGTTCAGCAATTCAGACTTATCTCTGGCTTTAAGCATTACTTAAATATTCACCTTACCCCAGACGTCTCATAAATCATAATAACGGGGTTAATATTTTCTGCAAACTGACACGAATTTTTATGATTATTATTTGCAAATGTTGTTTTTGTTAATTACAAAAATTATAAGAGACCTCAGAACCCCCTCTCCCTCATCCCACCAACACATATAACAGGTGGACATAAAGCTGGACGATAATGTAATCGGGTAACTGTGTTAGACCACAAAATACCTGTCATACATTGTTGTGATACCACAATACCTGCCAGTTATTCGCCCGTCCTGTTCTGCTGCGCTTCAACAAGCAACTGGCCACAAACACCAATGCCAACATTGTTGTTGGACGACTCATTATATTTTCATCGTCATCGTCATTCTTTTGCAAACGATGTAAAAGTGAGTTATGTAAAAGCAAACTAGCTGGCTGGCCAACTGGTTGACTGGCTTGCTGGTTGGCGGGCTGGCAAGCATGTAAAAAATTAAAACCACCTCTCTCTCGGTGTCACACAGAGACACACACACCGAAATAATTTCTAATCTGATTTATGATAGTCGTTGTAAGGGACACACACACTCACAATGAATACACACACAAATATAAACCAGGACAAAGTTTTTATCTCAGAATTTAATTTGAGAATCTAAGAATAATTTTTTTCTCATTGTTGTTGTTGTTTGCCATAGAGAATGTTGACCATATTCTTCATTCATCCTATCCTTCCCCCCACTCCATGTTTGCTTTTTTACTTGATGATAGCTGGCGCTGCTACTGCTACTGCCACACTTTATTAAATGTCAAAGAGTTAAAATAGTATTAAAACATCTGGTACTGGACTCTTGGACAACAAATGAGGTCGAGAAAATCATGCAGAACTTACAACTGCAACTGGCTACGAATTTAGTTTGCCATGTCTTTCATCAGCATGCTCATCATTTAATATTTGACTGGTGTTAGTGTTGCTAGTGTTGTGCGAGAGATGTTGTTGTTGTTGCTGCTGTTTATGATGTTTTGCATTAGATAATGGTGTTGTTGTTGTTGTCTTCGTAGCTTATGAATGTCCCATTTGGTATATTGTATGGGTTGCCGTTGAAGGTTTTGAGGACAAGCAGGAAAGTTGGAAGCAGAAGAATGATATGATGCTATAGTGGTTCGGCAAAAAAAAATATTGATGGGGTGAACAAATTTCAAGTTTTTTTTATATAATAAATTGCGGTCTTTTTGCAAATATACGTCGGAGTCCTTATTAATATCAGTATTTTTTTGTTAGCATACGATTCCGAGACGATTTTAGAGACTTGATGGCGGGATGAACAAATTTCGAGTTCCTATTTTTTAAATATTATTTTGCGGTCCTTTTGCAAATATTCGTCAGAGCCTTTATTAAGATAAGATTTTTTTATTAGCATACAATTCCGAGACGATTTTAGAGACCTGATGGCTTTCATTTTGTGCCACATGATAGGTATTGAAATTGACATAAGGAAATCGTGGATTTTTTAAAAAATATTTTCAGGACAAACCGAAAACGATTTTATTTAATATTTTTTAAGGACATAACGAGATCGTGGACCTTTAAAAATATTTTTTGGACACACCGAAATTGTGAATTTTTTTAAGAATAGTTTTTAATGACATAACGAAATCGTGGACTTTTCAAGTTTTCAAGTATATACCGAAATCGTGGATTTTTCTTTAGAAATATTTAGAAATATTTTCCAGGACAAAGCAAATTTGTTCATTTTTTTTTAAAATATATTTTTTTTGGCAACAAAAATATTTGTGGGGTGAAGAAATTTCATGTTTTAATTTTTAAAATGTTAATTTGAGGTCCTTTTGGAACATTTCGAAATATTCGTCAGAGCCCTTATTAAAATCAGGTTTTTTATTAGGATACAATTCTGAGATGATTTTAAAGCCTTGATGGCTAACATTTTGTCCCACATGATTGGCATTGAAAATTACATAACGAAATCGTGGATTTTTTAATTTCAGGACAAACCGAAAACGATTTTTTAATGTTTTTAAGGACATAACGAGATCGTGGATCTTTCAAAAATATTATTTAGGTCACACAGGCGATTTTTTAAGAATAGTTTTAAATGACATAACGAAATCGTGGACTTCTCAAGGATTTGCCGTAATCGTGGATTTTTCAATTTTTCAAAGACAATTTGAAGTCGTTAATTCTTTAGAAATATTTTCTAGGTATGACATGGATTCCATAAAAAAGTAGCTAAAAATGTTTAATAGATAATCGTGAGGGCAAATCACTTCAAATAGGCCTCATATATTTATACCCTCAGCCATATGGCTAGAGAGGATATGTATCATTTGATACGAACAAAACGTGTCTAATCGAAATAACCATTTTAGAACAAATCCGTTTGAGGACATTTTGAGTCGATCTAGTGATGTCCGTCTGTCCGCCAATTTTTCTTCCCCCACAAAAGATCGAAATTTTCAAATAAAATATTTTACTGCACAGACAGAAAAAGGATGTTCCGATTTTGCTCCAACTTTGCAAATCCTAATATTTGCATCAGAGCTAGGTCAGGTGCGAAAATGGACAATATCGTTCCATTCTATCAAGTACCTAACCCACAAAAGTTCGAAATTTTGAATAACTCTAATAAAATGTGATGTGAGCAAAAAATGTCGGAAATGGTATGGAATTTTAGAATAACTTAAGATTTGTTCGAATTTGTCACCTTTGGCACGAATTATGGCCTTCAAGCGGCCAATAAAACCATCACACGTTACCCGAAAATTGTTCTGCGGTAGTTTTGCCCATTCCCGACGAAGCGCTTGCTTAAGGTGATCGACACTTTGCTATTTTTTAGTGCCAACCTAGCTTCACAAAATACTCCAGACACAATAGTCCAACGGACTGGTATCCGCCGGAGATTTTGGTGGCCATTGTGCACTGGAAATGAAGCGAGGAACCTCATTTAGTAAACATTCTTGGTTGGCGCGTGCTGAGTACTGTTGGAATGTCCTGGGTCTGCGGCCAAAATGTTTGCGTGCCTAAGGCTTTAACACACCCTTCATAATATTTTCTCGATATTCTGATGCCACGGTCGATTAATGCGAACGGAGAGCGACCATCGGCTGTTATGGCGGCCCACACCATCACCATGGCCGGCGCTTGAGTTCTGGTGGCAAACCGAAGGTACACATTTTCAGCTGACCTCTTTGGCAAGTAAACACGATCATTTCGTTTGTTTAAAAACTGCTGCACAACGAATGTTTTCTCATCGGAGAATGAGCTGTCACTAGAATAATTTTAACAGCTTTCGGACGAGTGGCTTAGAAATGACAGCAGCCTGAAGTCGGTTGCATTTTTTCCATTTTACCCTGTATATGGACAATTCTCTTCCAGGGAGTATGAATTTTTTGACTGTTCCATTGAAAAATGTGGCTAAAGTCATCAAAATACCCAATATCGGGAGGTACAGTTATATGGGTGCTATACTATATCGTGGACCTATCGGTAGTTACCGTTGTATGACTTGCTTCCTCAAAAAATACAACTGCCAGTGTGCCATAGACAACCAGACAGTTGTAAAATTAAATTACAATCAACAACTTCTTTTTTCAAATACAATTCAGATTCTTGTGTAAACGCCAGGTTAGATCGAGTCCGAAAATGGACCATAACAGAACTTTAGGCTGGCAGACAGATTTTGTATCCAAATTTAAATGAACAACTAACGAAAGTATTTATATTTTTACTTAAAATATCGAATAAAGATAGTTTGTCAGTATAGTCCAGATAAAAATTTAGAATTTTTACTACTTACTTCGGAGAAGTTCAAGTCTGCAGGTCTATCACTGAAAAATTATAAATTCCCTCCAAATCAAAGGAATGTGTATTCCACAACACATACTGAAACTGTCCACTTGTGGCAATTTTTTCAGGCCATGTTCCGACATCTTCACTTTGCAAATATCCACAAAAATGGCAACAATATCATTAATGCTATTCACAGAAATTGTCTGTACTCACTTTACACACACACACACAGAGACAGTGGGGGAGAGAAAACTAGTGTTTTTATGGCATCTTTCAAGTCAAATTAAAAAGTTTTTGTGCCAAAGTCCGAATGAACCTACAGCAGGGAAGTGTTTTTACTCTGTCCCCTACACTTGGGGAGGCTTTGTTTTTGTGTCCATTTGGGCGTTTGAGTTCTTGGGATTTTGGTTTGTTACTTGTTTCCTGTGTTCTTGCTGTTGTTTTTATTGTTCGCCCTGTTGTTGCCGAAAAACTAGCCAAACAAAAATACTTGGCAAAAACAAGAGAGAGAGAGAGAGACGAACATTTAAAACCACAATTTAAACTTTCCATGAAAAGACAAAAAAAGAGGAGAAAATGAAAGAAAGAAGTACTAATAATATTTGCAAGAAATGGCAAAAAGACAAGAAATCTCACACAAAAATCTATCAAACAAAAGTTGGCAAGTCATTGCGTATGAAAGTGCATATGAAAGTTTTCACTTTTTTGGGAAGGGTGTGTTTGTTCGAAAGTTTTAAAAGAAGAGTTAATAGTTCATTTTTGTTGTGATGTTTTGTCTTGTCTTTTTATATATTCTTTTTCTAATTTTTTGATTTCAATTTTGTTGGCTTTTAATCTGCCAACAGTCATTCCCAAAAAGGCATTGATTTGTTGTTTGAGAGAAACTAAACGGATTTGAGAGAAAATAAAAGTTTGCCCTTTTTTGTTTGGGGAAAGTGTTGTTTGATAGTGGAACTAGGTTTTTGATGTGCTTCATTGGTAACTAAGTAAGTAGAATTTATTTGATGTGGTTTGGGATTTTAGGTTATGTGCAACCTTTTGTAGAAATAACTACTAATGATTGAGCGCCATTGGAAACATGCAGTTGTTCAAAACCGAAGTTGTGCAAAATATAACACTCATATGGAACACCACCTTAGTCCTCTCAACTGCAGCATACGACATGTTAAAGCTGCAACTTTTGATGGTAGATCGTATATTATGGACTCCGAGGTCAAATAAATGAGACATTATCCAGGAAGCCCTTATAAATGGGAAGTGTGTTCTACGAAGCTGTTATAGTAATAATGTGTCAAATATTCAATATCTCTTGATGGGGGACTGGAGACATTTGTAAAGCAAATGATCGATATTTTATAATTCCTCCATTCCTCCAGTCTTTTGTAGCCTTTGCCATATGACTGAGGGTATAAAAATGTTGCATTGAGAAGACTTATTACAGATGACTCAAGAAGTCTACATTTTGAACCTCCTAATTCCTATAACATATAACAATATAAGAGAATGAGCAGTTCCTCGGGATACGATCGGCCAAATTGGCTTGGATGTCCAAATTGTAGACTTCTTGAGTCATCTGAAATAAGTCTTCTCATATGGCTACGGCCATATGGCTACGGCTATATATCATTTGATAGGACCAAAACGTGCCTCACCAAAATAACGGTTTTAGACACTAGGTCTCTTTGCACCAAATCCGGTTTAGGACATTTGTAGGCGATCTAGGGGTGTCCATCCGTCCGTCTGTCTGGCTGGTGCGTACGATAACTCTCGAATGGAGATAGCTTGGTACATCGAAATATTATTGTGAAACTTAGATCAAGTTCGGAGAGAGACAATATCGGTCCACTTCTTTTGGTAACTTCCCCACAAAAGGTAAACATTTTCACAGAAAAGATTTTTGTCAGTGCGAAAATAGACAATATCGCCCCTCTCCAACAAGTAACTCCGCCACAAAGTGTCAAAATTTTGAATAATTTCACATCCCTTAAAAAATTAAATAAGGGTACAAAAAGTACAAAAATGTATTAAAGATTAAATACTTTGTGCTGGACCAATGGAATAAGCCTTTAAAAATTTGGAATAACAGTTACTGATAAGGTCCAGGTCTTTAGAAATTCGAACTTTAAGGCTAAGAAAAGTTTTAAAATGACACTTATCATCTAAAATATAACCATTTGGTTGGAACTGATAGAGCTTAAAAATTAAAATTTGGCATGCGAATCAAGGTTGGAAAATAAGCTCTATATACGAAGGTGGTTTTGGAAGAGTGCGAACTGCACAAAATGGAAATAAATTTGCAACAGTTTGGTTTCGATTGAAAAGATGAAGCCGGAATTTTGAAATTTTGTATTGATATTGAAGCCACTGTTGGTGGCAAGTTTTATCACAAATGGGCGAACAGATAGTACTTTAAGTCTGAAATTTGGTATAAGGATCGTTGTTTATATGAATTTGGTGAATGGTACTATATTTGTTATTGGGTCAAGGGAAGTGATAAAATTATGAAATGTGAAATTTAGATCTCTGATGGTGTCTGTGTTTGAGAATTGGAAATGCGTCCTATATTTGTACGAAAAATACTAAGCGGTACTTAATTTGGTATTGGGTGAAGATATAGGGTTGGATTCCTCAAATTTGATATTAAGGTTTACGTTGGCATCTATAGTTGAGATATGGGGGAAATGTGTATTATAATTGCACGAAAAGTATAAGTAGTATAGAATTGTACGGAAAGTATTGAACAATACCACATTTGGCATTGGGTCAAGGGATGGTATCTGTGTTTAAGATTTGGCGGTGGTTTGGAAATGCGTTCTTTATTTGCATGAAAAGTATTAAATTATACTAACATTGGTATAGTGTGAAGGAATAGGGTTGGAATCCTCAAATTTGATATTGAGGTCTCTGATGGTATCTGGAATTGGGATATGGAGGTGGTTTTGGAAATGTGTACTAGAATTGTACGAAAAATGTTGAATGGTACTAAATTTGGTATTGGATGAAGGAATAGAGCTGAAATTCTGAAATTTGATATATATGTCCATGATGAAGTCTGTGGTTGAGAGAAGGAGCAGGTTTTGGATGAGTGCACTATAAATGTTCGAAAAGTACTAAGTGGTACTAAATTGGGCATTGCGTGAAGGGATATAGCTGGTATCCCGAAATTTGATATTGAGGTCTCTGTGATATCTGGGATTCAGATTAAGATATGGAGATGTTTTTCAAAATTTGTACTAAATAGCACTAAAAAGATTTCCTAATTGAATTTGAGTCGAACTTGGAGATTTCTTAATTTCTACCTTCCAAAGAACGGCCCTTGTAGGTCATCATTCACACCAAATATGTCTTATAAACCGCTTAACCAACGGCGATTTTCCATTTTCAAAACAGTGTTAATATCTAAAAAAGGATTAAAATCTAATCCTGTTTATCACAACCAAGTTAGTATAAAACAAGCAAAGGCGATAGTCGTGTGGGGCCGACCATGTGATACCCTACAAAACTACAATATGGTAGAAGTTTCCTTATGTCTAAATCCATTTTGGAATATTTTGCTTTTTAAATTATGTCATGAAACACTACCCTTAGCTTTGGCCATGGTCCACGATAGCGTATCTCCCCCATATAACGGTACCACCCGATATTCGGTATTTTGATGATTTTAGCCACATTTTTTAACGGAATTGTCTGATAATCCACACTAGGAGTTCTTTGTGAGTACTTTACTCCCTGAAAGAGAGTTGTCTATATAGGTTAACGATATCGTATAGCCTCTATATAACGGTATACCCGATATTCGGTTTTTTGATGATTTTAGCCACATATCCCAATGGAATTATCTGAAAATCCACACAATGAGTTCCTTGTGAGTTCTTTACTCCCACACATAGATTTGTCTATATAGGTCGACAATATCATATATCCCCCCATATATCGGTACATTCCGATATTAGGTACTTTAAAGATTTTAACAGAATTTTCAATGGATTTAATTTTTTTGAAAATTTTCTAATTCGTTCCAAATGGTGGAGGGTATTCAAAGTTCGGCTCGGCCGAACTTACTGCTTTTTTACTTTTTTTTTTTCACACAAAAGTAGTGGTTCATATTATGGGTGTGGGTAACAAATCGGATGAACAATATACATGGGAGCTATAGCTACATCTGAACCGATCTTCACCAAATTTGGCATACTAGCTTCTAGACTCAATTCGGTCGTATGTGCCAAATTCCATCCCATTCGGGCAAATATTAGATGTTTGGTGCACAATAAAAGGTAAATCGGACGAAGTTATGTGTGGGAGCTATATCCAAATTCGAACCGATCTCGATAAAATTTAGCAAAGGTAATTCTGAGCTGCATTTGATATATTTCCCCAAATATTGTTGTTACAGAGTGCATATTACAGCTGCAGAGGACTAAAATAACAAATTGGATGAACAATATATATCTGGGAGCTATAGCCATATCTGAACCGATTTCGATCAAATTCTTATTTTCAATACTTATTTTCAGGCCTAATTTGGTTGTATGTGCAAAATTCCATACTATTCGGGCTGATATTACACGTTTGGTGCACAATGAAAGGCAAATCGGACGAAGATATATATGGGAGCTATATGTAAATTGTTACCGATTATCTCCAATTTCAATAGGGTTCGTACTTGTGCCAAACAAATGATTTGTGCAAAATTTCATCACAATCGGATAATAAATGCGACCTGCATTTTGTTCACAAGAATACATGGACAGACGGACGGACGGACGGACGGACGGACGGACAGACGGACTGACATGCATAAATCAACTCAGAAAGTGATTCTATGCAGATCATCAAAAGGAACTATGGGTCTATCTCGTTTCCTTTTGCTTGTTACAAACATAATACCCTGACCACCTTGTGGTGTAGGGTATAAAAATTGCATGCGATAAAAAATTTGAAAAATATCACAAAATATCACATAATCTATATTAACGCTAAAATGTTATCAGCTCCAAAAGCAATCTATTCTGACCCAAAGCCCAAATCCATTTTCATTTTCGTGAAGTCGGGCCATAATTGCGATCTGTACCGCGATTACAAATTAACATGGGCAGACGGACGGATGGACATACATAGCTAAATCGACTCAGCTCGGCGAGATAGGAAGAACTATATATATATATTTCCTATGTAGGAAAACAATATTTTGAAATATTACATAATTTTTGGCCCAATCAAACTTATAATACCACCAACACATAGTGTTGTATGGTGTAAAAAGCTAATCGAAACGAATCTGTTTTATGCTCTGGAGAAAGTGGTATTGGAATGTATATTTCATTTTTTGGCCTCAACTTCATTGATTCCAATGTAATTATATTTCTATCAAACTAGAATTGACTTAAAACTTGACCAACATTGGTTTATTCTTTGGAAAGCCCTTCCACACAAATGTCATACAAAATTTAGAGAGCAGATATCTATCGGCAATACGACTGTTGCTGATATGATTCCTTATCGAATTTGTAATTTTTTTTTCTCAATATAAAACCCCATGCCTCTCCTTTTCCTTCTATTGACCCCCAATGGTTGTTTTATTTACTCTTCAGCATGAAAATCTTAAATTGCATGCAAAAACTTGGCGAAGAAAAGCAACAACAACAAGAACGAAAACAACAACTTTTATCCAACTAACACTGCTGCATAATATTATCCCGTGACGTCTTATTTTCTCTGATTTGCCTGGCATTGTTGGAACTTCACTAACTAAAACAAAAGGATCATGGAAAGCGTTATGCTGGAACTTGGCATAAATGGTGAAGCGTTGAAACGGACGATGAGGATATTGGCGATGGAGCATGGCGAGTGGCCAACACAAAGTCAATGAGAACGGCAGCCACAGCAGACGTTGGATTGGACAAAGTTTGTGCTATTTTGTCTTAAGGATTAGTTTTTGTGCTGTTCCATAGTTTCCGTTTTTTTTTTTCTTTCTGCTGCTGCTGTCCTTCATGCTTAGAGGCATTGATGTCGCTCTTTCATTTCTGGCTAAAAATGCATAATGAGGATGATGTGACGCTTTGGAAAGGATTTTGCAATGGCCAAAGCCACAGCAGCAGCAGCGACAGCAGATGTTGGTTTGGCATGAGAATAGGCGACGACGAAGAAGCAGTAGATGGCAGGATGATCGTTTTATGTCCGTTTTGGTTTTGCAACTTTGCTTATGGTTGGTTTCTTGGTTTATTTTCTCAGATTTTGGGACATTTTTCTCATATTTGCATAGTTAAGCAGTTTTGTAAAGCATAATAATGAAATAATTGAATAAAACATTATAGGGCCATCATAATTGGTATCCATCCCTGGGATGATAATTTAGTTTTTTTTTCTTTTAGTTCGTGTTGTCTCTGTTTTGTAATGGAGATGGTTGGGTGCAGGGACAGGGCGGGGGGAAGTAGTTTCCATTTCTATGGGATTGTAATTTGAACCTTGCTTGTGGGCAAATTTATGCGAAAAGAATGAACGAAAGAAAGCTGGGGAAAAAAAATAATAATTTTTGGTTTTACACAGTTTGCGGGAGATGGCAAAATGAATGACTGGCTGACTGACTGATAGGTGGGGTGTGGGTAGCGTCCTTGTCGTGTTTTTTTTTTGTTCTATCCCTGCTGAACGATGCACTGCTTTTGAATTGAATTAATCTGCCAAGTTTGTCGAGTTAAAATCCAGTGAATGGAAAAGAAGATTGCACACAGCCAAGCCAGGCAGACCGTTCAAATTATTTAATTTTACAAACAAATTATGCAGTTGACTCAAAACTTGCATCCTGCCTTTGCACACTTTTCCCCTTTGTAGGGCTGATGTCGTTCTGCTGGGTCGCTGCTTCTTTTGTTGGTGTTATGATTTTTTTTTGTTTTGTAATCGTAACAGCGATTCATAATTAATTAGCTTGTTGGCGTTTTTTTTTTGTCCATCTGCCATATTTGAATCTCAAGGCAAAGAATTAAAAGGATCTAGAAAATGGGATTTTATAAAATATGATAAGCTCTCTAAATATATTGGGGGGAAAATATACGTTAGAAAAAAAAGAAAAGAAAAATAATTTGAATTTTTTTGGGAATTATGCAGACTGATATTGGCAGGGTATTCTGTTGCGATTGTAGATAAATGTGACTACAGAAAATAAAACTTTAAAAATTTGCTGTATACATTAAAACGTTCTGCAACCACAAACTTCTTCTTAAAACAATAACCCCCGCGTAGGAATCTACATTACAAGGACTCTAATTGAGACATTTCTTATAAATAAAAGATAAATATTTGCAACCTAACCTAAGTTAGTGGACCCCAATTTAACACATGCGAAACTCGTTTGAACTTAACATTCATGTCTATATATACACATTTTTCTTTTCTCGATAACAGCGACCTCTATAATCAACTTTACAGGTAACTTTATTTGCAAAAAATCATCAACAACAAATCACATTAAATGTTTCGCCTCTCCCCTCCCATCAAAAAATTTACATTTGTAAATGCGGCATTAACAAAACCTTTTAACTTGAAATCACAAAACAATGTCAGTAACACCTCGAAACAAAGTTTCACACACGCACACACACACACACACCGAAAAGGTAGACAAAATTGAAAGAAAGATAACACTCGAATGGAAGTGTTAAGGCAATGCTAGAAATCCCAATTTTTTTCTTGTTCTCTCCTTGAGATAAAGAAATAAAGGCGCTCACGCACACACACGTGCAAGGAAATCAGACATATACAGATGAGATGTATGCATGCATGCATTCATGCATATTTCAATGGTTTGATCCTGGTATAACATACGAGCTCAGTGTCAACATGAACAAAGAACAACAAGAGCAGCAGCAACAACAAGTAGCAGTAACAACAACAACACCAACACCATCAATACCACATCGACAATAGCAACACTGAAGAAAATACAATTTTTAACATATCCTTTGCGGCTTTGCAAAACTCTGGCAGTGGTAAAGAGCAAAGGATTTGTTATTGTTGTTGTTTTCGTTTTTTTGCATGATGTCTTGCATTGTTTTGCCAGTAAGGATGCCTGTCTAAAAGAATCTGAAGAAGAAGATCCATTTTACGTGAGCTTGATTAAATCCTTTTTGAATGGATTGTGTCGTGTTTTAAGGTTACTCTGATAAGTTATGGCTCAAGGCCGTGCATTTGTATAGATCTGAGAGGATATTTGCTTTAAACAAATGACTTAGAATTTGTTTTGTAAAGGCTGTGATTAATTAGAATGGCGTGAGGTGAAAGTTAAACAGTTTTAAAAGCCTTTAATTCGGAATGCAATTGATGTATGTAAAACATTATTTAAAAGAGATGCAGCATGTGACGATTATTGGAATGGTGGATAACGACCTATCAGAATGCCCTTGTAAAATAAAGTATAGGAGAGATTAAAGGGGTTAAGTGGAATTGAATATGTTTGAATTTTCTTTGGGAGAATGTGAGTAAATATACCCAAATATACCATAGTAGCCCGACAGGATTCTCCCCTAAAAAAAGCTCTTCTTCGACAAATATTGAAAGAAAAACTAGAAAAGACACATTGGTAGTAGATTAGAAGTAGCCATCCTGGTCATTCCCGGTTTCGTCCGAACGAGTTCCAAATCATCTGCAAAGGTCTATACAATGGCTCTCGAGCATATCCACGGTCAGTTGCTGAATCCCTATCCATCTCAGAAGAACTTTTTAGCTACTGCCGAGCGTATCCACAGTAAGTTACCGAACCCGAACGAATCTCGATCCATCTTAGAAGACCTGGACAGTTGTTCCCATCTTTTTTACAACGAACAACCAACTCGCCTTTGAAGACATGGACATCAACATCATAAATACCGACATTGTAAAACCCTATAGTTCGCCTCTCGTCAGCTTATTGAGCCTTCACTGAAGTTTCCTATTAACTCTAAATTGACATCCTCGTTATTCCTGTAACATTCAACCCATCGAAACCCGATGATCATAAGTTCCCGATTTCGTCCAAATCGTCCACATCCTGAACGCTGGCGTTACTACAAACACAAATATCGTAATTCCTGATAACATTCAACCCGTCGACAACCGACGATCATAAGTTAATGATTACCTTCAAATCGTCAACGTCACTTCATTGTTACTCCTGATTACATTCAATTCTACGACCACAAGTTCCCGATTACCTTCAAATCGTCAACATTCCACGTAGAACATAAACATCGTAAATCCTGGTTGAACTCAACCCTTCAAATCGTCAACGTCACTTACCATTGTTATTAATGATTACATTCAATCCTCCGACCACAAGTTCCCGATTACCTTCAAATCGTCAACATTCCGAACGCCGGCGTCACGTAGAACAGAAACATCGTAACTCGTGATTACATTCAACCCGACGACCATAAGTTTGGGAGTAATTTCTGATGACATTCAACCCGTCGACACCCGAAGACCCTCAGTTCCCGAATACCTTAAAATCGTCAACATCCCGAATGCCGGGGTCACTCCGAACACAAACATCGTAAATCCTGCTTACACTCAATCCGTCTTCAACCGACGAATCCGAGTTCCCGTTTACCTTTAAATCGTCAACATTTGCGAACGCAAGCGTCACCCGAACACTAACATCGTAATTCCTTACTTGACATCATAATTTTTCTCACTTGCCAACATCCCACGGTCATTCACGAATACCTTCGAATCGTCGATTAGTCACACTTCATCCGAGTACCCACATCGTGAACAACCCGACATCGCTATATCATAATTTCCGATTGTCCACGAGTCGTTTATTTTCTTGCCTGCGATCGAATATCGAATTCGATCGATCATCAATTGAACAACTCTACCTTGAATTCTCGAGCACCTCTTATCGTATTTGAACACTAAAACATCTGATTAGTACCAGGCTAACTCTCGAAGGGAGTATCCGATTTGGTACAAACTTGGTAAATTGTCAAACTTAGATTTATGTCAGGTAGAAGTGGAAAATGTTGTTCCACTTCAAAGGAACCTCCTCCGTAAAGTTTAATTAAGGCTGAGGATATACATCTGTCGCCAATACCGACTGACACATTTTAACTTGTTTCCATGAGTTTCGAACTGAGTGGAGGGGACCACAACAAGCAGATATAAGTTCATAAGTTTAAAATTTCAGAAAGGGGCCACCCCAGGTTCTGCCTTGGTTTCCCGTCGGTACATGTTTACATTTACAAAGCTCCGGAATTGTATCTAGTTCGCTGGCTCAACTACTAACCCTACAGCCAATCGCTTTTCCAACACAAGCAAGGTCGACGAACCTGGACATATACATATGAATACAGGGAAATACGCTGGACCAACCTTGAGAATGTTTATATCTCTCATATAAATCCAAGTTAAGGTATAATCTCCATATTTCTGTAACGAATATCGGTATTTCATTAATTTGTGTTACATTTTCCAACGAAATTGTTTATATTTGGATTCGTGATGGATAATACCACCACCGACAGAAAATGACTTATGTAGGTCCACGACTTTATATAGCCTCATATAACGGTATCTACCACTATTCTGTATTAAAAAGTTAACATAATCTAGCGATCATACGTATTTTAAATTGATTCATCCCTCATATATCCTTGAGTTAACCGCCATATGCATTCTTCAGCTTTTCGATTTTATCAATGACCAATTCCTTTACCAATATCACGTGCTTCAGCCCACGGTATCTCTAACAAAATATATTACTAAAACATTTGTTCACAAACAGTTAAATATCCAACCGGGTATCAGCAATCCTCTTAACAATATTTACAAAATCTACATTATTTCCACTACATCAACGTTCATTTTTTTCGACATGGAGAAAAATCCTATCTAACCCTGTCCCGATTGTAGAGTTTTTTTTTTTTTTCAACGCCATTGCATGGCTGGCTGACTTCTTATCATAAAGAAGCCCCCGATGTGAGACCTCTTGGAATTTATGAAGATTTACATAAAGCATAAACATCATCAGCATGGATCTATCTATGTATGAAGCTTACATGTTTATAGAGTTTGGACTCTTGTTATTTATTGTTGTTGTTGTTATTTTTCCTCCTCTTTACAAGGAATTTCTTCTAGTCATATAAAAAGTAGACGACCAAAACATCTTCAAATGTTGTGAACTATGTTGTGGTTATGATGATGATAATGTTGTTGGTTACATTGGACTGCAACATATCTTGGGCCATATATTTGTATGGCACAGTGGGAGTATATGGAATTTAGATATGTATTTCTTGAACAGAAGTATATGGAGAATATTAGATTAGAAAATATTAGCTTTGGTATTTATAGTTTTTAGAAAACTTTAAAATATGCGTGAGGTATCAGATATAGTCGACCGAAGTACTCTTTTAATTCGAATTAAAATATTGTTATGGGCAAAATTATTAGAAAATCGAACATTTATATCAAATTTTATATTAAATCATAAATTCCGACAAATTCCAAATTCATCGCATGTTTCTGGTTGAGAGAAATATTTAGTAAAGAATCGCTGACTTGTTCGCCAGGTTATAGAGATTAATATATTGAAAATTTTGATTCTTTGTGCGTACCAGAAGGGGTTCGCAGATATATATCCGCTTCACAATAGATCTTGTGTTAGCAAAAATGTTTGTGCGTGAGAAATTTGAAGAGAGTTGGATTTTGGTTTCTGTAAGCGTTTTTGTTTTTCAAAATCTGGAACCCTGTGTGGGGGAGGTACAAGAAGAAATGATGCGATATCTACTATCTTTATAACAGATCTTGTGTTGATGGAAATATTGAGATATACCAAGTCTGAATGGAATCGGATGTTAATTTCTTGTTTTATGAACTTCATGGATATTCAACATATTGACCCTTTGTAGAGGAGATACCAGAAGGAGTGGACCGATATATCCCATATTCACACCAGACATTGGGTTCGTATCTTCACACCATCTTCACATCAGATCTTCAGTTAGTATAAGTAATGATATGTGTGAACCGGATTCTTATTTCGAATTTTATGATCGTTTTGGTTATTCAAAACTTTGTCCTTATGTGTGGGAGGTACCAGAAGGAATGGTGCGATCTCTATCATCTTTATAACATATCTTGCGATGACAGAGATATTGAGATGTGCCAAGTCTGATTGGAATAGGATGTTAATTTCTCGTTTTAAGAGCTTCATGGATATTGAAAATTTGGACCCTTTGTGGGGAGATACCAGAAGTGGACGGATATAGCCCATGTTCACACCAGACATTGGGTTCGAAGAAGTAATGAGATCTGTGAAATATGAATAGAACAGGATGCTTATTTCGGATTTGGTTATTCAAAACTTTGACTCTTTGTAGGGCAGGTACCAGAAGGAGTGGGCCGATATATTTCATCTTCAAAGCAGACCTTGGGTTAATAAAAATATTGTGGAGAGTATAAATTGAAGACAATCGGACTCTACCATCACATTTTATTAGAGTTATTCTCTTTGTGGGGGAAGTGCTGGATGATGTGGACCGATATTGTCCATTTTCGCCCCTGACTGAGCACTAATGCAAATTTTACGATTTGTAAAATTGGAGCAAAATCGGATTATCTTTTCTCCTTCTGTGAAGTAATTTATTGTCTTTGAAAATGTTGACATTTTGTTTGGGAGGTTTCGGAAGGATTGGACCGATATTGCCCATCTCCGAGCTCGATCTAAGTTTCACAATAATATTACGATATACCAAGTATGGACGGAGGAACGGACAGATACGTCTAGATCCACTCCAAATGCCCTGAAATGGATGTGTTCCAAAGAGAGAAATTGAGGGTCTAAAACCGTTATTTTAATGAGGCATGTTTTGACTGTATCAAATGACAAATATCCCCTGTAGCCGTATGGCTGAGGGTATGAATGCTATTGGGTCAAAATTTCGAGATTGAGCGGGACACTGGATTCTTGTAAATTAATAAGTTCTTGATATTTACAACTCAGGTCTCAGTTATAAGTAACAACTCTCATTACCAAATTCTGAAATAACAAATCAACATACTACCTACTTTACAGGCGTATGTCACACAAAATAAGTGTTTATTTTTTGACCTCTAAAATTAAACAAATAATAATTCTAAGCAAGTATTTCATTTATTTTTTGAATCCACATTTCTACTATTTTTGCTCACAGCTGGTATTTAACTTGGAGTCTTCTAATTTGTAGAGCACAATCGTAAGGATATGTGATGCAAATATAAAATGAATTTTTGTTTAATCCCCAATTCGAAACACTGTCCCCTACTGTCTTCTGCTGTAATGTTTTGTTTTAATAAACCATGACATCAAAGACATTTACCTCAACACCCAGGTTTGCTCTGACATACCGAACACCATTTACTTTTATTCATGATTTTGCTTTGGGTACATTCATCCTTCCATCCATCCGACAGAATGGGTAACAATTTTGAGAGGGCTTTCATTTTATTGTTGTAGCTGTTGTTTTTCTTTGTGGGGATGGTTGTGAATGAAGAAAATTAGCCAGAAGTTGAGGCTTGAAGTGCACAGATCCTTTTGAATTCATAAAAAAAAAACAACTGGTTACTGTTTCAACTTTTCCTTTTGATGCTCTTTGCATCTAATGAAATGTGTAGCAGGTGATACAGTTTTACGGTTACGTTAATGTACCGGGTGAGATCGGATTGTAAATTTGAATGTTTTCTTGTTTCTCTCTCTTAAATTATTATCCTGTGGTTTAACTGGGGGTTTTGCTTAAGTATCCTATTTGCTGGTGTTTTGTAATGAGAGCACAAAGTTGGGTTTATATTTATAGGCCTATTTGAGGGAAAGAATTATAGGAACAATTTTATTGTTACTCTTGGAATACGGGGTCTTATGTTTTAATATTTATAAAATGTGATTTTAATTTTATTATTTTAAATATAAAAGTTAAAAGGAAAATTCCATTTTCGGGAATATTAAAAAAAATGTTATACTAATTACATGATTTTTATGATGAAACAAGAATATGTTGGATTTAGATAGGTTATTATTAGGGTAGTAAAAATTACAGGTGTTAGTAATTTTAATATTTTTAAATTCATTTCCCTTATTTTAAAAGATTACACCCAAGTCATATTATAAATCGTACATTTGCGCCAGGGCAGAAACACCTGGTAGATTTATGGGCCGAATCACACATTTAAAAGTAATATAAACAATCTACCTTCTGCATTACCAGTAGGTTGAAAAAATCCAAATCGAAAAAACTTATTTTCTTCATTATCAAGAAATGAGATAGGTCGACACATGGTGTGCACGTCCCAGAGCAAAGCCGTGGTTGTTGACTCGAAGTCGGACATTTATTTCCAATTTTATGAGAATAAATAATGATCACAACGTTCAACTATCGTGGTGAAGGTATCACAAGCCGTGGGCCCACAAATTCGTTATTCACCCAGATTGACCCCTGGTTGAGAGCTATATTAAGATATACTAAGTTTAACATGCAAAAAAAAAAAGCTAAGTTCGGCCTCCAACATTTTGAAGGAAATTGAAAAATTAAAAAAAATCCGAAAAGTACCACTTAAATGAAAACCGTTATATGGGGACTATACGAAGACGTGGACCTGTATACGAAGTTTTTTTGTCGTAGGCTGTAGTGCCTATTACGAACTTCAAAAACGAAATTTGTTACAATTACGGTGAATAATGTCGCAAAAATCATGAAAATACGAAGTATCGGGAGGTACCGTAGACGTGGACTTGAACAGACAATTATCTGTCGTAGGTTGTAGTACCCTTTAGTATATTCCAGTAGGAAATTTGAAACAATTCCGATGAATAATGTTGCTAAAATCATCAAAATACCGAGTAACGGTAGGTATCGTAACATGGGGGCTATACGAAGACGTGGTCCTGCATACAAAAATTGTTTGTCATAGGCTGTAATACCCGTTAGGATCTTCCAGTACGAAATTTTAAACGATTCCGATGAACAATGTTGCTGAAATCGTCAAAATACCGAGTATCGGGAGGTACCGTTATATGGGGGCTATACGAAGACGTGGACCTGCAAAGACAATTTTCTGTCATAAGCTGTAGTAACCATTACGAACTTCAAATACGAAATTTTAAATAATTCCGGCAAATGATGTCGTTAAAATCATGAAAATACACACAGGGTTGCCGATATTCGACGGACCTTTGGGCCCTTTGGGCCCATTCCAATCGACGAGGCTTGTCCGCAGGCAACATTCTTTGCGTCAATTGAATTTTGTACGGGAACAAATGCAAATCAATGCGAATAATCCGTTGTAAAGTGGACCGAGCCATGCCCAACTGCTGAGAACGGCGGTTTTGGGATGCTCTTGGGGACCTCTCAACACTGGCTCGTACGGCAGCGATATTCTTGGCCGATCGCCTTGGTCGACTTTTATATGGCCTCTTCGGATTAGAAAGAGCCTTGCCAGTCGAAAATTGTTCGTATAAACGCTTAATGGTGTTCTTAGAAGGCGCACTTTTCACATTTTTTCATGTTTTAAAAGCACGTTGAGTTTTCACGATTGACTTCTTCTGTTGAATGTAAATTTCAGAGCGCTCGCGTGGCGTGTATTGGTTTATGGTAAAAATCTGCTTGGACTGACGCTTCAAACGCGGTATGTCATTAAGCGATGTGACATATCTGTCAAAATTTATGGCGTTGCCAGATGGGTCCGTCGAATATGGGCAACCCTGTACTATCGGGAAGTATCGTTATATGGGGGCTATAGGAAAACGTGGACCGACATGGCCCATTTACGAACTTAGCCTGCCTACTGGTAAACTATGCTTATATGATGACAAATTTAATATACTCTCCATAGAATGGTGTAGGGTATGTAAGGAGCATCTGGCTTGTTTTGCAAGTTAAGAGATATTTAAATACTGACATTTGTGACCTTTTGTGAGGAAGGTACAAGAAGGGGTATACCGATATCTAGCTTCTTCAAACCAAGTATTGTGTTAGTAGAAATAAGCGAATTTAATTTCGCATTCTATGAGAGATACAATTATTTAAAATGATGACTCGTTGTGAGGGAGGTACCAAAAGTAGTGAACCTATATATCCCTTCTTTTCACGACATTCTTTTAACAAAAATATATTGATATGTGTGCAATTTGAAGAGAATCGGATGCTATTTCGTATTTTTTGAGATAATATATATTTCATATTCATACCAGATCTTGTGTTGATAAAAATATTGAGATCTGCAAAACTTGAAGATAACTTATTTCACATTTTATAAGAGTTTTTATTATTAAAATTTTTGACCCTTTATGGAGGAGGTTCCAGAAGGATAAGGGGGATGTATCCCATCTCCATATTAGATCTAATGTTGGTGGAAGTATTAGGATGTGGCACTTTTGAAAAGAATCGGATGTTTATTTCGCCTTTTATGAGCTTCATGGTAATTCCAAATTTTGATCGGTTTTGTGGGAGTTGTGCGTTCTATCCGTTCTTGATACCAGATATTGTGTTGGCAAATGAAATCTGAAGACTATGGCACTCTTTTTCACATTTTATAAGAGTTCTAATTAAAACAAATGTGGACCCTTTGTGGGAGAAATACCAGAAGGAATTAATCGATGTAGCCCACCTCCGAACTCGATCTAAGTAGAGGAACTCCAGCCACCTCCCATCCTGATCGATGCATCAAGCTATGGAAATTGCTAATGTTGGTAGACCATAATAAGCTTAATATGGTTGTGCCTCATTAACTTGTAGATTGTTTGAAAGTTTTTTAGGGACAAACAATTCAAGGTCAATGTGTAGCCGGGAACAATCTGGACAGGCTCATGGAAATAAAATTATGAATTTGCTGAATCCAATTTTGGCGTACTTTTTCCAACACATTTCGGCCGGTACCTCACGAAAAAATTCTTCAATGTTGTCGACTAATGCGTTTATTAAAGCTAAGCCTAATCTAACCTAAAATTGGGAAAAGGAGATACATTTTTCTTGGTGGAGGGAGGTATTTTTAGTGGGAGGGGAGGGGATATTTTTTAATTACTGACAGATGACTCTTACTACCCACACAAAAATTTGTTTAAAATTTTATTCTCTTCATTCATAAATATATCTATTTTTTATTGAAAAATGTTTTTTTCTTCTGCTCGAAAAATCGAACAGAGGAACGAAATGGGTTAATATATACGAATTCTGGCGTTTAAGTAAGATTTAGGCTATTGACGTCTTTAAAGCCCTATAGTAGAATTTTTATATAGTTTTGTGGAATATTTTAACTTGCTACGATCCCGTTTAAAGAGAGTTTTGAATCATTATGACTTGTTGACTCGCGAATCGAAATATTCCCCGTATTTTTATCTGAAATATTTCCAAAGACACTATATTCCTAAAATGCATGGATTACGAGGATTCCTAATCGGAAAAATTTTAAAAATGTCGAAGAGGGGGGAACTTATCCCCTCTTTTTATTTGACTTTGCGATGTAAACTTTCAAAACGCCGATACACGTGTCTTCTTTTTTAGCTCTACTTTCACAATCTACAGGAATTTCCCCGTAATTATTGAAAAAATGAATTTTCTCGCACAGTGGTATTTGTCCCATATTGAAAGGAAACCTAGAAATAAGGTACCATGGAATGGATCCCACTACTAGAGCACCACCGATAATTTTACTTTCTTACTGGCCCATGTCCATTTTTTTGATGTTTACCTCTCATTTCAAACTTTTATTGCACTGACTAAAACTGGCGAAAGTTCAATTTTCGTTGGAAAATAAAATTTCCATTTGTTTAAAGTGTCCCCTCCATTATCTGCCAGAACAAAAAAACCCAACTAGTTTTGTCATTTGCTTTTTCTATTGCTGCTGTCGCATTTCTTGTAGCCATGGCAGCTAGGAAATATTGCAGCTAACTGCATTTAAGTTAAAATTTCATTTCATTAGTGGACAAAGTAAGCAAACACTCAAACGAAAGGAAAAAATTGAAAATTGTGGCACATAGCAAGTTTTTCACGTCCACAAAGTGCTCCGCAGCAGCGGCTGCTCAAATGTTTCTTTTTTTTCGTTGCTTTGTTTTGTGTTGCGGTTACCTTGGAAGCTTTTACATTTGCAGTAATTTAAAGTTAAAATAATTGTACAAAGTGGAGAGTGTAGTCGGTGGGTCGGTTAGTGAGCCACCAGGGTGGAATGTGGCGGAAGTTGTTGGCCGGAGCAAGGAAAAAGTAAATGTTTTAACATATTCTTTGGCTTTGTGTGTGTGTGCGAGTTTTTTCCTTTCCCATTTCCGTTTCCTTTCCTTTCAAGTACCAAAGGTGGAGATACTCTTGTACGCACACACAGACCCACAAATAAGGAAGCAAATAAAACCAAGAGAATAAATAACGGTAGTATCATCTCAAACAATGAAATAACGCCGCCTGGCTCTCTCGCTTTGCCTCGGGCTTAACCACATCTTCATCCATTTAGAAGACAACCGCAAACCTTAGAAATAAGTTTTAACTTTATTGGAAACCTACCAACAGCTGCAGCAGCAGCAGCAGCAGCAACAATAATGGCAACATTGGAAGTTAAAAACAGCAGCAGCAACACAGAAAACAAAACAGAGCAGTGGCATCCGTAACAACACCCATCCAACAAAATGGTGTCCATCATTCATATTCTACATGTTGGTGTGTGGGTGCGTGCGGAGGAGGAAGCCCACTGTTGTTGCTGGCTTTTGGGGGTGCCACAAATATGTTGCGTTTCTTGTTTTACTTGCAACGTCATTGTTGCTGCCATCACCAACAATGCCCTGCAAGTTTTATAGTTTCACTATTTATCCAACATCAAGCTGGGCTGGATTGGGTTGAGCGGAACAGCTTGGGAAACAGAGACGAGATCTGATGCTGAAGCGATACGAAGCGATGCAATGCGATGAGTTGAAATGTTATGCCAGACTTGAGTAAATGAGTATGGCTCCTACAGCCATTATCCAGCCACTACAACTTTTTGAGTAGCCAAAGGTAATTAATTTTCTTGTAAGATATTTGTTACGAACAGTTTTTTTGTTTGTTGTTGTTTTGTTGGCGTATTGCTGCAGAAATATTGTGTGCAGGTATATGTGTGTTATTTTTTTTTTGCAGAATATAGGAGGGGGAGCCTAGAAAGTTTGGGAAATTCATAAAAAATGAACTACCTGAACTCAAAATGATAAGCTATCGACTCTGATTGAAAGTTACAATATGTGAAACCTTGAATATATCTAAATTTCGAGCCTTACAGGCTTACAAATTATTGTAATTCTTATTACCAGAATTTCGACCATCTACTCCAGTTCGATAAAATGTTACATTGATTGTAATATTATTAAAATTTATGTCAGATTTGATCGCTGTTCTGGAATGAAAGATTTTTAATTTGAAATTTAATTAAAACGATGCCGTTATTTTTACCCAACACCATACTGTGGTCCGGGTATTATGTCTTTGAGCATTTGTTTGTACCATGGAAAAGGAAGCAGAATAGATCCATAGTTCCTTTTGATAATCTGCATAGAATCACATTCTGAGTCGATTTATGCATGTCCGTTCGTTCGCCTGTCCATGTATTTTTTTTTTTTTAAGAAAATTAAAATTTTGCACAAATCATTTGTTTTGACCGAGCACGAACCCTATTGAATTTGGAGAAAATCGGTCAAAATTTAGACATAGCTTCCAATACACATATTTGTCCGATTTGCTTTTTAATACACACCATATGTGTAATATTAGTCCAAACAGGATGAAACTTGCCACATACGACCAAATTGAGTCTTGAAATAAGTATGCCAAATTTTGTAGAAATCGCTTCAGATATAGCTATAGCTCCCATATATGTTGAACATCCGATGTGTTATTTTTGTCGTCCACAGCCGGAATATGCACTCCGTAACAATTATATTTGAGAAAATATATCGCATACAGCTCAGAAATACCTCTGCCAAATTTTATCGAGATCTGTTCAGATTTGGATATAGCTCCTATATACATCTTTACTCGATTTCAAGTTTATTGAGCAGCAAATGGTTAATTTGAGTCCGAATTAAATGGATTTTGGCACAAACGAATGAATTCAGCCTTAATCAAGTAAAAAATCAACTAAATTCAGCCGGGCGGAACTTTAAATACCCTCCACCATTTGGAAGACAATTTATAACAATTTGGAAAAAAACACCGTTTGAATGATTATCTTTATACGAGGGCTATACGAAGACATGGACCTCCATAAGTAATTTTACGTCATTGGCTGTAGTAGCAATTAAGATCTTAAAATACGAAATTTGAAACAATTCCGGCGAACAATGTCGCTAATGGGGGCTATACGAAGACGTCGATATGCATATGATTTTTTTGCATAGGCTGTAGTACCCCTTACAAACTTCGAATACGAAATTTGAAAAAAATCGGGTGAATAGGGAGGTACCGTTATATGGGGGCTACACGAAAACGTGGACAAACATGGTACATTTACGAACTTATCCTTTATACTGGACATGAAATGACCTAGAATACTGAAATTCGTAACGAGAGTTTGTGATGGAGTACATTATAGATGTAACAAAGGATTTTTCACAATTCAAACGTTGAGGTTACGAAAGGATCTCAACATGCAATTTGGTATAAAAATCAAGATTGGGATGTAAGTCCGGTATATGTAGGTGGTCATGGAAAAGTGTACTATTCTAATAGTACAATATTTGGTCTGGTATGGTTTAGGGTGAACAGATGAAAATGAAAATGGGGTCCATGTTGGTTTGTGGTTTGTCATATAGAATTGGTTTTCAAAATGTGTACTACAAGTGCACGAAAAATACTAAATTGGACTATGTTTGGTACAATTTGGTATTGGGTGAACAGAGTGTTAAAAATCTAAAACTTTGGTATTGAGGCCGCTGTTCATGTGTTGCCTTGACAGTGTGTGTGAACTGTACTAAATCTCGAATAGGGTGGCTTAGGGTACATGAATGACAATTGAATTTGAATTATGAATGATTTGATAAATGATGAAAAATGTTGGTTTTGAAAATGTGTACTACAAGTGCACGAAGAGTACTATATAGTCCTATATTTGGTACAATTTGAAATTGAAAATGATAGTCTTAGAATTCTGAAATTTGGTATTAGGGTCGCTGTTCACGTGTTGTCGGGATATATAGAGGTGGTTTTGGTACCATGTTTTATATTGGGTGAAGGGATACAGATAAAATTCTGAAATTTGATCTTTAGATTACTAATGATATCTGTGTTTAAAGTTTGGCGGTAGTTTGGAAATGCATCCTATATTTGTACGAAAATTACTAACTGGTACTTAATTTGGCATTTGATGAAGAGTTATGACTGGAATCCTCAATTTTAATATTGGGGTCTCTGATGGTATCTGGAATTGAGATATGGAGGTTGCATATGGACTTGCCATACTTCAAAATGAAAGATTTTGAATTTAGTGACATTTAGTACATTTCATTCACTATATAGTACACATTTTCAATTTCACCTCCTTCAAGCTCACCTCTTTTTCTCAACCGTAAACGCCTACAATGATCCTTTTACTAAATTTCAACATTCGATCCTTATTTATTCACCCAAATTTTTATTGTACCAAATTTCATAGCATTTGGTATGATTGGACCACTTAACAACCAAGATTTTTTCAAAACAAGTTCAGATCAAGCCTTCCGTTATGATTTTTTAAACTCTCGGCCTTTTGGGGAGGTTGCAAAAGGTGAGGGCCGATATCTATCATCTCCACACCAGATCTTGTGTTAATAAAAATTTCGGAAATAGGGAACTTTGAAGAGAATCGGGTGGTTATTTCGAATATTGGGATGAGTGAAATTTGAAGAGAAATAAGCACCTAATTATTTTACTTTTATCAGAGATAAATTTCAAAATGTTGAAAATGTTGAACCGTTATGGGGGAGTTACCAGAAGGAGTGATCCGATTCATTTCATATTCATACCAGATCTTTTGCCGGTAAAAATATTGATCCTTTGTGGAGGAGGTACTTGATGGAGTGGGTCCATATTGTCCATTTTTGCACCTGCCCTAGTGCTGATACGAATATTAGCATTTGGTAATTTTGAACAAAATTGGATGATCTCGGCTTGTTCTACGTGGTAAATTAGTTTCTGTGAAAATGTTGAACTTTTGAGTGGGAGGTATCAGAAGGAGTGGAAGGTATCCGAACTCGATCAAAGTTTGATAATAATATTACGATGGATCAAATGGTATACTCCCTTCGAGGGTTGTCGTGCGCACCCGCCAGTCAGACAGTCAGACGGACAGCCCTATATCGACTCCAAATGTCCAGAAATGGATTTGTTCCAAAGAAACCTAGGGTCTAAAACCGTTATTTCGATGAGGTACGTTTTGGCCGTTGCCATATGGCTAAGGGTATAAATATTTTCAAAATATTCTACTTATATCAGGAATGCTTCTCAGCTTTTATTCCCGTATAAAATCATGGTATTCTAATTCTCTCGTATCTTCGCCCCAAGGTTGATCTTCACTCATAGTTTCAAAAATCTTGTTTCTAGTTTCGTCTGGTCGTTAGACTAGTCTTACATATTTCAAAATCGAATTCAGAGGTAGAGTTATACAGCTGTTGGCAAAATCGATTACGACATTTTATTTGGGTTTAATTACTGATTTGATTTAATTTCCTCAGTTCCCTGAGAAGGAAATTTCTTTGTCAGACCAAAATGTTGAAGGTCTAATTTTTTTAAGAGATTTTTTTGAAAATCTTTCTTCTATTTTTATGAAAAAATATTTTTTTTTCTTAACGACAAGAGTCCATATTTAAATGTATTATTACAAGTGAATATATTTCACACAAAATATAATAACATTGTTTAATACATCCATTGACCGTTGAACTCTGTTTTCCTAGAAATTTTTCTCCAAAAACATGATCATCAAATAACAAAGGTTATAAATAATTTATGATAATACCATCTTATTTTTCCTTAGGTTCTGCCAATAAATAAGACCATTAGAAAAGTGAGTATTTTCACAAAAAAAAGACAAGCTATTAACTTCTGCTCGACCATAAAAAAATCAAAAAAACAACAAAATTTAAGCAGCAAAAAGTAAAGTTATGAAATAATAAAATAAACACAAAACCTGTAAACGGAATAAATAGTGAAATTGGCATATCGTTCGCCGGCAAGGACTAACTGTGTGACGGAAACGGAAATGGATTTTCTTTCTAACATTCAAAGACAACATCCGTTTAATGTTTACTCCTACGGGGTTTTGATTCATTCAGCTGTAGTTACCTTTGTGCGGACATTTGATGCTTGTTTCTGAGACTTTCTTTCAACGACGACGCCATCAGAGAGTGTGTGTGTGTGCAACAACACTGCTCACAATTTGCTACGCACCGAACTCTGCCAAAAGTCTGAAGATAGTGGCTTTTTTTACATTCTTCATTTCTCAGCTCAGCTCAGGTACTGCATGCATGGCTGATAGATAGACGGATGGATGCATGGGAGGATGGGAGGAGTATGGATGGATGTACGTTGTTGTAGGTGGTACTGGTGGTTATCTTTGTGCGTCTTTTTGAAATGAAGCTTGTGGCTGCTGGTGTTGTTGCTGCTGTTGTCATCGTGGGGTTTATTGTAGCTGCAGATTGTAACCAAACCGCAGTTCTTCATTAAACTTTAGAGTTTGAAGCAATTTACCAAGGAAGTATATTTTTTCTCACCCTCTCCCACTCTCTGCGTTTTTCTGGCAGCGCCCACCCACACCATCTCCGCAATTTAATGCAGTACGGTCTGGTTTGTTTGTTTTCTCCCATGTTTTGTGTTCACCTTTACGTCATTTGTTTGGCATTATGTGGTATTCTGCTTTAGCCGTGCCAAGTTAAGGTGGTTTCCTTTCTTAAAGTTTTGCCACGTTTCCACTTTGGATGATAGTTCGTTCTTCTCATTCGTTCAACATATTTTTTTTGTGTTGTGTTTTCTTTTTTGCTGGTCCATTTTTTTTGAGAGAGAGAGAGAGATCCGTTCATATTAATTTTCGTGATGAATCTGCGGTTTCAATTTGTTTCTGCTGTGTTTCTTCTTTTTTTTTTGTGTTGCTCTGTAACTTTGGTTCTCGCTGCGGCTTAAAAAACTTCAATTCTCGACTGAATGAATGATTGTTTTCTGTCCTTACTTTGCTGCAGTGCATTGCAATGCTGGATGCTCGTTCGTCCGGCTGGCTGGCAATGGTTCTGCTTGATAAATTTTTGTAAACTATCGGCGATTCATTTTAAGTGAAAGAATGTAATTGCTGTTTACGTATATATATTTATAATACAGAGGGATGGAGAGAAAGAGAGGGAGGACGAGCAATGAGTTGCAGTAAAAATACGTGGTAATTGATAAAAAAGTATTCCTGGTATTACACACACACATACACGCTGGCGTATTGTAATTATTAAATATGATAGTATTGCGGTTTACTTGATAATTGATTAATGAATTCATTTGTTCTTTAATATCAATATTGAACTTATTCGATCAGAGATATGAGAATGGATTTTTATATTAGGAAATATTGCGATACGAACCTATTGATATTTTTATAGAGCGGAATAGTAAATATTCTGCATCGATATTTACTTATGTTTTATTTAGTCAATATTCCTTGTTTTGAAAATATATCTCCAATAGAGCATTCCTTCCTATTCTAAGGTGTTTATACATTTAGAAAACGCCTTGATGGGACCTTTTATTTTTTAGAGGAACTTCTAGAGGTCCTCTATATAAACAAGGTCTTGCAGAGTTCTCCTGTGGATAATTAAAAGGGTCCTAAGGGCAATCCAGGGGTTAAATACAGGGTTGGTAAAAAATTGCAACAAAGTCAAGCACCATATTTTTTACATTTTTTTTTAATTTTATTGAATGAAAAAATTTTTTTTTTTTTGAAAAAGATCTGCTAATAGAACTTTATTCGAACTTGGAGAGTTTCTAGTGTTTAATTCGCATATGCTAATTCTCAATAAGTTCGATATATATACTACTTTTCAGAGAACGGCCCTTGTAAGCCATCATCCACACCAAATATGCCTGATGAGCCGCTTAACCAACGGCGAAACGAGTCGCATAGTGCTGAGTGTGTGATAGTGTCTATCTGGCTTTGCTTTTCACTGCAAATTTCAGATCATTAAGCTCGTCTCGAAAGAGAAACAAACACAGAAAACAAAAAATGTAGGAAATAGCATCACATTTTTGAATAAGTTTAGATTTGTTCAAATTAGTTACCCTTGGCACGAATTATGGCCTTCAAACGGCCAATGAAACCGTCACACGCTGCCTGAATGTTGCTCTGCGATATTTTGGCCGATTCGCGGCGAAGCGCTTGCTTGAGGTGATCGACACTTTGGTATTTCTTAGCGCCAACCTTGCTTTCCAAAATACTTCAGACACAATAGTCCAACGGATTGATATCCGGAGATTTTGGTGGCCTTTGTGCACTGGAAATGAAGCGAGGAACCTCATTTTGTAACCATTCTGGGGTGGCGAGTGCTGAGTGCGAAGATGCGGAGTCCTGTTGGAATGTCTAAGGTCTGCGGCCAAAATGATTGCGTGCCCAAGGCTTTAATACACCCTCCAGAATATTTTCGCGATAATATTCGGTATTTATTCTGATGCCACGGTCTATTAATACGAGCGGAGAACGACCATCGACTGTTATGGAGGCCCACACCATCAAAATTGCCGGCGCTTGAGTTCTGGTGGCCAACCGAAAGTGCACAATTTCAGCTGACCTATTTGGAAAGTAAACACGAACATTTTGTTTGTTTACAAACTACTAGACAACGAATGTTTTCTCATCGAAGAAACCCAAATTCGGCAGTTCACGACTTTCGGCCAAGCGAAGCAACTCTTTAGCTCGTTTGAGTCATGTTCCTTCTGTTGCGGTGTAAGTTCTTGCACTCTTTGGAATTTCATTTCTCAATATTTCCGAATGGAATAGCTCACGAACCATTTTTTGGCTAATGGGACGCGGGTTTCGATCAAGTCGCTTCTTTACTTTTCGAACCATTTTTGCTGATGTTGCTGTTTTCTTCCCTCCACTTCCTTGACGTCGAGCTACGCTACCAGTGTCACGGTAACGAGCGATGGTACTAGACACAAAAGATTTATTCACATTTAAATGCTGGAGTGCTCTAACGATAGCCACTTGTGGCTTTCCAGCCAAATATAAAGAAATCACACCATCACGCTTAAATTCCATCCCGACTTTTGTTTAACTTGACTTAACTTTTTTTCTGGAAAATTCTCACCAAAATGCTTTTGTACGCTTGTAAACAATATAATGAGCTGTCACTGGAATAATTTTAACAGCTGTCGGACGAGAGGCTTGGAAATGACAGCAGTGTGAAGTTGGTTGCAGTTTTTCATCTCACCCTGTATATCATGTCTTAACACCAGATCTTGTGTTAATAAAAATATATGAATGTGTAAAATTTGAAGACCATCGGACTTTTATTACTCATTTCATAAAAGTTATAATTATTCCAAATTTTGATGGAGTGTACCCATATTGTCCCATATTCGCACCTGGCGTAGCACTGGGATTTATTTTTTTTGGAACTTGCAGAGGTTGCACAAAATCTAATGATCCTTTCTCATTCTACGAGGTAATTTATTTTCTTTCAAAATGTTGATCTTTTGTGGGGGAGGTACCAGAAGAATTGGACCGATGTTGCCTATCTCTAAACACGAACTAAGTTTTATAATAATATTACGATGTAGCTAGTTTGGACAAAATAGGATACTCGCTTCGAGAGTTATCGTGCGCAGCAACCAGACCGACGGACGGAAGGACACCCCTAGATCGACTCCCAATGTCCTGAGACGAATTTGGTCCCAAGAGATCTAGGTTTAATAACCGTGATTTCGATGAAGCACGTTTTGGACGTATTAAATGATATATATCTTCTCTAGCCATATGGCTGAGGGTATAATAATTGATTGAGAATCAATGCCCATACAAAACGGGTTCTAAAATGTGTTACTAATTTTCGCTCAGCGTTGGTGTCTAGGATGGATGGATGTAGATTATTTCGGATATGTGTATTAAATTTTACTTCATTTGGTATTGGATAAAGGGATAGATCAGAAATTCTGAAATTACATATAGAGGTATAAAAGGTAAACATTTTCCTATTATTCATTCCGAAAAGGAAAAAAACTCGAATAAAACCTTGAAAATTTATTATGAAAGATTATTTCGATTACCTTATAGGTAACACCCTACTACTACACTATTTTAAAGAACTTTTATTGGAAGTTTGTTATTATGAATTTTTGCACCTCCGACATTCTATCCAGAATGAAGTGGTTTCCCTATGTTCCCCATCATAATATCGTTATATTTTCTACTTTAACAACCAAGAAGTAAAATTAAATTTATTTTTTAAATTAAATTTTAAAAATTCTATCAACCTAGCCACCCTTAAAAACCAACCTGTTTGATTCCTCTTTTTACATAAAAAGAAAAAAAATATAGCCCCGAAAATTGTTCCCAAATGAAAATCTACTTATCAATCAAATTGATATCTAAACCAATAGGAAATCATTTTATCCTTTGATATACCATTTTTTGTAGACTTCCATCCTGCTTTGCTAGTTGAAAGTGTTACCGCAAAAAAAAAAGTTCCGAGAAAAAAACCTTTGACAACAATGCTGACAGCCATTGTACCACCTTTGTGGTGGTGGGCGGACGGACGGACGTCACAAAAGAAAAAATCCCCAGTCAGAGACTAATGTTGTCAGTGATATTAAATTATTTGTCATCTTTAGTCAAACATCATCAGAGTGGAGTCAATAAATGACAAAGGCCGTCAGAAAGGAGGTGAAAGCGGAGTACAACGAAAAAATTCTCTGAAAATCTATTTTTAAAAGGCAAATCTATGCAAAATCAGGTCTATCAACTCTCCATGTCCTTCGCATCGTCTCACAGCTATGAGCCGGGCTACTGGAAACTATCACAAAGTATTTTCATTGAATTCGTGGAAGAGCAGTAGCAGCGGCAGCGGCAGCAGCAATAGATGTCATCTCTGAATTTTTTATATGACATTTTTACTCTACAACTTTTGAAAATTCTCTTTTCTTTTGCGTAGGTTTTTCCCAGGCAAAGGTTTTTTTTTGGGTTGATTGGAGAAAAAATCAGACATTCAAGGAGGAAGCAAGAATACCCTAAGTAATCAGCGTCATTGATTTTCAATGAAGATTTTTTTCTTTGATTTTCATTCCCACATCCTCCTGTGTTACCGGGTTTTTGTTGTTTTTCGTTTTTTTGTCTCGGGTTCATCGTTATTATTTTCATCTTACTTTCATCAGCAACAGAAGCAGGATTGGCAACAACGTCATCAACATCCACATCAGTTAGACCGATGAACCAAAAATTACTTGGCTTTCCTCACCAGAGAATGGTAGGTCGCCGGGGTTTAATTTGTTGCAAGCGAACAAAAAATAGAAAAAAAAATGATTTTCGTCGAAGAATTCATTGAAGCTTGAAATTCCATTTTATTAGTTTCGTAACAATTCATCGTTGGGTATATGCGATGGAATGTTAGTGATGTAGTGTTATTAATATTATACTTACTTCCAAAAAATGGCAGAAAGGTTTTTGTGAGGGAAATGATAAAAATGTATGGAAATCGATACCAACCAACACGAAAAATAAAACGTTTGAAAGAAGTAGTCTTCTTTAAACTATAAATTTTTTGATAATTGCTTAATTACAAATTCAATTCTCTTTAATTTTAAAATTGACCAAATACTATCATCCCAAAAACTATTACCTTCTTATGGTCATATTTTCCCACTTTTGACTATTGCTAGGATAAAGAATGTACTAAAATAAAAAAATGTTGCAACAAACTGCACCAACACACAACAGCAACCATCAGGACAAACATTAAAAACAATAAACATCACTTGTATGTGTTGCCTTCATTTATAACCCTGTGCTCCGCTCCATATTGACTTAGACAATGTCAGTAACGACATCCTTATGTTGACTGCCCTTCGACCCATGTCCGTCCGTCCATTCATAGCCAGTGTCGAATAAGGATTGCCCTAAATTGATTTCATAAATTTTGTTTCGTTACCATTGTCGATGCTTTTGCTGCAATGGGGTAAATAATGATTATTTTGTCGGTTCGATGGTTGGATGGCTGTTTATTGTTATTGTTGTAGGTATTGGTATTGTGATAGAATGTGTCATATGGTTTGTTAAACATTGCAATTTGACGATTATGAAATATTGTAATATGAATGATAAACTAAGTAGGGATAAGAGACAGGGATGTGGAAAATTGAGTGCAGTTAATGTGGTTTGTTGTAGAAGGAGTTCCAAAATTTATGCATTTAACATCTTCTTGGCAAGAAAGGAAATTTTTGAATATAGCTGCCCATGGATTCATTTTCAAATTGAGTTTCATTCAAATATAAGTGACACTCATCGAAAATGGGGTAAAAGTCTTTTAGAGGGCCTTTAAGTGTTTACATTTCTAAAATTTCCTGTAGTTCTATATGGAAGATTTTTAATTTTTTAAATAAAGAGTAATAAAATAACAGACTTATTGACTGACAGAGAATAAACGCCCAGACGAAATGGCTCAGTCCAGAATCTTGGTGCTAGTCCTGGTGCGTGGGCGTGTGATAAGGCTCGTCTTTTGAAAATTCGTTTTAAAAAATTGGAAAAGTACTAAAAATGCAATACTTTGTAATGGACAAACGGAATGGGCTTGACATTTAAAATGAGAGTTGCTGATGGAGTGAAGGACAGATGTACCAAAGGGTTATTGCAAATTCATACTTTAAGGATTCGAAAAGTTCTTAAATGATGCTAAATCTCTAAATGGTACTATTTGGTATTATGTAAGCGGATAGAGCTATAAACTTAAAAATTTGGTATGAGAATCAATGTTGGAAATAAAGTTTGATATATGATTGTAGTTTTGAAAATGTGTACTAAATAGTACTATATTTGGTACAATTTAGTATTGGGTGAACAGATAGTGCTTGCAATCTGAAATTTGGTATTTGGGTCGCTGTTCATGTGTAGCTCGACATATGAAGGTGGTTTGTGAAATGATAGTACACATGTTCGACAAGTACTGAATACTACTATATTTTGCATTGTGTGTACGGATAGAGATGGAATTCTGAAATTTGATATTTAGATTACTCCTGATACCTGTGTTTCAGACTTGGAGGTGCTTTAAAAATGCGTTCTATAGTTGTACGAAAAGTACTAAATGGTAAAAAATTTGGTATTGGGTGAAGGAATTGGGCTGGAATCCTCAAATTTGATATTGAGGTCTCTACTGGTATTTGGGATTGGGATATGGAGGTTGTTTGGTAAATGTGTACTATATCTGTACCAAATGTACTAAATTTGGTATTGGGTGAAGGAATAGAGCTAAATATTGATATGGGTGTCATTGTTGATGTTTGTGGTTAAAATAAAAAAGTATATTGGAAAATTCAAAATTCATTCATTGTACGAAAAGTACTAAATGGTACTAAATTTGCCGTTGAGTTAATGGATAGAGCTTGAATCCAAATATTTGATATTGAGGTTACTGTTGGCTAGAAAAAATAGATGTGGGTCCATTGTGCATTGTGTGTGGTTTTACTAATATCCACAAGATCTTGAAGACTTTCTGGATATTAAAGGTTAATATTTTCCTGTTATTATTTTCGAAAAAGGATAAAATTGAATCATATATAAAACATTGAAAATCTGAAAATTCAGGGCGATGTATAAAGTTTTCCTAAAAAAATGTATCAGACTGAACAAACTGCGAATTTTGAGTACTAAAAAGGCCTACCACGAACTGTTGAAGTGAATCTTAAATTTTAATGGGGACTTTTCGCTGCCGAAGTAGCGGGCATTTTCTATAATATATATTAACTTTGAAAGAAGAGTCGGATTGCCTTAAAATATCGCTCATTCCAATATTTCTACCAACTCTATGTTTAGTATGAAGATAGGATAGAATGGACTACTCCTTCCGCTAACTTCCCTACAAAGAGTTGATATTTTGAATAATAATTATTCTCATAACACGAGATTCATTTTTTATATCGGTCCACTTCTTCTAGAACCTCGTTTTGTACAAAATATAATAGCTCGAAAATGCATCTGTCAAATTTTATCGAAATTGGCTAAGATTTGGATATAGCTTCCATAATACATATAATTATTCGATATCAGGTTTATTGTTCAGCAAATGGCAAATATCGGGACAAATGAACTGAATCTTGGCAATTATGACTAAATTCATCCTTGAAATAAATACTTATAATTTGGTAAATACTGGAAAATCGGTTCAGATATAGCTATAGCTCCCATATATATGTTTCAGCCGATTTGGGGTTTTAAGTCCCTCACATCCGTAACATGCACTCCACAACAATGATATTTGATACCAGATATCAGATACAGCTCGAAAATACTTCTGCCAAATTTTATTGATATCGGTTCAGATTTTTATACAGCTTCGATATACATCTTCATTAGATTTTAAGTTTATTGTCCACCATATAAGTAATAGTCTAAATTGAATAGATTTTTTCATATTCGATCGAATTTTTCCATTTGGTGAAACTTCCGTTCCAGCATATTGTAAATATAGGTCGGTAGAGCTTCCTCCTTATTTTACCATTGGTCTACTTTTCCGTATAGCTTCTATATAATGGACAATTAAAACAATGAGACGTCGGCCAGGAACAAGTTTTACATCATTCCTGGCTTTTCATTATGTCTTTGTGCATTTGTTTGTAACAGGAGATAGACCCATAGTTCCTTTTGATGATCTGCATAGAATCACATTCTCTGTCGATTTTTGCATGCCCGTCCGTCCGTCTGTCCATGTATTTTTGTAAACAAAATACAGTTCGCATTTATTGCCCTATCCAGATGAAATTTTGCACAAATCATTTATTTGGCCCAAGGACGAACCCTATTGAAATTGGAGATAATCGGTCAAAATTTAGATATAGCTCCAATATATATCTTCGTCCGATTTGACTTTAATTGTGCACCAAAAGTGTAATATCCGAATACCGAATAGTATGGAATTTTGCACATACAACCAAATTAGGCCTGAAAATAAGTATGCCAAATTTGATCGAAATCGGTTCAGATATAGCTATAGCTCCCATATATATTGTTCATCCGATTTGTTATTTTTGTCCTCCATAGCCGTAATAACAACAATATTTGGGGAAATATATCAAATTCAGTTCAGGAATAACTTTGATAAATTTTATCGAGATCGATTCAGATTTGGATATAGCTCCCATATATACTGTTCATCCGATTTGTTATATTTGTTACCCACAGCCGTAATATGCACTCCGTAACAACGATATTCAGGGAAATATATCAAATACAGCTCAGAAATATCTTTGCCAAATTTTATGGAGATCGGTTCAAATTTAGATATATAGCTCCCATATATATCTTTATCCGATTTCAAATTAATCACCAAATGGGCAATATAAGTCGGAATTTAAAAAATTCAAATGCGTCGCCATATTTAGTCTTTTGAACTTTAAATTATAATTATAATCATAGCGTGTATGACTGAATTCTCCCATAAAAACTTTTAATTGTTATGTGGAGCTCTACTTAATTAGCAAAGTGGTGTAGGGTATCATAAAGTCGGCCCCACCTGACTTTAAGACATTCTTTTCTGGTTTTTAAATAAAATTATGTTGACAGATCATGCATATATTTCCCCCCCCCCCCCCCCCTTCAAATACAATAAATCTAAAAGAAAATATACCATAACTGAAGTTCTTTTCACTTATTCTGCAAATATGCTCATATTTGCCCAGTTAAATTTATTATTTTCACATTTCCCACCATTATCGATGGTTTCCTCATTTTCCAAGGGTTGGCTTTGTAAAATGGAAAACAAAATATAAAATATCACCCAGTCAAAGTCGAGAAGTTGTAAGTGAAACTCATTTTCATAATCTGCATTAAAAAGTTGCCAAAAACAAATATTAACTCTCTCATATGACAGCTGGAAGGAAGTAACCAAGAAAGAAATGAAAGAAACAGAAAATAATTTACCACAAAACCCTCAACAAGCAAATACTGCAAATGTAAAGCTTCTTAAGAAACTGCTCAAATATAAGGTTTTTTGTATACGAAAAGTATTTTTATTCGACCCCATATGCACATATTTCATCTTCGGCCAAGATGGGGTAAGCCATCGAAATGCATATGAATGTATGGGCCTCAGCTGCATGTGGTTAAAGAATATGTATTTACTGAAGATCTTTTTAAGTTGGTTTTTATTTTGGGGGTTGACGAATGAAGCTCCAATTCATTGAGAATCCTTCAGATACCATAGTCAAAGACAATTTTTTTCACTACAAAAATCTGTCAACACCACAATACCATCGTCCAACCCCATGACCATGACGATTTTTGAATGCATTTCATCAAACCGAACGACAGACCCCCATTGACATTTGGTTTTGTTTGCCTTGCCATTTTTGTTCAAAGGAGTATAAGGTGAAATTGTCGCAAAGTAGTTATTTTACATTTTGATGCCACCGGTGTTGCAATGCAAATATTTTCACAAGTCTTAACAATTGTTTAATGCCAGAAAAGGGATTTAAAACAATTTGTATCCCTTGAGCCTTGCAAGCCGTTGCCAAGTCATAAACACCTGTTCTTCTGCTGTTCTTTTATTTGTCTAGCTGTTGCCGGAGATTAAAAATACAAATAGTGACGAAACAGTGGTGAAAAGACGAATGCATAGCAAAAGGTTTTTGATTTCAAGGGTGTAACCATTTTATTCAACAACATTTTTTTGGTGAGAAAAATTCAACGTTTTATCGGTAGGCCCTAGCTTTTGTATTTAAGATGAACTTAAATATGGAAAAGTTACAGGATATCACCGAAAAGCTTCTAAAATAAATATGGTATTTGAGAAGTTTATACAGGGCGAGATAAAAAAACTGTAACCAATCTCGGACTGCTATCATTTCTAAGCCACTCGTCCGACAGCTATTAAAATTATTCCAATGAAAGTCCATTATATTATTTACAAGCTTCCAAAAGCATTTTGGTGAAAATTTTCCAGAAAAAAAGTTATTCGTGATGGAAGTCAAGCGTGATTGTGTGATTTCTTTATAATTAACTGGAAAAACACGAGTGGCTATCGTTAGATCACTCAAGCATTTAAATGTGAATAAATCTTTTGTGTCTCGTACCATCTCTCGTTAGCGTGATACTGGTAGCATAGCCCGACGTCAAGGAAGTGGACGGAAGAAAACAGCAACATCAGCAGAAATAGTGCGAAAAGTGGAGAAGGGACTTGATCGAAACTCGCGTCACAATGTCCGAAATATGGCTCGTAAACTGAACGTATCGTAATATTCCGTTCGGCAAATATTGAAAAATGAGCACGGGCCATTGAAATTCCAAAAAGTGCAAGAACTTACCCCGCAACAGAAAGAAAGTAGACTCAAAAGAGCTAAAGAGTTGCTTCGCCGTAAGTGGAGAACTGCGCAATTTGGTTGTCTCCGATTAGAAAACATTCGTTGTCCAGCAGTTTGTAAACAAACAAAATGATTGTGTTTACTTGCCAAAGAGGTCAGCTGAACATGTGCACCTTTGGTTGACAACCAAAACTCAAGCGCCGGCCGTGGTGATGGTGTGGGCCGCCATAACAGTCGATGGTCGCTCTCCGCTCGCATTAATCGATCGTGACATCAGAATAAATGCCAAATATTATCGCGAGAATATTCTGGAGGGTGTATTAAAGCCTTGGGTACGCAAACATTTTGGCCGCAGGCCTGGGACATTCCAACAGGACTCCGCACCATCGCACTCAGCACGCGCCACCCAAGAATGGTTACAAAATGAGGTTCCTCGCTTCATTTCCAACGCACAATGGCCCTGGAATGGGCCGCAGAACAACATTCGGGCAGCGTGTGACGGTTTCATTGGCCGTTTCAAGGCATTAATTCGTGCCAAAGGTGACGAATTCGAACAAATCTAAACTTATTCTAAAATTTGATGCTATTTCCGACATTTTTTGCTTTCAATCAATAAAATTAAAAAAAAAAATGTAAAAACTATGGCGTTTGACTTGCGATTGCGGTTTTTTTATCTCACCCTGTATTATACCAAGAATATGAACTAACTTTTTCACAAACGAAAAAAAAATAAAAAAAATCGCATATTGACCGAATTGAGTATCTCATATAGTTCAAAAGGTTTAGTGATCTGTTTTCTAGACCTCTTTCATGGAAGTCCTCTTAGTAAGTATATGAGTCCACTATTTGTGGTAACGTCCCCAAACAAAAGTGAAATAAACTTGGTATGCCTATAGAGATCGTTTGTGTCTAGAAGATTTTTAGGAGTTTCAGAATACCTTCAAAAGGCAACTTGTTTCTAGAATACCTTCGGGAGGAATTCTGTGACAAGAAGACCGTTGGTTGTGTTTTTTTTTGTATAGAATTCTTGCAGAAGTTATTTTTATCGTGGACCTTTAGCTGTCATTCTATGTCTAGATGATCTTCAATGGCACTTAGATGTATAAAAGGATTTCAGTATGATTTGTTTGTGTATAAGACTACCTCAAGATAACCTCAACGAAGTCTTCTGATCTTCTATGTCTAGAGAACATTCAAACGGTCTAGTTGTCTCTCCCAGTTGCCTAAATGGGCCATCTGCCTACAGATGTATACCCTCAGCTAATGTTCGATTATTTTAAAATATTGAACCCCGTGTGGGGTAGGTAGCACAAGAAATGGTCCGATCTCTACCATCTCTGATGGAAATATTGAGATGTACCATGTCTGGAATGGAATCGGATGTTGATTTTGCTTTTAATGAACTTCATGGGCATTCAAAATTTTGAGCGTTTTGATGGAGTGGACCGATATATTCCGTCTTACTGCCAGATCTTGAGTTCATAAAAATAGTAGGATGTGTGAAATTTGAAGACAATCGAACTCTTGCATCATATTTTTTAGAGTTATAATTATTAAAAATTTTCACCCTTTGTGGGAGTGGCACTTGATGAGGTGGACCAATATCATCCATTTTCGCACGAGACCTAGAACTGACGCAAATATTAGGATTTGCAAAATTAGAGCAAAATTAGATTATTGCTACCCTTTCTGTGCACAAAATAATTTTTGTTTTTTTTTTTTTTTTTTTTTTTTTGCAAATTTCGACCATTTTTCGGAGGAGGTACCAGAAGGAGTGGACCGATTTTACCCATCTTAACGTCAGACCTTGGGTTGATATAAATATTGGGATCTGTTAAATTTGAAGACAATCGGATTCTTACATCACTTTTTATGAGAGTTGTAATTATTCAAAATTTTGACCATTTGGAGGTACTTGATGGAGTGGACCGATAATGCCCATTTTCACAACCAGACCTAGCACTGACGCAAATACTAGGATTTGCAAAGTTGGAGCAAAATCGGATTATCCTTTCGCTTTCTGTGCAAAAAAAAAATTTTTTTTGAAAATTTCGACCTTTTGTGGTGGAGGTACCAGAAGGAGTGGACCGATATTGCCCATCTCCGAACTCGATCTAAGTTTGACAAACATATTACGATGTACCAAGTTTGGATAAAATCGGACACTCCCTTTGAGAGTTATCGTGCGCACCAGTCAGACAGGCGGATGGACGGACATCGCTAGATCGACTCCTAATGTCCAACCGTTTTTTCGACTAGGCACGTTTTGACCGGATCAAATTGTATATATCCTCTTTAGCCATACGGCTGAGGGTATAAAAACTTAAAAATATAGTTTTAGGGGGGGGGGGGGGGTAGTGTGGGTATACGATAACGTGGACCTAAATAGTCCATTTTCAATACCTGAACTCCTGCAGACATTCCTCACATCCGAGTAACTTCACTCTGTTCGAAAGCTAGAGTGATTTCTACAAACGGACACACAGAAGGGCGAACGATATAGAATTTTGTTGAGTCTAAAATGTGTATTTCGAGGTGTTACAAACGGAATGACAAACCCAATGTACTACCCATTCTATGGTAAGGGGCATAAAAATCGAGGGAAATTTCCGATGTAGCCCAAACTTGGCACATGGTAATACATTTAAGTTACGTGGGAGAAAGTACAATATTTGACGACTCCTTCTGATCCTACCCCAAAATATGATTACAATTTGAATATTCATAGCTGTCTAAAATTTGGAAACTTTTGTCCGATTTCCTTGAAAATTTCCAATCCGTAATTCTTTTGTCTAGATTACAGTAAGTGTGTAAAGTTTAAATCCATGTGAAAATACTAAGGATATATTTCAATCAAAACACCGACTGAAGTTTTCAATTTTTCGTTTTTCACGAAAAATTATTGCACACTGTGCAAAATAGACACCAAATCCTCATCCCTTTCAATATTTTTGATGACTCTTTATTATCAAAATTTTAATATTTTCCTATGTAAATGTTTATTGTATCTCCCCCATTCATTCATCATCCATTGCCAATTATTAATATTTTGCTGGCTAATAACAATCATAGAGGAGTAAATAAATATCCTTTTTAATATTCAACGGATACAAATAGCCCAAATACATCCTTATTATGAACTTAAGTATTTATTTCTAGGGAACACAAAAAAACGACTTTGTTTAACAAATTTTCTAACCCTCCCAGAAAGTCATAAATAATTTATATCACAACCCCAAAATGGCTCAATAGGAGATGTGTGTGCGTGGATGTGAGTGTGTGTGTGATTTTTTTCTAGCATCGATTTTGTTAGCCTTTTTGCCCAGCAATACCCGGAATATGTAATCTCTTGTATTTAGCGGTTATTTTCATTTAAGCCTTATTAACAGCCAAAGGATATTCCAATGTGTTTGTGTGGCAGGACAAACAAAATATTCTTCTCGAAGTGATATTGTTGGGTTTTTGTAATAAAATATGCCATGGTCTTAGCGAGAATCAATGCGGGTTCGACATAGTAAGGAATAATATCCCTTACTAAATAATCCCTTACTTGCTAATGCAAAATATTGCTATGAATGATGTGGTGATTTTAGTTTAGAGTGATTTGTAGGACATATGCACAATATGGGGCATTGTTAGAAAATTTTTCAATAGTTTTATGACGGAAGGAGATTTATAATTTTCTGCTGTTCTACATGGCTTAGAATATGTGTTTTCTGTCCACAAAATTGACACACGTTAAATCGTTTCTCCACCATAGTATGGAGGGTATATTAATTTTGTCATTCCGTTTGTAACACCTCGAAATATACATTTTAGACCCCACAATGTATATATTCTTGATCAGCATAAAATTCTATGTCGATTTAGCGATGTCCGTCCGTCTGCGGAAATCACTTTAGCTTCCGAACGAATCGAAGTAGATTGATAAAATTTTACTCAAATATATATTATGTCTGCAGGACTTTTGGTATTAAAATTGGACCACGTAGGGCCACGTTTTAATATAGCCCCCATATAACTGTACCTCCTGAAATTCGGTATTTTGATGATTTTAGCGACATTATTCACTGGAATTGTTTCAAATTTGGTATTTGATATTCGTATTGGATGATACAGCCTATGACAGGAGATTGTCTGTGCAGGTCCACGTCTTCGTATAGCCCCCATATAACGGTACCTCCCGATATTCGGTATTTTGATGATTTTAGCTATATTATTCACCGGAATTGTTTCAAATTTGGCATTTGAAGTTCGAAATGGATACTACAGCCTATGACAGAAAATTGTCTGTGGAGGTCCATGTCTTCGTATAGCCCCCATATAAAGGTACCTCCCAATATTCGGTATTTTGATGATTTTAGCGTCAATATTCACCGGAATTGTTTCAAATTTGGGATTTGAAGTTCGAAATGGATACTACAGCCTATGACAGAAAATTGTCTGTGGAGGTCCATGTCTTCGTATAGCCCCCATATAAAGGTACCTCCCAATATTCGGTATTTTGATGATTTTTGTGGCATTATTCACCTGAATTGTTTCAAATTTGGCATTTGAAGTTCGAAATGGATACTACAGCCTATGACAGAAAATTGTCTGTGGAGGTCCATGTCTTCGTATAGCCCCCATATAAAGGTACCTCCCAGTATTCGGTATTTTGATGATTTTAGCGTCAATATTCACCGGAATTGTTTCAAATTTGGGATTTGAAGTTCGAAATGGATACTACAGCCTAAGACATAAACTTGTCTGTGCAGGTCCATGTCTTCGTATAGCCCCCATATAACGGTACCTCCCAATATTCGGTATTTTGATGATTTTGATGATTATGTATTTAGAGTTCGTAATGGGAACTTCAGCCTGTGACGGAAAATTGTCTTTGCCGGTCCAGGTCTTCGTATAGGCCTCATATACCAGTACCTCCCTATATTCGGTATTTTGACGAGTTTAGGTACAATGTCGTATTTCAAGTTCGTAACGGTACCTCTCTATATTCGGTATTTTGATGATTTTAGCGTCATTATTCACCGGAATTGTTTAAAATTTGGTATTTAAACTTCGTAATGTGTGTGCAGGCCTACGTCTTCGTATAGCCCCCGTATAACGGTACCTCCCTATATTTGATGAATTTAGCGATATTATTAACCGGAATTGTTTTAAATTACGTATTTAGAGTTCGTATTGGGAACTACAGTCTGTGACGGAAAATTGTCTATGCAGGTCCAGGTCTTCGTATAGGCCCCATATACCAGTACCTCCCTGTATTCGGTATTTTATGTTTAGGTACAATACCCACCGAAATTGTTTGTGTTGTCGTATTTGAAGTTCGTATTGGATGCTGCAGCCTATGACAGAATATTTTCTATGCTGGCCCAGGTCTTCGCACAGCTCGAATTTGAATGTGGCAATGACTTATGATAAACAATGCCTAGACAGGTCCATGTCGTATAGACAATATAACGGCTATATTCGTTTTTTTTTTAATTTTTACAGAATTTTTTAAAGATTTTATTTTTTGAAAATTTCTAAATTCATTCCAAATGGTAGAGGGTATTCAAAGTTCGGCCCGGCCGAACTTACTGCTTTTTAACTTGTTAGATTCTAACAGAATGTTTAGCGGATTTTATTGTTTTTGAGAATTGTTAAATTCGTTCAAAATAGTGAAGGGTATTCAAGATTCGTCCCGGCCGAACTTATAACTTTTTTACTTGTTTTTTTGTTTTTTAATTCGTTATGCCCCTGAAGCCCAACAGTATCAATGCCGAACAGGTACATTGCAATTCATAAATCCGAAAAATTCAAAAAATTTTAAATTCCTGTTTTATCTTCTAAATATGTTGCCATTTTGCGTTATTGTTTAGCCAAAGCATAGTTTGTGTGATTACAACATAGCCATCGCCCAGGAATTTCTCAAACTTGGAATTTCTTATTTCTAAATTCCACAAAAAAGAGGTAAAGCGAAGAATAAAGAAGAAATAATAGTATATCGATAAAGAAAATTGCGTTATGCTATCATGTGACCATAATTTTTTTTTTCGTAATTTTCTTATTTATAGCTTAGCTTGGTCTTTATTCATAACATTTTTTTTTTTTTTTGTTGCGTTCCTCTATAGGGGGTCCCCGTTCAAAAGAAAACTATTTGTTCCTTTTTTCTGGTTTTGGCGTAAAACAGGTTTGTTGTCTATGCATGGACTTTGTTTTTGCTGCTTGGTTAAGGCATCCGTCCGGTTGTTTACAATGCAGATTTTCCAGCTGCATGCTTGTGTTACCTTCTTCCTTTACTTTCCTTTCCTTGCGTTTCGTTCGTTCGTTGGTTCGCTTCGTTGCGGTACAGTGAACAAAAAGGATCGCTTGCTGTTGCTTTTCCGACCAAACAATTTCAAACGTGCCAGTCTTTGTTGGTGTCTTCCTTTTCGCCCTCCCGCCGAAGCCCCTTACCTTTTGTGGAAAGGTAGCTAGCTGTTCCTCTATATCTTGGCATTGGCATTGTTGTTTAGTGCGTTTTTCGTGAAAGTTTGTTGCTTTGACCAGTGGTTTGGTCTCGCCGGTTTTGCGTTGTTGTTTTTTTTTTCGTTTCGTACAAAACCGGAAGCGGAAGCAAAACTGCTTACAGCGCGAAAAAGCAACATAGTGTTGCTACAATTTGTTAACATTTAAAAAAAGAATAAGGGAGAATGGGAAAGAAATTAAATTGCCCAAGAATGAAAAAGGCACTTTAAAAGGTTGCCATGACTTTTTGTTATTTCGAAATTAGCCAAAAAACTAGAGAATACAATTTATGTCCTTGAAGGTGAACATATGTAGAAATTGAATAGAAAATATGGCTTGAGTTTTATTTTCTAACTTTAACCAAGGAAATTCTTCAAATAAAAGTCTATAGAATGATTTAAGATTCAATTAATTTGAAAAAAGTAATAAATTCACCTGTGAATGAGAAGGACACGTTGATTGATAAAACGTGTCCTCTTCAAGAATTAACTAGCGGAAATTATACTCCTCTCTGGATTGTGCCTTTAACGAAAAAAGTGCTCCCATATTTAATTTGAAGGCAATTTTCAGGTTTTCTTTTAAATTAATTAAAAATTATTTTTTTTAATTTTTAATACCCTCATCGGTTCTAAATGCCTTTTTGTCAAGGAAAAACTAAGAATCCGGTGGGTCTCTTAGATCGGGTAGAAGCTTATGAAACTGTCTGACGTTTATTTTCATGAACCAAATACCATTGGCAAATTGTAAGTCATTCAAATATTTATTTGTGATATTTGTGAAGATAAGGTAGCATATAACTGTAAGAGCCTTTAACATACCCGAAATTGCCTAAACTGGAAATTTTGGCTGAATGGAATGGGGAAAATATCAATCATCTAAAACATAGTAAAAATCCTTGTGCCAACTTTAAATCTCTGATAGATTGTTTTTGTGCCATGTTTACGTTAGAACTTTTTGTAGGGTTAACCTACTTTGAGAGGATTTATTTGAAGTAAAAGTAATGGATATGACAATTTAAATACAAATCCAGTGGGTTAACCCTCATATATATAAACGTACTATTAGTCCCACTTCATGTGAAATCACCCTTCGGAAGTTACTGTAGCTTACAAGAATATGGCATAAAATCTCTCAATAATGGGCTTACTAAGAAAATTATGGCACTATTAAATATTTACAAATTTTTATGTCATAAAAAGTTGCGCTGGCGGTGTAGGGCTATTTGTAACAAATAAATATTTGACCGAATTTACCCAAATTCATCCTATTTCGGCTGATATTAGACATTTGGTGCACCATGAACTCAAAATCGGACGAGTATATATAGAAACTATATTCGAAACTGAATTCGGCAAAAATATTTCTGATCGGCATCTGATATCGTTTACTAAATATCATTGTTATGGAATGCGTACTGTGGCTGTGGAGGATTTAAATATTAAATCAGGTCACAGCTACATCTGAAGCTATTTTCAAAAATTTTAAATTCGAGGTAAAATTCGGTCGCTTGCGTATTTGGTGTATAATAAACATGAAATCGGACGACTCTATATGTGTAGGCTACTACTAAATGTGGTCCAATTATCACCAATTTCAATCGGATTTGTCCTTGGGCCAAATAAGTGACCTCAATCTTCATTGAAGAGTTTTTGTCTTTTATTTCACCAATTTTCTTTTATTTGTTTTGTTGACCTAACGGAGTGACAAATTCTTCATATTTTTGAATTCTACTCTCAGCCCTATGGGTATTGAGGGTGAGATGCAAAAACTGCAACCAACTTCAGACTGCTGTTATTTCTAAGCCACTCGTCCGACAGCCGTTAAAATTATTACAGTGAAAGCTCATTATGTTGTTTACAAGTGTATATAAGCATTTTTCTAAGAATTTTTCGGAACAAAGTTCAGTTATTCATGTGATTTCTTTATATTTGGCTGCAAAACCACAAGTGGCTATAGTTAGAGCACTCCAGCATTTAAATAAAAATAAATAAATATCTTCTCGTACTCGTACTCTCGTACTCTTCCCGCTCGTTACCGTGATACTGGTAGCGTAGCCCGACGTCAAGGAAGTGGACGGAAGGAAACAGCAACATCGGCAGAAATGGATCGATATATAAAGAAGCGGCTTGATCGAAACTCACGTCGTAGTGGCCAAAAAATGGCTGAATATATCGAAATATTACATTCGCAAATATTGAAAAATGAGCTCGGGGTAAAGCCATTGAAATTCCAAAAAAGTGCAAGAACTCACACCGCAACAGAAAGAAAATAGACTCAAAAGAGCTAATGCGTTGCTTCGCTTGGCCGAAAGTGGTGAACTGCCGAATTTGATTTTCTCCGATAAGTAATCATTGTGAACAAACAAAATTATTGTGTTTACTTGCCAAAGAGGTCAGCTAAAAATGTGCACCATCGGTTGGCCACAGAACTCAAGCGTCGGCCATGGTGATGGTGTGGACCGCCATAACAGCCGATGGTCGCTCTCCGCTCGTATTAATCCACCGTGGCATCAGAATAAATGCCAAATATTATCGCGAAAATATTGTGGAGGGTACATTAAAGAGTTGAGCACACAAACATTTTGACCGCATACCAGGGACATTCCAACAGAAATCATTCCCATAGCACTCAGCACGCGCTACCCAAGAATGGTTACAAAATGAGGTTCCTCGTTTCATTTCCAGCACACAATGGCCACCAAAATCTCCGGATACCAATCCGTTGGACTATTGTGTCTGGAGTATTTTGGAAAGCAAGGTTGGCACTAAAAAATACCAAAGTGTCGATCACCTCAAGTAAGCGCTTCGTTGAGAATGGACCAAAATACCCCAGAGTAACATTCGGGCAGCGTGTCATGGTTTCATTGGCCGTTTGAAGGCCAAAATTCGTGCCAAAGTTGACCAAATCTAAACTTAGTCCAAAATGTGATGCTATTTCCAACCTTTTTTCTTTCATTCAATAAAATTAAATAAAAAAAAAATTAAAAATTATCTGGTCTGACTTTGTTGCAGTTTTTTTTTATCGCACCCTGTACTTTTAGTTTTTATTTTTAAAATCTTAGTCATATCTCACATCTACCCACCAACATTTCCCACATTCAAAAATTTAAGCTGATAGCTTCTGCCTTTGCGCCTTGATGTTGAATAAGTCAGTTACTGATTGAAGTATTTTCGAAATATATTATTCAAAATTTTTTCGCAATAATAGCTTTAACTCCTAAACCAATACTTATAGTTTATACATAGAAACATTTGTATTGATGTTACCTTTCATATGAAGATTGTATAAACCAATTCGCTTAAGGTATTTCAGAGAACATCAATTACTAACAAAATTCTACTAATTTTTATACACTTCACTATAGTAGAGAGGGTACATTAAGTTTGTCGCACCTCGAAATATATACTTTAGGCTCCACAAAATTTATATATTTTTGATCAGCGTAAAATTCTATGTCGATTTACCATTATTCGTCCTACTTTGGAATCACTCAGATGCATGTTAGGTCTGCAGGACTTTTGATATTGAAAATGGGATATATACATTTTGGTATAGTCCCCACACAGTTATAATCATAATTTGTACTTACTTTAGTCATAATTTTAACCCAAGTTTGCCATAAATTGGCAGCTCTCTTTCCTTAAGTATAACTCCTTTCATAGAACTGTCAATACAGGTCAAAGTTTTGGTATAGTCCCCATATATCTGCACCTCTGAATATTCGGTATTTTGATTGATTATTCACCGGAATTGCTTTAAATTGCGTATTTAAATATCGTAATGGCCTTTCACAAAAATTGCATATACCGGTCTACGTCTTTGCATAGACCCTTACGGTAATCGATATTTTTATGAGTAGTGTTTTTCAAAGGATTTTTATACTCTCCACCATACTATGTCATTCCGTTTGTAACTCCTCGAAATACTCATGTCAGACCCAACAAAGACCCACTTCACTATAATATAGAGGGTATATTAGGTTTGTCGCACCTCGAAATATATACTTTAGGCTCCACAAAATATATATATATTCTTGGTCAGCGTAAAATTCTAAGTCGATTTAGCCATGTCCGTTTATCTGTCTGTCCGTCTGTCTGTTGTAATTACGCTATCTTTCGAACGAATTGAGATATAAGGCTAAAATTTTGCACACGTGCTTATTTTTCCAGTAGGCAGGTTAAGTTCGTAAAGTTCGTAAATGGGCCATGTAGGTCCACGTTTTCATATAGCCCCCATATATAAGTACCTTCCGATATTCGGTATTTTGATGATTTTAGCGACATTATTCACCGGAAATGTATGTTTCAAATTTGGTACTTGAGATTCGTTATGGATACTACAGCCTATGACAGAAAATTGTCTGTGCAGGTCCACGTCTTCGTATAGCCCCCATATAACGTTACCTCTCTATATTCGGTATTTTGAGTTTAGGTACAATAGTCACCGAAATTGTTGGAGATGTCGTATTTGATGTTCGTAATGGATGCTACAGTCTGTGACAGAAAATTGTCTATGCAGGTAAAGGTCTTCGCATAAGCCCCATATATCAGTACCTCCCTATATTCGGTAGGTACAATACCCACCGAAATTTTTTGAGATGTCGTATTTCGTAATGGATGCTATAGCCTGTGACACAAAATTATCTATGCTGGTGTAAGTCTTCGCACAGCTCCGATATAACTGTACCTCCCGATATTCGGTATGTTGATGATTTGAACTACATTATTCACCGTTTATTTCAAGTTTCGAATTTGAATATGGTAATGGCTTATGACAAACAAGGCCTATGTAGGGCCACGTCGTAAAGTCCCCAATATAACGGCTATATTCGGTATTTTTAAAATTTTAACAGAATTTTTTAAGGACTTTATTTTTCGGCCCGGCCGAACTGACTGCTTTTTAACTTGTTTTTAATCTGCAAATTCCCTCCAAACTTAATGCTTTCTCACTCGTTTGTAATATAGCTGTACTATGCGAGATGCCAAAAAAAAAAAATAACAGGTCAAGATACATTTGTTTATGAATTAATAATTTTATATATGTGCTAATGCTTAACAGACAGATATTTTCTTACATTTTGTATTTTAATAATAAAAATATTTGTCCTAATATTCCAGGAGACAATTTACTCCCAAAAACTATTTTCCCATCCATTACTGGAATAAAATTGTTCCCAGTAATTCCACACAGAAATATTATTTCATACCTTCTGAACACAATTTCATTACAAAGTTCAGTGATGTTGAACAATTTTGTTTTTCATGTTTTTATTAAAAATAAACCATTTATTTACAATGACTATATTAAAAATATTGAAAAAAAATCTTCATTCAATATTTACGGAAGCAACAAAAATCACTGCATTTGTGTGTGTGCATATTTTCGGTTAGGTAATATAATCAACTGCAGTGATTTTACAATAAAAATATTATTAGTTTAATTTGCGTTTGTGTGATTGCCTTAATAAATTTCATAATTTGGCCAGGATATTTAATAACAGTGGCCAAAGCTTTTTGATTCAGGCCTCCCCTGCAAATGGTCGAAATGCCAAAATGACCATTATTACATTTCGCTACATTAGCAAACACGGCGGATCAAATCAAAGTGCTAATGCATTCATAGTGCTGGCCTCAGTCGAAATAGTTATAAACTAACTAAAATAACACAAATAATTAGCAAAAAACACAACACAACACAAAATTACATATTTATATTTTATGGGGGTTTTCTGGTCATGACATTTAAAATAATAACCAATTAAAAGTGTATTCAAATATTATTACAACGACGACAAATTAAATGCATAATTCAAATTTCATTATTTCGCTGCAAAATCTATATCGCATCGTATCGAAGCGAATCAAATGAATTCACATTGAATATTAATAAAATGAAAGCATAGATAAATATGTGTAGATGTGTGTGTGTGTGAGTGTGCATTTTTGAAAATGCCCAAATATCCACTGGGCAGACATATTTTCGCATGGCTTTGCCATTTATGTGGCTCAATTTTGTGATTAGATAAATGTCTAATACTAATGGATATATAATAATATTTTATGACATTTTTATCACAAAATATTTGAATTTCTAATTATTTGTATGTAAATAAATGTGGATTTTAAATTACTCTTCGATGGGTGGGGGTACATCAGGAGCAGGATCTTTGCTGGGTATTGATAGACATAAATAGGTGAAATTAATTGAAAGAGATTTTGAATCTTGTCATTCTATAAGTGTTCCATATAAAATGTATATGTATACTTTTAATTTGAAATTTTTAGGTTAAAATTCTGATTTCAAAAAGAAGACTAAATTTCAAAAACAGAAACAAAATTTCAAAAAAAAATCTATGAATCATTTAAAATTTCTTAAATAATAAGCCACCGATATTAGGTCCCTTCAGCTTTTTTTGACGATTTTAGTGAAAATCAAGCTCTATAAGTTCCGAGAGAGAAAGAATGAGAATCAAACACACTTCTTGCCTCTCCGACCAGCAAATAATTCAAAACTTTCAGTTTTGTTTTGAAAAAAATTTCTCTCTGTAATAGAGATTAATACAAAATGGAGCCAATGATGTGAAGTTGAGGAGTACTCCAATCGTATTTTAAAGCCAAACACCAACAAACTCACACCCAGGAGAATGTGTGGATGTTTCTTGAACTTATAGAATTTGGTGAGTTCACAGTTCAAAATCCGGATAGTCTTTGCAATATATTGTTAAGATAATTTTTGGGGAAAGGCAAGACGAGAGTGATTCTCATTACCTTGAGAATGCTTGACACTTATGCAGTTTTCTTTTCTCCGAAGTCATCATAACAAAAAGTTGAAAAGGCCAAGTGACCATTCCCTTCATTGGGACGAAATCATGATATTGGTAGCTATCAGCAAATAATGCAAAGCTGTCGGCTTCGTCTTGAAAAAACAAATCATTTTGGTGAGAATTTTCCAGAAAAAAGTTATTCGTGATGGTATTCAAGCGTGGTATTCAAGTGTGATTTCTTTATATTTGGCTGGAAAACCACGGGTGATTATCGTTAGAGAACTCCAGCATTTAAATGTGAATAAATCGATTGTCTCCCGTACCATCGATCGTTAGCGTAATACTGATAGCGTAGCCCGACGTCAAGGAAGTGGACGGAAGAAAACAGCAGCATTAGCAGAAATGGTTCGGAAAGAAAAGAAGCGACTTGATCGACACCAGCGTCGCAGTGGCCGAAAAATGGCTCGTGAGCTGAACATATCACAATATTCCATTCGGCAAATATTGAAAATTGAGCTCGGGGTAAAGCCATTGAAATTCCAAAAAGTGCAAGAACTTACACCGCAACAGAAAGAAAATAGACTCAAAAGAGCTAAAGAATTGCTTCGCTTGGCCGAACGTGGAGAACTGCCGAATTTGGTTTTATCCGATAAGGAAACATTCGCTGTTCAGCAGTTTGTAAACATCAGAATAAATGCTGAATACAGGGTTGCCCATATTCGACGGACCCATCTGGCAACGCCATAGCTTTTGACAGAGATGTCACATCGCTTAATGTCATACCGCGTTTGAAGCGTCAGTCCCAGCAGATTTTTACCATGAACCAATACACAGCGCTTTGAAATAGGTGAAATTTACATTCAACAGAAGAAGTCAATTGTGAAAACTCAACGTGCTTTTAAAACATTAAAAAATGTGAGAATTGCGACTTCTAAGAACACCAATAAGCGTTTCGACTGGTAAGGCTCTTTCTAATCCGAAGAGGCCATATAAAAGTCGACCAATGCGATCGGCCGAGAATATCGCTGCCGTACGAGCCAGTGTTGAGAGGTCCCCAAGAACATCCCAAAAACGCCGTTCTCAGCAGTTGGGCATGGCTCGGTCCACTTTACAACGGATTATTCGCATTGATTTGCATTTGTTCCCGTACAAAATTCAATTGACGCAAAGAATGTTGCCTGCGAACAAGCCTCGTCGATTGGAATGGGCCCAAAGAGTCATGGTCAGTCGAATATGGGCAATCCTGTACTAATGCGAAAATATTCTGGAGGGTGTATTAAAGCCTTGGGCTCGCAAACATTTTGGCCGCAGACTTTGGACATTCCAACGGGACTCAGCACCATCGCACTCAGCACGCACCATCCAAGAATGGTTACAAAATGAGGTTCCTAACTTCATTTCCACCGCACAACGGCCACTAAAATCTCCGGATACCAATCTGCTGGACTATTGTGACTGGAGTATTTTGGAAAGCAAGATTGGCTCTAAAAAATACCAAATATTACCCCAAGCAAGCGCTTCGCCGGGAATGGGCCAAAATACCGCAGAGCAATATTCGGACAGCGTGTAACGGTTTCATTGGCGGTGTGACCAATTCGAACAAATCTAAATTTATTCTAAAATTTGATGCTATTTCCGATATTTAAAAAAAATGTAAAAAATATGGTGTTTGAGTTTCTTGCAGTTTTTTTATCTCACCCTATACAGAAGGACCCCATTGTTTTGAGATATATCTTGTAATATTTATTTTGGAGCTTTAAAAATTTGTAGATACCTTTGGATTATCACAAAAACCATTGGATAAAAAAATTTGGTCACATTGGTTCAGTTGGTGGTATGTCGCTCGATAAGGTTATACCCCGACTTCAAAAGTTTTTACACATATATAATATTTTCCATTTAACTTCGCTACCTACATATCAATGTAGATGCACATATCCTCAGCCCTTATATAAAGATACTCCCAGATTCAAAATATTGCGGGGGACTTGACCAATCTTCTAGGATCTATTGTAGAATTTGATGATAAATAATTTTGTGGAATATTTTGAGTTGCTACTACATTGACACTCGGTTGAGGTTTAAAAATTTAAAAAAAAAAATCTCATATTTTGATCCGCAATATTGCCGCAGACATTTTGATCGTCTAGGCCATATTTACCAATTTTCTAGTAGAATTTTTTTACAAATAATTTTGTGTAATTTTATTTGCTACCATATTTAAAAAGACGCTTATGGGGATCTGCTTGAGAGTTAAAAATTACCACCAAAATGATTCTCGTATTTTTATATGCAATATTGCCGAAGACACTATACACCTAAAAGCTATGAATTCCAAGGAATGTTAATTCAAAAATTTGAAAAAGTGATTGTTGGGGGGATGGCGTCTTCTATCCGCTACTTACGTTATTTTGAGTCGTTAAATTTCAAAACGTCTAAACGCATGACTTTTATTATTAGCTCTATATTCAAAATCTCATGGATTTCCCCTATAATTATTGAAATAAAATTGTATTTCTTCGCACATTGTAATTTTTATAATCACAATTCTCTGTAAAATTAATTTAATATTTCGGTTTAAAGTTGTATCTCATAACAACTCAATACTATTATTTCATATTTGATTTAAAATCTTATCAAAAACTTTCTCATGAAAAACTTACCTCCTTCGTCTGTCATCACCAATATTGTTGTCTCCGGTCCCAGGCCCTCAGGGTTGAAAACCTGAACGGTGACTTTATATTGGGTGTATGGTTCCAAATTGAGTATTTCATGACTCTGCAAAGAATGAGAAATATAAACAAAGAAACATTAGAAAACACACACTCCATATCTCTCTGCTAATCAAAATAAAAAAGGCAAAGATTTTAATAAAGTTATTTATTTTTTTGTTTTATTTATTCCAAAGACTATCATCTAAAATCTTTGGGACATATTCTTTTGGTAAAAGTTGTTGGGGATTTTGTTTTGTGTTTACTTGCCGGAGAGAGAAAAAAAGTTGAGAATTTTTGAAATGCAAAAAGGCAAATTTTTTGGAAAAGTAACCAAAAATAAGAAAAGAGTTTTGTGTTAGTTTTTGTTGTTCCTGTCATTCGTTTACTTGTGCCGATGTTTGTGTGTCTTTGAGTCGATGGCTTTTCATCCAAACAAAAGAGAAGAAAACAAACTAGTTTTGAAAGTAAGAGCTAGCTGCTGATAAAAAGTTGCATTGAGGTGGTACCCTTGTTTTTGTTGAGACATTTACTTTGGGTAGGGTTTTCCCTCTCTCTGCTTCTCGTTGACGTGCATAATCCTTTCTTTAAAACTTTCGTTTATTCTCAAGTTTTTTTGTCCTCACACACATACCCACTCAAAAGTTGATAATAACGGAAATTGCGCGCAAGAAATCATTTGTTCTTGCATTGAAAGAAAAAAAAAAAACGCTACTGATATCGATTTAAGCTTATATCAGCTGGATACCCTACATTTTCGAAAGAAAATACATATCCTGTAAGTACATAAAATATTACCCGGGCTCTCAAATAACCACAATTTGTACTAAAAGGTACTAACAAGGCACCAATGTTAGTTATGCTTAACATTGGCAAATTCGGAATATAGTTTTGTTTGACGGATTTATTTTGTTTTTCGAAATTTGATGTAAAAAGGTGTACATTTCGTGTACAAAGAGAAGGGCATACGCTAAAAAGTGTGAAGGGTTGAAAAAAGGCGGCCTTTTAAAAATTCATACCTAAAGGGTATTAAAAGTACAAAAAGGCGTACATTTCGATGAGTGCTGAGGCTTCGAAATTTCATATGGCGAATTATGCTCAAGCGGATTGGTGATATCAGTAGGAATTTTCATGAAAATAGATAGAGATTTAAAATTTTGCCATTTGTGGTTAGAAGGGTTTGAAATAAGGTGGCAGGTCAGAAAATACTACACATTTTAGGATCGACCCCTAATGACAGATCTGTTTCGACATTTTTTTTAGAAACAGATGCGAAATACACGTTAATAAACAATGTTATGCTACATTGACCCAGAACGCGGAATATTGTGAGTATTTATTTGACCAATGATCGGGTGATGACTTTGGTACAACGAAAATTTCGTCGCAGATTTCCAACGCCTACTGGTGAAAAACTGTGAGGTTTAGTGAAAAACTGTGATGCTGCCAAGCGTGGCAGACCCCGGAGTATTCGTTCTATTTTTTTTTCTTCGAAAAAGTCGCGGGCCAATCCGTTACTGTGAAAGGTGATTGCTACAAAGCAATAATCAATAACTTTTTTGACGCATCTTGATGAGTTGGGATTGGAAAACATGTGGTTCCAACAGGACGGTACAACGGCACTTCACGTGCCACAATCGAAATGCTGAATGATGCATTTCCCGGTTGCCAAATTTCCCGTTTTGGCGATTTGCACTGGCCAGCAAGATCTCCAGACTTCTTTTTGTGAGGCTTTTTGAACACAGACTCTTTCAGCTCTTAAATACAATATCCATAAAGAATGTTAGGACCTATCACTGGAAGTTTTGGCCAAAGTGATGGAAAATGCCATAAAAAGTACTCAAATGACAATAAACTGTGGCGGCGACCACATGATATCATGTTGTCGACTCGATTTAAAAAACACACAAGTAAAAAAGCTCCACAATTGTACCAAATTTGACAATATTCAAAAAAATAAAATCCTTTAAAAATTCTGTTAAAATCGTAAAAATACCGAGTGTAGCCGTATATTAGGGTCTATACGACGACGAGGACCTGCATAGGCAGCTTTTGTCCCAAGCTATTACAATATTCAAATGGGAAATTTGAAAAAATCTGTTTATAACGTAGCTAAAATCATCAAAATACCGTATACAGGGAGGTACCGTTATATCGGAGCTATTCGAAGACCTGGACCTGCATAGACAAATTTCTGTCACAGGCTGTAGCATCCATTACGAACTTAAATACGACATCTCAAAAAATTTCGGTGAGTATTGTACCTAAAATCATCAAAATACCGAATATAGGGAGGTACTGATATATGGGTCCTATACGAAGACTTGGACCTACATACAAAATTTTCTGTCACAGACTGTAGTCCCCATTTCGAACTCTAAATATGTAATTTGAAACTACTCCGGTGAATAATGACGCTAAAATCATCAAAATACCGAATATTGTGAGGTGCCGTTATAGGGGGGCTATACGAAGAAGTGGACCTGCAATTTTCTGTCATAGGCTGTAGTATCCATTAGACGTGGACCTGCACAGACAATTTTCTGTCATAGACCGTAGAATTCATTACGAACTTCAAATCCCAAATTTGAAACAATTCCGGTTAATAATGTTGCTAAAATCATAAAAATACCGAATATCGGGGGGGGGGGGGGGGGGGCACCGTTATATGGGGGCTATACGATGACTTGGACCTATATGACCCATTTTCAATACCAAAGGTCCTGCAGATATACTACACACTTGAGTAAAATTTTATCAACCAACTTAATTTCGTTTGGGAGCTAGAGTGATTTCCACAGACGGACAGACGGACGGAGGTCGCTAAATCGACATAGAATTTTATGCTGATCAAGAATATATACACTTTGTGGGGTCTAAAATGTATATTTCGAGGTGTTACAAACGGAATGACAAACTGAATATACCCTCCATACTATTGTGGAGGGTATAAAAACTATAAAACCAAATAAAAATAATCCACAAAAAGAATCAAAATTTTTCATTATTTTCATAAATTACAGCCAAAAAAATTGGAAGCTTATTTTGCACAACCTTGTAGTAGGTTGTTATTTGAAAATTTATTTTGGTTTGTAATTATGATTATGAAGGGTCTCAAAAAGTTGGACATCTTTCACGGGATTAAACCGTACGTATCTAACAATGCTTAATAATTATTCGAAATTTATTGCTAAAAGAGTAAATTATGTGTTAATTTTTTTTCTGCTAATTCAAAACTTTTTCATTCTAAGACAAAATCTTCCATATTTTTTTGGAGAAAGTTTCAATGGAAGAAATATTCCAGATCAAATTTCAATGCGAGTCTCTGAACAAAATAAATTTCTATAGCTAATATTTACCATAAAAAATATTTTCAATTTGGTTTATAAAATCGATTTTGAATTTTGAATAAATTCAGTACTTTTTCCGAATTCGATGTTTTAAATTTCGAATTTGACTTTTCAATAGCTAGTCGATGTTGTGAAAAACTCCAAGTGACCTTCATAGTATTTAGTTTGTAAATCCAAACCTCAAAAGTGTTTCGGGTTCTTAGGCCAAACCCCCTTTAAGGCCTTAGTATCGTATATACAAAGGGTCCCCAATATTTTGAGATATATTTCGCAACATTTTAAATTGAACTTTGAAAATCTTTTGAGAACTTTGGTTTTTTTTTTTCAAAATCCTTTAAAAAATGGATCATCTCCTTCCACTTTTTGGTATAGTACATGTGTAAGTTATAAATGCAGATCTTTAGTATTTTTCCCGTTTAAATCAAATTTTTCATTTAGTTCCGATAAAATTTCTAGTAATATAGGTCCACCTTTTGGTACAGTTCTTTTATAAAGATACCCTCGGTTTTTAGCTATTTTCGTTGGAAAAAAATTTGTTCGTGAAAATCCCACAGAAATTCAAAGGTTTTCTTTTCAAATAATATTCAGATTGTAGCTTTTAAATTGTTCGATGACTATGAGTATTTTCGATTCATTGTATAAATCTCATTTTTCAACTTTCTCCGAGCGATATTTGCGCTAATGTAAAACATGAACGACATGCGACGACAAACAAACACCCTTCCCAACAGGGCATCACACCCCACTCCACCCACCATGTATGACACAAAAACGTTAATCGGAAATTGAGTTTCTGCTTTCCTTCTTAGTGCTTTTGTGTGAATTTTCCGCCTTTCACATTCTCAAATGTGATTGCGTCGAAAGTAAATAACAAGTCGTAAGGAAAACGTAACAAATAATGTTACGTCTTTTGTTAAACTGTTCACATTGCCTGGCTTGGCTGGGTCACATCAACAGTGAACGGAGATAACTACGACACAAAAATCCGTATTTCAAAAATTATTTTGAGAAGAAGTTGTGTTGTTGTCTTCTTTTTCTCCTTTGCTCCCGAGAAAATGACACAGAAATTTACACAAAGTTTTACAAAAAAAAAAAACCTTGGAGATAATCCGGTGAATTGCTTCGATTGAAAGGAGAACAATGTCCTTTGTTGAATTCCAGGAAAAGTTATTCCCTTGTTTTTCGGTTAAATAATCTACTGTGAAAAGCAAAACTTTCTCAAAGGAAATAGATGTAATTAAGTTTATTAGATAGTGGGATGTTATTGTAAATACGGGGCAGAATGGGAGTTTTTAAAAATAGATTTTTGAAAATGAAGAAGAATTAATATTGAAATTTTATGAATTGAAATTTTTTAAAATAGAAATTTAAAATTTAATTTAGAAATTAAAAAAAAAGATTAATTAAAGATGTAAATTTTTTACACATTTTCCGAGAATATTAGCCATGATAAACAGGGTGGCACAAAAAAACTGAAACAAAGTCAAGCGCCATAATTTTTACATTATTATACCCTCCACCATAGTTTGGAGGGTATATTAAGATTGTAATTCCGTTTGTAATACCTCGAAATACACGTTTTAGACCCCACAAAGTATAAATATTCTTGATCAGCATAAAATTCTATGTCGATTTAGCGATGTCCGTCCGTCTATCCGTCTGTCCATCTGTGGAAACAATTCCGAACGATTTGAAGTAGATTGATAAAATTGTACTCAAATGTATTTTATGTATGCAGGACTTTTGGCGTTGAAAATGGTCTATGTAGGTCCACGTACCTCCCGATATTCGGTATTTTGATGATTTTAGCAACATTATTAACCGGAATTGTTTCAAATTTGGTATTTGAAGTTCATAATGGATACTACAGCCTAAGACAGAATATTGTCTGTGCAGGCCCACGTTTTCGCCCATATGACGGCACCTCCCGATATTCGGTATTTTTTATGGTTTTTGCCACATTTTTGCACGGATTTGTCTGAAAATTGGTATTTCTAATGTTTCCTTCCCTCTAAGGTGGAGGGTATTAAAAGTTCGGCCCGGCCGAACATAATATTATTTTACTTGTTTTAATTTTTTTGAATGAAAGCACAAAATGTCTGAAATAGCATCAAATTGTAGAATAAGTTTAGATTTGTTCGAATTGGCCACCTTTAGCACGAAATAGCTGGAAATAAAGCGAGGAACATAATTTCGTAACCATTCTTGGGTGGAGCCTGCTGAGTACGATGGGGCTGAGTCCTGTTGGAAGGTCCGAGGTCTGCGGCCAAAATGTTTGCGTGCCCAAGGCTTTAATACACCTTCCAGAATATTTTCGCCACTAGTGGAGAGTGACCATCGGCTGTTATAGCGGCCTACACCATCACCATGGCCGGCGCGTGAGTTCTGTTGGCCTATTTTTGCACATTTTCAGCTGACCTCTTTGGCAAGTAAACACGATCATTTTGGTTGTTTACAAACTCCTGGACAATGAATGTTTTCTCATCGGAGAAAACCAAATTCAGCAGTTCACCACTTGTGGCCAAGTGAAACAACTTTAGCTATTTTGAGTTCATTTTCTTTCTGTTGCGGATTAAGTTCTTGTAAGTTCTTTTGTACTGTTTGGAATTTGAATGGCTCATTTTTCGAAATTTGCCGAATGGAATATTGCGATATGTTCAGCTCACGAGCCATTTTCGGCCACTGCGACGCGTGCTTCGATTAAGTGGCTTCTTTACTTTTCGAACCATTTCTTCCGATGTTGCTGTTTTCTTCATTGCACTTCCTTGACGTCAGGCTACGCTATCAATATCACGTTAAAGAGCGATACGAGACACAAAAGCTTTATTCACATTTAAATGCTGGAGTTCTCCTTCGATAGCCTCTTGTTGTTTTCCAGCCAAATATAAAGAAATCATACTATCACACTTGAATTCCATCACGATTTTTTTTTTTCTGGAAAGTTCTCATCAAAATGTACGCTTGTAAACAATATAATGAGCTGCCACCGGAATAATTTTAACAGCTGTCGGACGGGTGGCTTAGAAATGACTGCAGTCTGAAGTTGATTGCAATTTTTTCATCTCACCCTGTTTTCTGGTGATTTTGGGTGATTCTCTTCAAACATAAATTGAAAAATTATCATCCCAGGCAGTTATTATTACCTAACTTATGTCTGGAAGAAATGTCCATGGTTTTGAATTGCAAGGTAAAATTTAGTAATTTGAATATTCAGCTATCAGAATGCAACTTCGGAGCTCTATCCACAGCTCTATTTATCCACAGATCTAATTTATTATTATTCTAATAAATTATTATTCTAATAAATAAAATCCGATTTATCTCTCAATACTTTAAATCAAACGTCAATACTGTTTTTGATAAGTTAAAAAATCCTAAAAAATCGTCATCATCACAAGATCATTTAAATAGAATGCATTCAACAAAAAAAAAAAAAAAAAAAAAAAAACAGCCCTAACAATAACAGCTCGAGCTTCGCGAAAATAAATCATAGATGCGCGCACTCTCTTGACATAATTGTTGTTAATATTCGTACATGAAGTGGAAATGGAAATAAACTTCGCATATGGGGAAGTCGCATTCATTTGCCGTTAGAGAGTGTGACTGCATTTTCTTCAAACATATGTGTGTGTGTGTGTGTGTTTGATGTGATGCGGCGATGCCATGCGATGTGGGAGGTACAAACTAGCAGTCAGACAGAGTGACATTTATTTGAATCTCTGCATGATGGAGAGATTTGTTGTTATTGTTGCCTTTGTGTTGAACATTTCTTTTTTTTGCATTGGCATTGCTCCAAACGTGTTGTCATTATAACATCTTTTTTTTAATATGACATGAAAAAAATCTATGTTTGGTGTGAGCAGCAAATTTTCTTAGTTTAGTATTTAAAATTCTTAAAATTGGGTATTTATGAAAAAATAAAACTGATTCGATGAGTATTATAAAAAACAATGGATGCGTATACATTTTGGCATAAAGTATACCCGTGCAGAGAGATGTATGAGAAACATCAACATTCAAATTGTTTTGAATACATAAACGATTCTGTGACCATAGTTTTGGTCTCAGTGCGGAAAAAGCGATTTTGAGTGTATATATATATCTCTTTTAGAAATTTTTGCAAAAAGTGGATCGATATATTCTATTTTCATGCCAGCTCCAATAAGACAAAATAAAAGAGTGTAAAAAAAAAAATAAATAAATAAATAAATAAATAAATAAATAAAAATGAAAATCGTACTTTCATCTTCCACTTTTAGGGAGTTTTTATAATTCAAGTTTTGACCATTTGTGAGGAGGTTCAGGAAATTGTGGACCAATATTGTCCATTTTCGGCACATATAGAGACATAGAGTCTAAGCCAATATTTTTCGCACCTGACCTTTGACCTTTATCATATATTACAGCAAGCCTTTTTATACCCTTCACCATACATAGTATGGAGGGTATATATAGTTGGTCATTCCGTTTGCAATAATTATTTTAGACCTAACAAAGTATATATATTCTTGATCAGCTTAGAATTCGAAAATCATTGTTAACACGCTAGAGACAAAACGAAGTTAGATTGGAAGATAAAATTTAGTCACATTCGATCGAAGTATTATATTCTCATACATAATCTAATACCGATAAAAAATTATAAAATTACAAGAAAACCAAACATTTATATCCAATTTTGTGTGAAATCACAAATGCCTTATTCAACCTAGGTTTTTGGTTCAGAGAAATATGTGGATATAGCAAGTTTTAAAGAATCGATGACTTGTTTTGCAAGTTATGCCAGATAAGAGTATTCAAAATTGTGTCCAGAAGAAATGGTCCGATTTCTACCATCTTTATAATAGATTTTGTGACATGTTACGCGTTTTACGGATTTTCAAGATTTTGACCCTTTGTGGGGGAAAACCAGAAGGAGGGGAATGATATATCCTATATTCACAGCAGATCTTGAGTTAGTTAAAATAATGGGATGTTTGAAATATGAAGAGAACCGGATGCTTATTTCGGATTTGAAGCTCGTTTTGGTTATGCAAAACTTTGACCCTTTTTGGGGGAGGTTGCCGCATGAATGGTCCGATTTCTACCATCATTATAACAAATCTTGTGTTGATGGAAATATTGTGTGGTATTTTCATGTTTTGTGAGCATCATGAATATTCCATTCTTCACACCAGACCTTGGGTTAAGGAAAATATTGCGAAATGTGAAATTTGAAGACAATCGCACCCTTACACAACATTTTTTTAGAGTTATAATTATTCAAAATTTTGACCCTTTATGGGGGAGGTTGTTGGTGGGTGTTGATTGAAATATTGAGATGTACAAACCCTGAATGGAATAGGATGTTTATTTCGAGTTATATGAGCTTCATGGATGTTCAAAATTTCAACCCTTTTTTGAGGGTGGTACCAGAAGGAGTGGACCGATATATTCCATCTTCACATCAGACGTTGGACTAAAACAAATATTGTAATATGTATAATTTGAAGATAATCGTGCACTTATATCACATTTTATAAATGTTATAATAAATTAAAATACATGTTGAAATGAAAAAAAAAAACTGCAACCAACTGATAGACTGATCAATTTTAAGCCACTTGTCTGACTGCTGTTAAAATTATTCCAGTGACAGCTCATTATATTGTTTACAAGCGTACAAAACATTTTGGTGAGAATTTTCCAGAAAAAAAAAAATTATTCGTGATGGAATTCAAGCGTGATAGTGTGATTTCTTTATATTTGGCTGCAAAACCAAAAGTGACTAGCGTTAGAGCATTCCAGCATTTAAATGTGAACAAATCTTTTGAGTCTCGTACCATCGCTCGTTACCGTCATGCTGGTAGCGTAGGCCGACATCAAGGGTGTGGATGAAAGAAAACAGCAACATTAGCAGAAATGGTTCGAAAAGTAAAGAAGCGACTAGATCGAAACCCGCGTCACAGTGACCGAAAAATGGCTCGTAAGCTGAACATCGCAATATTCCATTCAGCAAATATTGAAAATATTATCGCGATTATTCTGGATTTTGTATTAAAGCCTTGGGCACGCAAACATTTTGGCCGCAGACCTTGGACATTCCAACAGGACTCATCACCATGGCACTCAACACGCGCCACCCAAGAATGGTTACAAAATATGGTTTCTCGCTTCATTTACAGCGCACAATGGCCACCAAATTCTCACCAATTACCAATCCGTTGGACTATTGTGTCTGGAGTATTTTGGAAAGCAATGTCGGCACTAAAAAATACCAAAGTGTCGATCACCTAGAGCAAGCACTTTGCCGGGAATGAGCCAAAATACCGCAGAGCAACATTCGGGCAGCGTGTGATGGTTTCATTGGCCGTTTGAAAGCCAAAGTTGACCAATTCGAACAAATCTATACTTATTCTAAAATTTGATGCTATTCTAACATTTTTTGCTTTCATTCAATAAAATTTTTAGAAGCAGCAGCAGCAGTTTTTTATCTCACCCTGTATATTGAGTGACTCTAAAGTGTGTCTGCTGTGAAAAAACCTAATATTAGATCGAAACACGTGTTTAGAAATGTCACTTTTACATTTTTTTTTTAGATCTTTGATTGATTAACTTCGGCATTGACAAGAATGAAATGTTTAAAAATATTTTCATCTTATTCTCCCCTTATCAAAACATCAGCGTATCTCATTTTCGCAACTAATCATTTAAAGTAAAGGTAGGTACCACACCGCCGAAAGACAGGCACAGAAATGACAACTCAAATAATTCAGCTAAAAAAAAAAGAATCACATTATAAATATTAAACGTGACTCTTTATAGATCAGATCACATGATATATTGAAAATCATAAGTCAAAGACATTTGACATACATTAGTGATAGTAGAAGCGAGGGCAAAAAAAAAAAAAAAACCCAGGCAACAACCAAATGTAGAATTCCAAAAGTACAGAAAAAAATCATACTTGGCATTTCAACAATGTTTCGGCAGGGAAAACATTCACTCACTCACACACACACACTCACTCGCTCACTCAAAACCCAATTGGGAGGAAGCTTGCGGTGAAGTTAGGAAATGATAACAGAAAAAAGGAAAAACAACGAACAAACGAATGATGGATATTTTATATGTGTGGCATTGCTCTAAAACATAAGTTATCTCTAGACTCTATTTTAGCTAAGAGGAGGAGGGGGAGGTGAAGTAGAAAAAATTACAATTCAGCTGTGCTCCCCATCCAACGAATGCAAACTACACCACAGTGAGAGAGTGAGGAACGTACTCTACTCTGGTGCTGGATGCAACCACAGCCATTTCCATTTCCACTTGCATATCCATAGCCATAGCCATGTCCCAGAACGAACAGATAGATTTGGGGTTTCTCGTTTGATGCCAAGCATTTATTTTATATGAAGGGCATAGCTTGCAGCTGCACTATTATGAACTATGACCTACAGTGGTGGAAATGAAATGTGAATTGAACGGAAAAATACCCACGTCTAAATGCTATCAGAGAGTACATGTTGTCGAGATAATGGCATTGCTTTAGGTACAACAGCATATTATTTGAATTGATAAGGAAGAAAATGTAGGTTATTTTTTAATCGTTTGACATTTTTGACATCTAGTTTGGAAGCAAATGTTCGAAATATTTCAAAGGACTTTAGATTGATCAAAAGGGAAATTATATTGCTTTTGAGGAAAAATAAATTAGAGAACAAGTAAATACAAGTTGGCCTGTCGACGGATGTTTAGCCATAATACAACCAAACCGTATGGTTTGTATTGAGTACAAAAGGAAGGGAATTACCATTAAAAATCCACATAGTTTTGCATAGAAGTTCCTCAGTTTTAATTAAATGAAATCATAAAATTATTTAAAATCAACAATTTCTTAGCTGAAGTAGTTAAGAAAAATATTCTTAGCAAGTAAAAAAAAAAACATTAAGTTCGGCTGGGCCAAACTTTTAATATACTCCACCTTAGGGTAAAGGAAGGAAACATTAGAGCCCACTATGACCTACATATACCAATTTTTATACATATTCATGGGAAAATGTGCCAAAAATCATAAAAATTCCGAATATTGGGAAATACGGCTATATGATGCATACAGTGTTTCGCGAAAAGAGCTAGAACCCATTAACACCAACAAATACCAATTTCTACACAAACCCGGGAAGAAATGTGCCAAAAACCATTACAATGCCGAATATCGGGAGGTACCGTTATATGGGGTCTATACCAAATCGTGGACCTATACATGCAATGTTTCGCCAAAGAAGCTAGAACCCATTAGGTCATAATGGGTTCTAGCTCCTTTGGCGAAACACATCATCATTAAATCGACTTAAAATTTTTTGCTGATTATGAATATATATACTTTATGGGGTCTACGACGAATATTTAAGGATGTTACAAACGAAATGGCAAAGGTAATATACCCCCCTTTCCAAGGTAGAGGGTATAAAAATCAACGATTTTAAAAATGTCCATAAATATGTCCTAAAAAATCCAGGACATTTTTCCACGATAAAAAAATATATTAAAAATCACGTTTTTTTCGGAATGTATTTAGAATCCGACCAACAAGAGTCCAGGAAGTCATAGTAAAAAATATTTTTAAAAAACCTTGTGCAAAAATTTTAAAATGTTATGATACAAATATAACGTTAGCCGCTTGCTTTATATGTTATTTATGATTTTAACCAATATCACACGTCTAAGAGGGGAGAGGAAAAATAATAAACCAATATATTACAGTTTTACACCCGATAGAACCACAAATCATATACTACCAAGTATATGTGCGTCAAACGTATAATATTACTATCACATATATAACGAAATTCGACCTAGAAGCAAGTATGCCAAATATGGAAGAAATCTGTTCAGATATAACTATTGGCCACATATATTTGTTTCATCGTATTTTAATTTATGTTTAATATTTAAATATTTAAGTCGTCATTTGCAATCTGCAATAATGATTGTCGGTACAAGATATCAGAGATACCTTAAAAATACTTATGCCATAATTTGGTTTGCTCCCATATATATTCTAATCAGCCTAAAAAAGATAAACACATACCTTGAGTTTGGTGAAAATCGCTTCAGATACAGCTATAACTCTGATATATATATATATATATATATATATATATATATATATATATATATATATATATATATATATATATATATATATATATATATATATATATATATATATATATATACATATATATATATGTTTCATTCGATTTTAATTTATGCCTTCTCAAAGTCATAACGTAAGATAACATGAGGAGGAGGTATCAAAGACAGATACCAAAATATTGGGGTTTAAATAATGCAAATGTACAAAATGTGGGACATTGATTTCCTACTTTACAAATTATTATTATACAAAATTTTGAGATTCTGTTGGGTTGAATGAGAGGATCAATATCCTGGCCTATGTCTCCCTTAAAATAACGAAGTGCTACTACGAGATTTTTATGTTATTTATGTATAAATCGAACACTGACCATATAGAACAATAATGGATTGCCAAATTTTATTGCAAATGTTGCAAATCCTAATATTTGACAGCCATCAAGTACCTCCCCCACAAAAATTGACAATCCAACCCACACAAGGTCAAAATCTTGAATAATAATCGGTCTCATTAGATGCAAAATTTTAAGAAAAAGAAACAAAACTTTACTCATTGTTTTCATATTTTGACTGCAATTGCTCTTTTGAGACACGACATTTATTTAGGACTATGCACTCAACACGCTGTATTTTTTATACCCTCAGCAATACGGCTTAATACGGTCAAAACGAGCCTAGTCAAAATAACGGTTTTCGGTTCGGTTTCCGTTTCAGGACATTTAAAGTCCATCTGGCGATGTCATTACGTCCGTCCGTCGGCCTGTCTAGGTGGTGCGCACGATAACTCTCGAAGGGAGTATCCGATTTGATCCAACCTTGGTACATCGTAATATGGGATATATCCTCTCTTTCTGGTCAAAATATTGAATATTCATGAAGCTCATAAAACGCGAAATTAACATCATAAGATCTGTCATAAAGATGGTAGAGATCAGACCATTTCTTCAGGTATCACCCCCACATAGAGTTCAATATTTTGAAAAACAAAACGCTAAAAGAAAGCGAAATAATCATTCAACTCTCTTCAAATATCACACATCCAAATATTTTTGCTAATGCAAGACCTGTTATAAAGATTATATATATCAGCCAACCCCTTCTGGTACCTCATCTCATCAAAGAGTCATAATTTGCAATACTTATATCTGTCATAACTTGCGATTCTTTATAACTTGCTATATCTAAATATTTATCTTAACCAGAAATCTGATATGAAAACCTCGCGCATATTTTGCGCTTTTTCCAAAAATTTGCAAATATTTCATATAAAGTATAGGAAATATATGATGTAGTCCAAATATGGCGGTTTGTTATATTTATATTAGCAATAGGTTAGATACGAATACGGGTCAACGGTGTGAGTTAGGCTCAATTCAATTCAGCTCACATTAACTCGTATGACTTCAAACCTTTTTGTTCGCCGACATCTTCGATCGGTCCGGCAATGCCGCTATCGTGACATGTAAAGGTAAAATTCTTGTCAAATCGAAATAGCCACGTATTAAATTAAATTCGACATCTCTTACATCTCAATCTTAATGAGACTTTGTGCTAGAGGTTAATTATTTAAAATTCAGTACGGAGCTCTAAAAAGGCGGCTTAATATGCCTTCCATATTCACAATGTAAACAAGCAGCAAGTTCCGCCGAGCCGAACTTTGAATACCCGCCATCATTTGGAACGTATTTGAAAAAAAAAAAATTTCAAAAAAAATAAAATCCGTAAAACACTTTCTTAAAGTCTTTAAAATATTGAATATAGGAGGTCACCGTTATATTGGGGTCTATACGGAAAAGTGGAATTGCATAGACCATTACAATATTAAAATACGAAACTTGAAAAAATCCGGTGAATAATGTGGCTAAAATCGTTAAAATACCGAATATAGGGAGATATCGTTCTATGGCGCCTTAGGACTCATTAGAAACTTCAAATTTTAAACAATTCCTGTGAGTATTGTACCTAAAATCATCAAAATACCGAATATATGGAGGTACTCATATATGTGGGCTATACGAAGACCTAGACCTGCATAGACATTTTTCGTTCAAAGTTATACACCATAAATTATGAAGAATTGTCAATTCAATTGATGGTACATGTTTCAGTCGAGCAAAGAAAATTATGAAAAAATCGTAGCATTTTTCGATATCAGAGACTTGAAATTTTCTTTGTGGCTGCTGTGGTTTGAATACTTTAAAATAGAGTTGCAAAATTTTTGAAAATTCCACTACATTTAACCACTGTGCCAAGTCGATGACTATGAAGCAATGATGGAAAATGGAACAAAGTCATTGCAAATATTGTTCCATAATGTTTGAATGTATTCGAATAGAAGTGTACATGTGCGTGTGTGTGTATATCTATTTTCAGCCAGTGTATTTATGCGAGAAGTGTGATTTGATGTATGTCTAAATGTGTCTCAAAATGTGAGCGTGTGTTGTTGTTATTATGGAGTGGATTTATAGACAAACACCAGAGCAGAGCTCTGGCAACAATGTCTGCGACGAGCCAGTTGTGCACCAAAAAAAAAAAAAAAAAAAAAAAAAAAAACTGACTGACTGAAGTGATCTTGGCCCATACTCATGATGGTGGTGGTTACCTACTACATCCGTAGCATTGTATTCCATTTCGAGATGGTTGTGCTGATGGGGGGTAGTGGTGGGGATAGCTATGGTAATGTTGGAACTATTAGCGTTTAGCGTGTGATGCATATGAAAAATACGAAAAATTCGAGTGGATGATAAATAACTTTTGAACATATGTTTGTGTATGTGTACGTATGTATGTGTATGTGTGTGAGTGGCAGCAGTCTGCCTCGCTTTCTATGTGTCTATTTGTCTATGTAAGTTTTGTGTTGCATAACTTGTGGTTTTTTCCATCTCTGAATGTTAGTGCTGCTGCTGCTGCTGCTGTGTTCCCACATTCGAGTGTCTCTCGAGTGCTAAACAAATCTGGATTTAAATTAGAAAATCAACAAAGCACGAAAACAAATAAATATCCCTAATGTTCCAACTAAGCCCAAGTACTCTTTGTGAGTTCCTTGTATTTCAGCTTAGATATTGGAATTTGGTAATGAACTTAAATGGCGTGGAATTTTTGCCAATCTATTGTTGCAATTGTCTGATGGGTTCACAGAAAAAAAGCGAAGATTTGCCTCATTTATGATTGAGTAGTGTTTGCCAAATGGAATTGGCATCGAACATGCATGGTAATTGCAATAATAGGAATGTAATGGATCTCGAATATTTGAATTTGCATTAGCCGTCTGAAGACGGCTATTTTTGCATATCTGGGTATAATTGTGAACAATAAACTGATTGTAAATGTCTGGCAATTAATGGACTGTGAAGGGAATTGCTGGCTTTGAGTTGCATTAAAACAATAACTAAAACATCGATGTTAATTGCTTAGAAGCCGACATGACGGAAAATAATAATAAAACAGTTTATAAAAATATTGGGATGTCTGAAATTTGAAGGCAATCGGATGCTTACATAAATTTTTATAAGAGTTAAAATTATTCAAAATGTTGATATATTGTCCATTTTCGCACCTGACCTAGCACTGATGGAAATATTAGGATTTGCAAACTTGTAGCAAAACCGAATCATCATTTCTCTTTCAATGCAATAAAATATTTTCTTTGAAATTTTCGATATTTTGTGGGGAAGGTATCAGAAGGAGAGGACCGATATTGTCCATCTCCGAACTCGATCTAAATTTGACAAAAATATTACGATGTACCAAGTTTGGACCAAATCGGATACTTCCTTCGAGAGTTATCGTGCGCCCCAGCCAGACAGACAGATGGACGGACGGACATCGCTAGATCGACTCCAAATGTCCTGAAACGGATTTGGTCCAAAGAGACCTAGGGTCTAAACCGTTATTTCGACTAGGCACGTTTTGACCATATCAAATGATATATACCCTCTGTAGCCATATGGCTGAGGGTATAGTTAGGAATTGTAAATAGGACATTGAGACTTTAAGCAGGATAATAGCCTTTGAAGGGAGTTTATTTAGATTTCAAATCAAACTCAATGGGTAAAACCTACCCACTTTATTTTGATACCGAAAAGGGCCAGGTTTGTGAAAAACAACTTTTTAATCTCTTAGAGATAGGAAAGTCCCTACTGTAATAAAAATTGGACACATCCAAATATTTTGTCAGTTTTGATCAGATGCGACAACGGACAATGTGTAAATATTGCTTAAAGTCAGGAGGAAAATTTTGAAAAATCTCAATTTCCATTTAAAAATACAGTTGCTATTTTCTATTTTCAACAAGCCTCAACCTATCCACACATTTATATACCCTACACCACATAGTGGTAAGGGTATTATGTCTTTGTGCATTTGTTTCTATTTTCAATCAGGAGAAGTAGTTACTTTTGAGGATCTTCATAGAATTACTTTCTGAGTCGTTTTATGTATGTCAGCCTGTCTCTCTGTCTGTCCGTCTTTATTTTTGCGAACAAAATGAAGGTCGCATTTATTATCCTATCGAGATAGACTTTTCAAACAATATTTGTCTGACCCAAGGACGAACCCTATTGAAATTGGTGAGAATCGTTTCAAAAGTAGATATAGCTCCCATATATATCTTCAATCGATATCAGGTTAAGTATGCACCAAATGGTCAATATCAGTCCAAATGATCTGCATTTTGGCATATCCGACGGAATTTGGTCTAAAAGCAAGTACCTAAAATTTGGTGAAAATCGGTTTCGGTATAGCTATAGCTTTCACATATATGCTTCCTTTGATTTGGGGTTTGAAGTCCCTTACAAGCGCCTTATGCACTTCACTTTGGATATCAGATACAGCTCTGCAATAGGTGTTTTAAATTTTGTAAAGATTGGTTCAGATGTGGATATAGCTGCCATGGATATAGCATGCCAAGGAATTCAGCTTAGAAGCAATTAATTCAATTTTGGTGAAGGTCGTTTGAGATATATCTACAGCTCAAATATACAGGATGAGATAAAAAACTGCAACAGAGTTAAACGCCATAATTTTAATTTTTTTTTTTAATTTAATTGAATAAAAGCAAAAAATTTCGGAAATAGCATCAAATTTTAGAATAAGTTTAGTTTAGTTCGAATTGGTCACCTTTGGCACTAATTATGGCCTTAAAATGGCCAATGAAACCATCACACGCTGTCCGAATGTTGCTCTGCGGTATTTTGGACCTTACCCGGCGAAACACTTGCTTGAGGTGATCGACATTTTGGTATTTTTTAGTACCAATCTTGCTTTCCAAAATACTCCAGAAACAATAGACCAACAGATTGGTATCCAGAGATTTTGGTGGGCATTGTGTGCTGAAAATGAAGCGAGGAACCTCATTTTGTAACCATTCTTAGGTGGCCCGTGGTGACTGCGATGGTGCTGAGTCCTGTTGGAATGTCCAAGGTAAGCGCCCAAAATGTTTACGTGCCCAAGGCTTTATTAATACACCCTCAAGAATATTCGGCATTTATTCTGATAAGAGCGGAGAGGGACCATCGGCTATGATGGCGGCCCACACCATCACCAAGACCGGCGCTTGAGTTCTGGTGGCCAACCGAAGGTGCACATTTTCAGCTGAACTCTTTGGCAAGTACACACGATCATTTTTTACAAACTGCTGGACAACAAATGTTTTCTCATCGGAGAAAACCAAATTCTGCAGTCCACCACTTTCCGCCAAGCGAGGCAACACTTTAGCTCTATTTCCTTTCTGTTGCGGTGTAAGTTCTTGCACTTCTTGCAATTTCCTTTACCTCGGGCTCATTTTTCAATATTTGCCGAATATGTTTAGTTCATGAGCCATTTTTCGGCCACTGCGACGCGGGTTTCGATCAAGTCGCTTCTTTACTTTTCGAATTATTTCTGCTGATGTTGCTGTTTTCTTCCGTCCACTTCCTTGACGTCGAGCTACGCTATCAGTATTACGGTAACGAGCGATGGTACGGGACACAAACGATTTATTCACATTTAAATGCTGGAGGGCTCTAACTATAGCCACTAGTGGTTTTCCCAGTTAAATATAAAAAAATCAAACTATCGCGCTTGAATTCCATCATAAATAACTTTTGTTCTGGAAAATTCGCCCCAAAATGCTTTTGTACGCTTGTAAAGAATATAGTGAGCTGTCACTGAAACCATTTTAACAGCTGCCGGACGAGTGGCTTAGAAATGACAGCAGTCTGAAGTTGTTTGCAGTTTTTTCATCTCACCAGGCTACATATGAACAGCGACCTTAATACCAAGTTTCAGATTTCACCTAATACTGAATTGTACCAAATATAGTACTTCTCGTGGAACTATAGTATACAGTTCCACCACCTCTTATCACCAACCTACCTCCAACGGGGATTCTGATACCAAAATTTCAAAATTGCAGCTTCATCCGGTCTCTCTAAGTTTAACTGATCCAAAATGAGTACCATTAGTACAATTCACATAATTAGAACATATTTCCGAAACTATGAAAATGGTATCAAACTTTCTTTCGAACCACAATTCTCACACCAAATTTCATGTTTTTAGCTCTACCTGTTCAAATAATACCAAGTGATAACATTTTAGAAGTTCGGTACCATTTAAGAACTCTTCGAATACTCAAAAAAAAACAATTCAGTGACTCCAAATTTCCGAATTTTGTCTCAATTCCATTCGCCCAAAAAAAATATTAAATTTGCAGTACATTTTAATATTTCTCGTACCCTTGTAGTACGAATTTCCAAAAGCCCACACCAAGACTGGCCATAGCGCAAAATTTCAAGATTCTAGGCTCAGCCGTTTCGCCTTGGCGTTTATTCTAAATCAATCAGTCAATTTTTTCACTACTCTTTTATATTTAGCAAAAACTTTTCACTCCTTTTGCATCAATTTTCGATCTCTTGTTTACGAGAAACAACTTAAATATATATTTGCAAATTTAATAAGATATCGTAAATTCCTCGCTATATATCTCTGGCGGCAGGCATTTAGTCCATCCATTGCACTTTACAATCGGAGTATTTGCATAAAAGCGTGTCCTATAAAACATAGGACTACGTACGCCCACCCACTGACAATTTACACGTTTTCCCCGTTTACATAATGTGAAAGGTGGTGGAGGAAGGGGGGGGGGGGGCGGTGAGGACAAGTGATAGGGAGCCAGTGTGATAGGAAGTGGCATTCGCTCTTTGCATATAAGGACATTTATTTAAACATTATCAGTGATAGTACTCACGTACACAATATTATTATAGTATTCCCACATTCATACATAAACATACGTTACCACACACACACATACTCATACATCCGTATATTGCCTGTTTATATGCACACGCTTTAGCATACATTTCGTGGGATTGTAAATCTAGATGCGTGTATATGTGCCGAAGTGTGTGTGTGTGTTCTCGACCATTTTTCTCCATCTGTTTCCCAAGTGCATATTTTGCTTTTATCGTAGAATTTTTAGTTTCTTCATTTTTTCCATGTTGCCCCCTCCTCACTCTTCGTCCAGCATTTTGTTTGTTATTTTTATCAAAATAAACCTTAAAAGATACCGCTAAACCCCCTCTTACTATCTGACAGCACTGACACAAGTGTAAACAACCAGTCATCGAGTTAATGTAGGACAGTGGGAATACAAGCCGTGCAAATGGTAAACAAGTTAAAAAGCAGTAAGTTCAGCCGGGCCGAACTTTGAATACCCTCCACCATTTGGAACGAATTTGGAAATTTTCAAAAAATAAAATCCTTAAAAAATTCTGTTAAAATTTTAAAAATACCGAATATAGCCCTCATATTGGTGTCTATTCGACGTGGGCCTACACAAAACTTGAAATAAACGGCAAATAATGTAGCTGAAATCATCAAGGGAGTACCGTTATATCGGAGCTGTGCGAAGACCTGCACCCGCATAGACAATTCTCTGTCACAGGCTGTAGCGTGCATTAGGAACTTCAAATACGACATCTCAAACAATTTCGGTGAGTATTGTACCTAAAATCGTCAAAATACCGAATATAGGGAGCCTATATGATATATGGGGCCTTTACGAAGACCTTGACCTGCATAGACAATTTTCTGTCACAGACTGTAGTTTGCATTACGAACTCTAAATACGTAATTTGAAACTACTCCGGTGAATAATGACGCTAAACCATTAAAATACCGAATATCGGGAGGTGCCATTATATGGGGGCTATACGAAGACGTGGACCTGCACAGAAAATTTTCTGTCTTAGGCTGTAGCATGCATTTGGAACTTCAAATACCAAATTTGAAACAATTCTGGTGAAAAACGTCGCTAAAATCATCAAAATACCGAATATCGGGAGGTACCTTTACATGGGGGCTATACATGGCCTTGGACCTGTACAGACAATTTTCCGTCATGGGCTGTAGTATCTATTACGAACTTTAAACACGAAATTTGAAACATTCCCGGTGAATATTGTCGCTAAAATCATTAAAATACCTAATATCGGGAGGTACCTTTATATGGGGGCTATACGAAGATGTGGACCTGCACAGACTGCAGTATCCATTTCGAACTTCAAATACCAAATTTGAAACAATTCCGGTGAATAATGTCGCTAAAATTATCGAAATACCAAATATCGGAGGTACCGTTATATGGGGGCTATGTGAAAACGTGGACCTACATGGCCCATTTACGAACTTAACCTACTGGAAAAATTAATATGTGTGCAAAATTTTAGCCTTCTATCTTAATTTGTTCGAAAGATAGCGTGATTACAACAGACGGACATAGGTAAATCGGCTTAAAATTGTACGCTGATCAAGAATATATATACTTTGTTGGATCTGACATGAGTATTTCGAGGAGTTACAAACGGAATGACAACTGCCTATTATTTTCCCCCAACTCATCCCACTGTCACGATATCCCATCCTATCTGTGTCTTTCTTGTAATGTAGTCTTAAATTTTTATTGTTCCCTTAGTTATATTTTACATGTTTATCCTTCCGTCCAAGCGACAGCAGCAGCAGCATAAAACCACACATACACACACATACATATGTATGTCATACACACATATAGAGGGACGCATGCATGTGCCATACTGCGTTGAAATATTACGCTGTGAGGCGTAAAACGTGAGAGTCATTTTGAATATTCGAACGTTCGGCGTTACAGCGTTACTTGCTCGTAGTTTATTCTCGCTTTCGCGCCCACCAACCACATTCTCAAAATGAACTGAAGTCAGTCATATCGCAACAATGGATAGATAGATTCTGATGCAATTTGTTTTTTTCCCCTCGCTCGTTCGTGGGTTGGTTAGTTGGTTCTTTGCCATAGACTGACACACTTTTGCATGTGGTGTGTGTGTGTGTGCATATGTAGCTGATGTAAGCGAGTGTGAGATGTTTTCGTATCAGTAAAAAGTCATATCTTAAAGTTGACTTGACTCGACACAACTCAACTACACTCTGGTTTAGTTGCAATAATAATCTTTATACATGCGAAAGGGAGTGTAAAAGTCGATCCAATTAGATGAAAGGGTTGCCACATCTTTTTTTAAGTTAAAAGAGGAAAATGAAAAGAGCCATCAGATATCAAGATGCAAATACAAGGAATTTTAATAAGTCTAATAAATTGCAGAGATCTATTGCGGAGAGAAAAGGTATTAGGATATATATACAAGGGAAGTATGGGAAGTCAAGGATCAGTAGTGACATTTATTTATTTTTTTAGTTACCGGCAAATACCCTTAAATTGTAAGCCTAATATCATAAATGAAAAATCTAATTAAAAATTGATAGCAATGCTACCCTACTTTATTTTGGTCGCTAACTTGCCGATAACTTAAGTAATTACCGAAATTATAGCCGTTATAATATAAAGTATTTTTCTCGGTAACAAAAAATCTGAGGAGATAATCACACTACAGTACATACTATTTTTGAGATATAGACCACAGTATTTTGATTGGCCTAGTATATTTCAGAGCCCTTTTACGGAGTGAAAACGTATTGATGGGTATATAAAACGCCCTGACGAAACGGTTGAAGCTAGATCTTAAAATATTACACGAGGGCTATACTTGGCGAGCGATAAAGTTGGGTTTTTGGAAATTCGTAATAAATGGGTACGAAAATTACTAAAATGTACTAAAAATTTAACAATTTTTATTGGACAAACGGAAAGAGATAAAATTCTGAAGTTTATAATGAGAGTCATTTATGGAGTGCAGGGCTGATCTACAAAACGGGTTTTGGAAATTCGAACTAACTTCTGATGTGTTATCATTTCCTATGAAAAACTGCAACCAACTTCAGACTGCCGTCATTTCTAAGCCACTCTTCCGACAGCTGTTAAAATTCTTCCAGTGACAGCTCATTATATTATTTACAAGCTTACAAAAGAATTTTGGTGAGAATTTTCCAGAAAAAACGTCATTCGTGATGGAATTCAAGCGTGATAGTGTGATTTTTTTATATTTGGCTGGAAACCCACAAGTGGCTATCGTTAGAGCACTCCAGCATTTAAATGTGAATAAATCTTTTGTGTATCGTACCAACGCTCGTTACTGGTAGCGTAGCCCAATGTCAAGGAAGTGGACGGAAATAAACAGCAACATCAGCAGAAATGGTTCGAAAAGTAAAGAAGCGACTTGATCGAAATTCGGCCGAAAATGGCTGTTGAGCTGAACATATCGCAATATTCCACTCGGAAAGTATTGACAAATGAGTTCGGGGTAAGACCATTGAAATTTCAAAAAGTGCAAGAACTTACACCGCAAAAGAAGGAAAATATACTCAGAAGAGTTCTAGAGTTGCTTACTTTGGCCGTAAGTGGAGAACTGTCGAATTTGGTTTTTTCCGATGAGATCGTATTAATCGACCGTGACATCAAAATAAATGCCGTATATTATCGCGAAAATACTCTGGAGGGTGTATTAAAGCCCAACAATTTTGGCCGCAGACCTTGGACATTCCAACAGGACTCAGCACCATCGCACTCAGCACGCGCCACCCAAGAATGGTTACAAAATAATACTCGCTTCATTTCCAGCGCACAATGGCCACCAAAATCTCCGGATAGAAATCCGTTGCAATACTGTGTCTGGAGTATTTTGAAAAACAAGGTTGGCACTAAAAAATGCCAAAGTGTCGATTACCTCAAGCAAGCGCTTCGAAGGGAATGGCCAAAATTCCGCAGAGCAATATTCGGGCATCGTGAGACAGTTTCACTGGCCGTTTGAAGGCCATAATTCGTGCCACGGGTGACCAACTCGAACAAATCTAAACTTATTCTAAAATTTGATGCTACTTCCGACAATTTTTGCTGTCATTCAATAACATTTAAAAAAAAATTTTTAATTATGGCGTTTGGCTTTGTTGCAGTTTTTTTTAAATCTCTTTAAAGGATCATCAGATCTTTAATCAAGTTATTTTAAAGGATTGCCACAGCTATAATCTTCAATTTTTTTACGGGGTTCTAGTCACGAAATTTTAAGACAGCTTTTATTGTGGTCATTTTTAATGATTTGCTGATCTATAGTCTTGGATTTTATAAAGGATTGTCAGAGCTATTTGTCTTGGCATCGCCAGGGCTAAAATCGAGTTCTAACCGTGGACTGTAAAGAACTTTCACTTGAGTTTTATTTCGGACATAAAGGACCAGATCTATAAAGTGGATCATTAAGGACTACAACCAGAGCTGTAATTGTGGACTGTAAACGGCTAATATCATAGCTATAATCGAGGACTACAAAGAACAACCACCAGAATTATAATCCGAGACTATAAGCGATTATAACAAGAGCTAAAGGACTAACAGATCGTGGACTAAAAAATAACTACAAGTGAGCTATAATCTACATTTTTAGAGGAAGACCTAGAGCTATAGGCTTTAAAGGATTAAAAGTTTTTTTTTATATTTTTTATGATTTGTGGCAAAATTGACCTTAGTTTGGCCTAAAACTGTCAGGGAGGTCCAATAATAAGTCGAGAATTTTGCTCCACATTTTGATAGATGTATTAACATTCGTAAATTTTAGTTTGAATTTTAAACATAATTCGTTCATTCGTTCCATGGTATCTGGACTAAATTTCTAGCATTGCCAGGTCAACCAGAGAGAGAGAGAGAAGAGGGTACTTCGCTTTACTGAATTTTTAAAACGTTAATCCTTTTTTTTGGTGAGGTACAAAAATGATTGTGTCGACATTGGAAATGTTTTTACATCTACTCTACGTTTGATAAAAACATTCTTGGGGAAGTACCAGGATTGCCAGAGCTATTTGTCTTGGCATCGCCAGGGCTAACATTGCGCTGGAATCGTGGACTGTTAAGAACTTTCACTTGAGTTATATTTCGGACATAAAGGACCAGATCTATAATAGTGGATTATTACGGACTACAACCAGAGCTGTAATTAATAATCGAGGACTATAAAGAACAACAAGAGACTATAAGCGATTATAACAAGAGCTAAAGGACTAACAGATCGTGGACCAAAAATTACTACAACTAGAGCTATAATTTTAATTTTTAAAGGACTACCACTAGAGCTATAGGCATTAAAGGATTATAAGTTTTTTATATTTTTTATGATTTGTGGCCAAATTGACCTTAGTTTGGCCCAAAACTTTCAAAACTTAAATCGACCACTGTTGCTCCACATTACGGGAGAGGTTTGATAGATGTATTAGGATTCGTAAATTTTAGTTTGAATATTAAACTTCATTCGTAACCGTACGTCCATAGTAAGTGGTCTACATTTATAGCATTGTCAGATCAACCAGAGAGAGAAGAGGGTACTTCGCTTTATTCGATTTTTAAAACGTTAATCATTTTTTTTGGAGAAGTACAACAAATTAGTACGTCGACATTGGAAATGTTTTTACACCTACCTTAAGTTTGATAAAAATATTCTTGGGAAGTATCAAAGGTGGTGTTAGTATCGAAGAGCCAAGAAATGTAATTTTGAATTGTTTTTAAATTTTGACCACCAGAAACAATGCACCGAGACATCTTGGATTTCCCACTGGATTTAATATTAGCAGAAATATTGAGGAGCGAAATTTAAAAAATCCTTTTCTAATTTCATATTTTATTTAAGCTATTATATATTCCAAATGTTGACCCTTGTGGGCTAGGTATCAAAAAATGTGGGACTATATTGCCATATTTTACACTTGATCGCAGTAACATTGAAATGTTATGGTGGGCGAGCCTGCATCCCAAATTGCATTAAATATTTCAGATAACATCAATAGTTAATCGGTTAATGAATCTGTTATATGCTCAAATAATTTAAAAAAGGTCGCTCGTTAAATTTATTGTATTTTCCCAATACATTACCAGAAGAAAAGATCGATCTACAGCAATTTTAGACACGTTTTCTAATCCTGCATGAGCCTGGAGATTTATACAGACTCCTTCAATCAAATATTTACCTTTTTTTCTGTATCTATATTTAGCTCGTTTATCCCTCCTTATACTTTAATAACAATTTTGTCATAAAATGGTCTACATTCGGATACATGAGGATATAAAAAACGATTTTTTTTGCAGAATGCACTGAAGAATTTATGTTAGGGTCTTAAAAAAGCAAATCAATGCCTTCAATACATCTTGCCGCGGAACATATATTTAAATATAAAATTTTTAATTTTGAAAAAAGCTTAGTCTAAAAAATTAATGTCTTCCCCATTTTAAGGTCCACAAAAGCCTGCCTTTGACTTTATTCTCCAAACATCTATCCCCATTTTCCTTTTATCCATTTCATCATATTTTCATTCATGCATCTATCCCTCTATTAAATTTTGCAACGTTCCCTCCGTTCGTTCTTTTTTATAGGTGCTCCTTACTCGCTCATGCATGTTTCACAAGGTATAATATCCCGTGTCACCTCCCCTCAAAACTTTGCCCACATGATCATTTTAAGACTGTGGTTTTCTTGCGACTAAATGTTAAAGTTTCCAAACAAAATCCAGAAAAAAAAAACAAACAACGTTCCGCCTGCAAGTGTGCATGTAAATATGTCATGGCTGGGTTGGTTATGTGAGCGAGCGAACGAAAGAACAAGCTTGTGTGATATACGAAGCATGAGATTCCATTGCAGCAGCATACATTAGTGCGGATAAAAATTTCCATAAAATTGTTGGCAAACTTTATTTCCTTGCGAAAAAGGATTGCCCATGCAGAGCCTTGAGTGGAGGAGCTCCTGTTTCACTGGTTCTCTGTTTCATTGCAGGGATAAAGTTGCTGGGCGAAAATTTTGGGTGAGAAAAAAAAAAAACGATGTGGTCATGTGTGAAGACCGTGGTTTAGGGGTTTGCTAGTGCAGCTTGATACTGATGCTGATAAAGTATTTAAGCTTAGATATGTATGCATGCATTGCATAAGGCATGACAAAGTGCAAGTGATAGTGGGGTTAAATACCTGGTAAAAATAAATTGGGATAGACAAAATATGAGACAAGGTATTTTTTCAATATATTTAGGTCTAATTATTGTCTTTGACATCTATATATATAAAAATCAATTGTTGTTTGTTGGTAACGGAATCAGTTGAAAACGGCTGGACCGATTTGCATAATTTTTTGTACAAACGTTCGTCATACCCCGAGTTAGGTTTTTAAAGAAAAAAATATTGGCCACGCCTACTTTTACGCCCACTAGCTTGATTTATCTAAAATCTTTATATTTGCCAGATAATGAAGATATCGGTTTGGAAATTATTACACGAGATACTGTTGACTTTCCCTCCAAACTTAGGAATTTGTTTGGGCGCTAGGGAACTGATCACGCATACTTCTAATCTGTCTATATATATAAGGAAGTTGTGTTAGTTACTACTCTTATAACTCAAGAGCCGCTGATCTGATTTTAATGATTTACACAAATTCGGAATTGTCTCTTGGCAAAAAAGGATAAGATCGCGTAAAAATGTGAAATTTTAAAAATTTTCATTTTGACTTTTGAAGTGTACAATAGTAATGTTTTTTTTTTGCATGATTTTTTTTCATTTATACTTACTATTACGGAATGTACATTAGTAGTGTTTTTTTTTTTTTTTTTTTTTTTTTTTTTTTTTTTTTTTTTAATTCTAATATGATGTGTAGTCTTTTTGGGTAGTAGAAAGCGACGAAAATTATGGAGTGGCGGAACTGAATAGATAATGTCAAAATTATTTAACGTGGTCAAACCAAAATTGCTAAAAAATCAAAAAAGAGCATATTGCACTGAAAAAACTCTAAAATAGGGAAAAACTGAGAACATTTTTCAATGGAGTCAAACTTCAAAATAATAGTAAGGACCAAACTTCGTAAGGACCTTTAAATATTGGCTGTAAAAAACCAGCGAACAAGTTGAAGATTTTTTTCAATTTGTTTATTAGTTACTATGCTTATAACTCAAGAACGTTTTGACGGATTTTCACAATTCATACAACTTTGGAATGGAATCTTGCAAAAAAATTGCGTAAAATATGCCAATAAAAATATAAAAGAAGAAATCCTTTTGTCGTGAATTTTTTTAATTTAAAAACTATATAGAAGTGTACATTTTTTATTTTTTTGAATTCTGAATGAATAATATCAAAAATTAAATAATACGCAATAAGATGTTAAATGGCGATCTTTCATGTCTGAAATTGGCATTTAGCTTTCAACTCCAGGATCTACATCGTGCTTCAGCTGGAAGATGCGAACACATTTAAATAAGCAAAAATAATAATGGGGCTCATTTCAACACGTGGACCTACCTACTTCTATCACATGACAATAATCCGTCCAATGAGAACTCAATATGCAAAATTCATTGGGACTGCAATCAGTGAAATACCGAATATAAAAGGAAAAGGATTTCTATTCTTTCAGAAATTCTTCCTAAACTTTCACGATACCTTAAATCACTTTTGCAGTTTATGATATGGGCCATAACCCCCGATAAGGATACAACCCGATTTCAAGTATATCTTACATTTTAACCATATTTTCATACTATTTTCGGCAAATGTTGGTAATTTAGCTGACCTAAGACTGAGAAAATTATTTTAACGTGCCAAATTTGGGCTACATCGACTACATTCTATACACCTAATGTGGGGGAGGTACCAAAAGAAATAGTGCGATCTGTTCCATTTTTATAACAGATCATGTTTTGGTGGAAATTTTGAGATTTGCGTTTTATGAGTTTCATGGATACTCAAAATATTGACCCTTTGTGGGAGAGGTACCAGAAGGAGTGGACCGATATATCCCATCTTCACACCATACCTTGGGCAATACAAATATTGCGATGTGTGTAATGTGAAGAAAACCGTATGTTTTTTTTCGGATTTTATGATCGCTTTAGTCATTCAAAGGCGGGGAAGGTACCAGAAGGAATGGTCCGATATCTACCATCTTTATAACAGATCTTGCGTTGGTGGAAATATTGAGATGTGCCAAGTCTGAATGGAATCGGATGTTAATTTCGCAAAAATTTTATCTCTTTTTGGGGGAGGTACCAGAGGGTGTGGACCAATATTTTCCATATTCAAACCAGACCTTGGGTTAGTAAAAATATCGTGATTTTCGCACCTGGCTTAGCTCTGCTGTAAAGATTAGGATTTGCAATGTTGGAACTAAATCGGATTATCCTTTCTCTATCTGTGCAGTAATATATTTTCTTTGAAAATGTTGCCATTTTGTGGTGGAGGTACATAAATGAGTGGACCAGTATTATTCATATCCGAAGTCGATTTAAGTTTGACAATGATATTACGATGTACCAAGTTTGGATGAAATGAAAATATGTACCCTGTGTAGTCATATGGCTGAGGGTACAATAAAAGCACACATATTGGCGTTTAGCAAGTTAACATCTCAAATTTACCTAATTTAAGAAGGAAAATCCTCATACAAATTTTTCGAAATTTTCGGATTAAGATTCCTTAAAATTTTTATGTTTTATGTACATAGTGTCCTCTGCAACATTTGCTGATAATAATAATAATATTTTGGTGAAAAATGTTAACCCTTACGCAAGTCGTCTTAAGTTTTTTTTTTGAAAATATAGTTAAGAACTCCCATACAACGGTATCGTAGCAAGTCAAAATATTCTATCCAATTGTTTATCACAAAAATTTTAGCAAAGGTCTTAGCAAATACAAAAAGTCCAAATCCTTCTAACCGACTGGAATTTATAAACATTAAAACACATATTATGGTTATAGCTGCACTTTGTCTGAATTTGTGTAAAAATGTCAAAGAAAGCATAATTTTAGAAGGACAAAAATATTCTTAATCAGTTTTCACTATAAGTCACCAAAGCAAAGGAATCTCTATTCTCATTATATATTAATATCTTATTAATATTTCCAAAAAAAAAATAAAAAATAAATATTTCCTAATTTGTTAATCAATTGTTTCCAACAGGGAGGAGGGTTTAGGGGTTATGGTTGAATGTAGTATCTGTCTAGTAGGACTAGTGTCAAGTCATACTAAGAGTCTATAGTAAAGTTGTTTCAATCTAGTTCATACATCAATTCTTTAGCGTATGAGTGATTTTATAATGTTCATATCACTCATACGCAAAGTTTTCATCCAAATGGCCAGAGTCCACGAAACTAGATAAGGAACTAGTTTCGTTTGATCGAACTAGTTTGATACAACTCTAGCTTAAAGTCTTCTGTACAGAGAGGACATTTAGAACATCTGAAGTTGGTCGCATAATAATGGAAGGCCTTCTGTCTACGAAAAAAATCAGAAAGGTCGTGTGTCTACGGAATTTAATGTGATTAACCTTTTGAACCGCTATACAGGGTGATATAAAAAACTGCAACAAAGTTAAAGGCCATCATTTTGACATTTGTTTTTAATTTTTTGGATGAAATAAAAAAATGTCGGAGATAGCATCAAATTTTTGAATAAGTTTATATTTGTTCGAATTGGTTACCTTTGGCACGAATTATGGTCTTCACACGTTGCCCGAATGTTGCTCTGCGGTATTTTGGCCCATTCCCGGAGAAGCGCTTGCTAGAGGTGATCGACACTTTGTTATTTTTGTGCCAACCTTGCTTTTCAAAATACTCCAGACACAATAATCCAACGAATTCATATCCGGAGATGTTGGTGGCCATTGTGCGCTGGAAATGAACCGGGGAATATCATTTCGTAACCGTTCTTGGATGGCTCGCCAAGGTGCCGATGGTGCTGAGTCCTGCTTGCATGTCCAAGGTCTTTCTATATTTATACCTATATAGGATTTCGAGACAGTCTAATTCAATTTTAATTACAAAAAAAATAAAATAATTATTCTCGCTTCATAAATAATCGCAGTGATAACGATTTGTAACACTAGCAATTATTAGAGCCTTTATGATTGTCTTTAGAGGCCGAAATTCCACCAATTCGTTTTAAAAATCCTTAAAAATGCATTTATAATTTTTTGTGTTTTATTACCCCGAAATATGGCCTTCCACAACGACGTGTGGCATACGATATTACTAATTTATATCCACTGCCATTTTTTATTGCCTTACTAAATTGTGTTAACAAAATACCAGTTTAATGAAGCCATTTGTATGATAGCCTCAATTGTGAGAAAACATTCTGCATTTTTCGCAACAGCGGAAAAGAAAAGCTTTGAACAAATGTTGAAATTATACCAATGCCAACATCAACAATTTTCGTATATCCTTGAGATTTGCATTTATGCAAATTCATAGCACAATATGGTGGTACACATTGTTCCTCTTTTGGGGTGGGGCTGAGAAGAGGCGAGGTGGCTGAGGAAGCTTTTTGGGCAAAAATGGATTTTCGTAAAAATGGTCCACAAAAAGTACTCAGCGAACGAACATATTCCAACAAAATATGGTATCCGACGACTACTACTACATTGTAGGTTGTCCTTTTTTGAGCATTTGTTGTTTCTTTGTCTTCTAAATGCACAACATATGCAGGAATATGCAACATAAACCAAGTCATGTACCAACATCATCAAGGAACACACACACACACACACTCACACTTACTCTTCCATAAAAAAGCAAGAGCAAGAAGAAAAATATTTTGCCACTAAATTGTGATAAAATGGCTTCCATATTAAATCTTCAATTTGGCCAGCAAGGGAAAAAAACTTTTAGAATGCGTTGTGTGTTTTTGTTATTCGAATGAAGGTTTAAAAGTCCACTGGAAAAAACTGGCAATACTTTTTTGTTGGGGTTTGGAATACATGACATGTTGAGATGAAATGTTGAGGCGTGAGTGTGCGCGTGTGTGTGTCTGCGTGCAAGTAAAAGATGTGCAGCATCGAAGTAGCAGTTTATGCTATGATATGTGGCGCCAAAAATATCCAAAATGCCGCCATAAGCTGCTCGTTGTTATTGTTGAAAGAAGTTTACTTTTTTTGGTTGGTTGGTTGGTCCATGGCGTAGAATGGTGTGCCTTAGAACACATTTTTATTGGATTTTATTTTGTTCCATATTTTGCCTTGTCAAGGAAGCCTTAGTGGAAATTAATAACAAATATGGGTTTGTCGTTTCTTTTTTTCCATTTTTAATGGTGGGAGGTTAGCAAAGCAAGGTGAAGTAAGGAGTTCAGTTATTAGCAATGATGATAAAAAATAAGTAGTGTAAAGTAAATCTGTGCGACGAAATTCCATGTTTTTTCAATAATTACAAGAAAAATTCTGTAGAATATGAACGTAGAGACTTGAAGATACGAAAGTTTACATTGCAAAGTGGCCAAAATAGAAAGGACATTTTTATCCCTCTACCTAAATTTTTTTGAAATTCCCGCATTGAGATTCCTTGGAACCTGTGCAAATTCTGTATATTGCTTTTCCGGAAATATTACTGAAAACAATACGAGGATTATGTTTACCGAAAATGTTAACCCTCAAGCGAGACAACAAAGCGGTCTTTTTGGTCCTTTTTTTAAATATGGTTAAAAAGTACCTTCAAACGGGATCGTATCAATTCAAAACAAAATAAATTATTTGTCATAAAAAAGAGCAAAAGTGTGGGAGAGTAGGGGATTTGCACCCTCTATTTCGGCTACATTGCGGTGTAAACTTTCAAAATGCCGATACACGAGTCTTCTTTTTTAGCCCTACTTCCATCATTTGCAGGACTTTCCAGGTAATTATTGGAAAAATTGAATTTTGTCGCAAAGTGTATTGGACAATAACGGTCAACCTCTAGAACCTCCCGAAAATTGTTAAAAGTAAGAATGTAAATCCGACAAAAATAAGAATTTCAAGTTATATTTCCTAAAAATATCAAAACATTTACCATTTCTGGCTGCGTCGGCGATGTCAGCCAAGTATACTTCCGAACTTATTTCACAAAAAAGGGCTAAATAATTAAATTTACAATCCTTCTCATAAGAAAAATATCTCCAAGAGAACCGATTAGAATTTATAGCTTTTTCGAAACAAGGGTATTCCTAGCTTAACCCCTTAGTTGCTATATTTCCCAATAAAAATTAATATTGTTTATACCCTCATTGACAAAACGTGCTTCATCGAAATAACGGACCCTATGTCTCTTTGGACCAAATCCGTTTCAGGACATTTGGAGTCCTTTGCAATGTCAATCCGTAAATTCGTGTATCTGTTTAGTTGGTGCTCCAATTTCGATCCAATTTTGCAAATCCTTATATTTGCGTCAGTGCTAGGTCAGGTACGACAATGGATAGTGTCGGTCCACTCAATCAAGTACCTTCCCACAAAATGCTGAATTATAAGTCCTATAAAATGTGATGTAAGAGTCCGGTTATCTTAAAATTTTAAACCTCCCAATAATTTTATTAACCCAAGCTCTGGTGCCAATATGGAATACATCGGTGCGCACCTTCTGATACCTCCCCCACCAAGGTTGGGTGGGTGGTGTGTGCAGAAAGATAATCAATAATTCGATTTTGCGAATCCTTTAATTTGCGTCAGTTCAAGGTGAGGTGCAAATATGGATAATATCGGTCCACTCCTCCAAATGCCTTCCTCACAAATAGGGTAACAATTTTGAAAAATTATAACTCTTATAAAAATTGATGTAAGAGTCCGATTGTCCTCTAATTTCACACATCTCAATATTTTTTTTTTTAACCCAAGGTTTGGTGTAAAGATGAAATATATCGATACACTACTTCTGGTACTTGCCCCACAGAGGGTCAAAATTTTGAATATCTATGAGGCTCATAAAACGCAAAATTAATATTCGATTCCATTCAGACTTGGCATATCTCAATATATCTATCGACACAATATCTGTTATGAAGATGGTAGAGATCGGACTGATCCTACTGGTACCTCCCCCACAAAGTGTCAAAGTTTTAAATAACCAAAACGATTATAAAATTCGAAATAAGCATCCAGTTCTGTTCATATTTCAAACATACCATTATTTCTACTAACACAAGATCTGCTGTGAAGATCGGTCCACTCCTTCTGGTACCTCCAGACAAAGGGTCAAAATTTTGAATATCCATGAAGATTTATCTATCATAATATGTGAAACAAGCCTGCGATTCTTTACAACTTGCTATATCTAAATATTTTTCTCAACCAGAAACCTGAGATGAATATGAAATTTATGATTTCGCATAAACTTAGATATAAATGTTCGATATCAAATTTATTTAGGCCTAATACAAAATGGACAATATTGGCCCATTCCTTCGGAACCGACTCCATAGAAGGTCAACAATTTGAATAATGTTGAAAAAATCGGCTGATCATTTCTAAATGGTTTTATAAATACAAAAGTAATAAGACCAATCAAGAGTATCTTACAAAAGCAAAATAAAATATTTTAATATATTTAGGTATCATATCATAGAGTCTGGACCGTGTCCCACATTACCCACATTTTAAGATGGCATTCTCCTATTTCGTACTTAATTTCAAATCAGCTTATCAGATCAACCTCGTTACAACTATCTTGTCGCATGGCACATCAAATGGATTCGACATGAAAACCATTTAGACAGTTTAGAATATTACAAATAGAATTAAAAAAATAAAATACATAAAGAACGAGCCACCGTCAAATGTTCCTCCCCGCCACCCACTCATCTCCCGCCACCCACTCATCTCCCGCCATATATATCACATTGTGGCTAATGCCTACGGAAAATCTCTCAAAGTTATGAAAATTGCATGATAATCCTCGAAAAGTTGACACAAAACCCCTCGCATGGGTCCCAGGGAGCCAGCCGGCAGATACACTCCGCTTTGTGAAATACTTAAATTTACTGGCACAAAGCCAACAAAACATGAATTCGTTTCGTTGCGTTTTTTCACGTTTCGGATTTTTTCTCCTTTTTTTAGGCGATTTGCATCGTAATGGTTGTCCCAACCCACCTTACGAAGCTGTCTGTTGGTCCTCGCCGTGCGATGCTTGATAATGTGTTTGGTTTTGGGCAAATGTGTTTACCTTGCACGGAATCGGGGTGAAGCAAACTTCCGTTTATGTTTGATTTCATTTTTTTTTTTTTTTTTGGCTGGGTCTGCCATGTAACTTTTGTTGTTTTAGTTGTCCGTTTGTTGTTGTTTCGTTTGCTGTCTCTGGCCATTACCATCGCCTCTGCACTGTTTTTCCATTTGCATTTGCAGCTAGAATGTTTGGTCGAGTAATGGAAGAATCCTTGATAATGACAGCAAAGCTGTTTGTAAAACCTCGACTTATAGGTAAATTAAGGCTTGTAACTTTTTTATGAATGCCAGAGAAGTGAGGGGAAGAGGGCCTGCTCCACAGTTTATGGGTCATTGTAGTTGGAGTAGATTTGTTTTGTCATGACAATAGTTAATGGAGACGGTGAAAAAATAATTGTTGAAGTAGTTTAGACGACAATTATGAAAAAGGATTTGCAGGGTTATTTATTCATTGTTGGCAATTTTAGAGAGAGTATCCGATAAGTCAATTTTGAGGGGTGGGGAAGAAAATGAGCTAAAATCAAAATAATTTTTGTTCAATTGGAAGAATGTAGAAATAAAAATATGAAAGAAAATTTATGTGATAGCAGTTATGGTAGGAAAGGTCTTTAAATGGGCTCTAATGATAGGATGTTGGTGGCGGAGAGAGAAAAGTTTATACATTGAACAAATGTAATAATACAAATCGTGAAAAACACATCAAGGAAAATTATTCCAGCATAGCAGAGTTTCGAAATAGTGGATTTTTCGGTTTTGCCAACAGATGTATACGCTCAGCCAATGTTCGATTGTTTAAATATATTTTGATTTCTGTTATGATTATTTAAATATTTGCCCCTCTTAGGAGTAGGTTCCAAAGGAATGGGCCAATATTATCCATTTAGTATCGGACCTAAATAAATCCGATATAAAATTGCGACGTGCCGGGTTTGGACTATATTGGTTATTTCCTACACTTTATATGAGATATGTGATAATTTTTAGAAAATCTTAAAATATGCATGAGGGGCCAGATATAGTCGACCGAAGTATTCCATTTTCATACTTCATCTAATACAGATAAAATGGTATGGTATGGTCAAAATTACAAGAAAATCAAACATTTATATCCAATTGTATGCGAAATCATAAATTCCGATAAATTCCATTCTCATCTTATGTTGGAAAAAATGTTGGTATGTGTGAAATTTGAAGAGAGTTGGATGCCTATTTAGCTTTCTTTGAGCGTTTTGTTCTTTCCGAAATCTCGAACTCTATGTGTTCCGATCTCTACTATCTTTAAAACAGGTCTTGTGTTGAAGTCTGAATCGAATCGGATGTTTATTTTGCATTTTATGAGCTTCATGGATATTCAAAATGTTAATCCTTAGTAAGGGAGGTACCAGAAGGTGTCATCAGATTTATTCTATGTTCACAGCAGATCTTGTGCCAGGAAAAATAATGGGATGTGTGAAATATGAAGAGAACCAGATACTTATTTCAGATTTTAAAATCGTGTTGGTCATTCAAAACATCGATCCTTTGTGGGGGAGGTACCATAAGAAATTGTCTGAACTCTAAAATCTTTATAACAGACCTTGCGTTCATAGAAATATTGAGATGTACCAAGCCTGATTTTAATTTAGATGTGAATTTCTTGTTTCTTATTTAATTCCTTATGGGAGAGATACCAGAAGGAGTGCACAGATATATCCCATCTTCACACCAGACCTTGGGCTAATAAAAAAATATACAAATATATATAACTCAAATACTCTTATTTCACATTCTATAAGAGTTATATTTATTCAAAATTTTAACCATTTGTGGGGGAGGCACTTGATGGAGTAGACCGATATTGTCCATTTTCGCACCTGACCTAGAACTGATGCAAATAATAGGATTTGCAAACTGGGAGCAAAATCGGATTAAACTTTCTCGCAGTAAAATATTTTCTTCGAAAATTTCGACCTTTTGTGGGGGAGGTACCAGAAGGAGTGTCCCATTTCCGAACAAGATCTAAGTTATATAATAATATTACAATATACCAAGTTTGGAGCAAATCGAATACTCCGATGACCACCAGCAAGCAGACAGACGGACGGACAGACTGACATCGCTACATCGACATCAAATTCCTGGACCTGGACCTGGGGTCTAAAACCGCTATTTCGATGGGGCACGTTTTGGCCGTATAAAATGATAGCCATATGCAAATAATGAGTGTGTAAAAAAGGAAAACGTTATTATGTTTGGCAGGTTCGTAACTTTAATCGCCTCTACCAGTGAAAACTTGACTTAAAGTTAAAACTTCCATCGTCAAAATGCCTAAAAATTTTGAATTCCATTATGTGGATCTTATGCCCATTTTAAATATTTTTTGAAAAAAGTAAACGTAAAAGTACTGCGGATATTTTCGGCGAAGGGAAGGCAATTTTATAAAAAATGACAAAATCGTGAAAATACCGAATATCCGGTGGTAAATTTATATGGGTGCTATATGCAATGGTAGACCTATTTACATAATTATTCTTCAGACTGATAAGTGCATATTATGAAATTATCACCACGGATTCCAGTGAAATATATTGAAATATGAGGCTAAAAGCCTTGAAATACCGAATATTTTGAAATTCACTTCATGTGCAGAATTTCAGAGAATTCCATTGAAAAAATTAGCTACAATCACTAAAATGCTGAATATCAGGTTTGTATGGCTATACGCTATAGTGAACCTATAGAGACTATTCTCTTTCAGGGAGTAAAGTACCCGAAATGAACTTCATGTGCAGAATTTCAAGCAATATCATTTAAAAATGTGGCTTCAATCATAAAAATACCGGGACGTACCGTTATATGGAGATTAGGATGTTGTGAACCCATATAAAAAAATTAGCTTCCTATCATAAGACGTTTCGACTCAAGCGGAATGGACAGGGCGAACTCATCTTAGAATTTTACTCTGATCAACAGTATATGCAACACCATAACTTTTGACAGAGATGTCATATCGCTTAATGACATACCGCGTTTGAAGCATCAGTCCAAGCAGATTTTTACCATGAACCAATACACGCCACGCGAGCGCTCTGAAACAGTTGAAATTTACAAGAAGTCAATTGTGAAAACTCAACGTGCTTTTAAGACATTAAAAAATGTGAGAAGTGCGCCTTCTAAGAACACCATTAAGCGTTTATACGAAAAATTTTCGACTGGTAAGGCTCTTTCTAATCCGAAGAGGCCATATAAAAGTCGACAAGAACATCCCAAAAACGCCGTTCTCAACAGTTGGGCATGGCTCGGTCCACTTTACAACGCATTGATTTGCATTTGTTCCCGTACAAAATTCAATTGACGCAAAGAATGTTGCCTGCGTACAAGCCTCGTCGATTGGAATGGGCGAAGATGACGAGCAATTTTGGAACAAAATTATCATGTCCGATGAAGACCATTTCACATTGAATGGGACCGTAAATAAGCAAAATTGCCATTTTTACGCCACCTCAGGAGATTCAAGAAATGCCTCTTCATGACGAAAAAGTCACAGTTTGGTGCGGCGTTAGTGCGAAAACGGTCATTGGGCCGTTTTTCTTCCAAAATGAAAATGGCCATGCTGTTACCATCAATCAGGAGCGTTATCGCAACATGATGACCAATTTTGTGATGCCAATTATTCGTCGAAAGCGTATGAGGCAGTTCTGGTTTCAACAAGACGGCGCTCCACCGCACACAAGTCGCATGACAATCAATTTTCTGAAGAATTTGTTTCCGGGCCGTTTGAAAAGTGGTGATTTGGACTGGCCACCGCGATCGCCCGATTTGACGCCGCCTGACTTCTTCTTGTGGGGATATTTGAAGTCAAAGGTTTACGTTAACAAGCCAAGGACCGTAGAAAAGCTCAACAAATTAAATGATTAACATTGCCAACCGCCAAATTCTTATTTTTTTCTTTGATTTTTTAAAAAAAACTTGGGTCCGTCGAATGAGTAACAAACGGAATGACAATCTTAATATAATCTTCATATTAGGTATGTGGAGGAAAAATGGAATTTTTCTGTCAGAGATTTTGGTACCCATTAGGAACCACCACAAATAGCAGTATCAAATTTCAAATTATTCCAAATAAAGAAAAAAAACTATTATCCGGAGATTATTGAGGCTGCATGAAAACATAGACTTAGGTTGGCAATTTCTTGGTAGAGGTGCCAATAGCCACAAACCATACTCGGAAAATGTATTTTCAATTTTTTACGCATTTATATTTTTGTATATCGATCATACAATGAACATTAAATACCAAATCATAAACTATTTTTTGTAAATGTCTTTACATTCAACGGGCGGGACTATTATATGGGGAAAATACGAAATAATGGACCAATAAAACCCATCTTGGACACATGTGTACAAAATTAAAGCTTTCAATCTCAGTTTATTGGGAAAATATGGGTCTCATTAAATAGTCCATTGAAATAAATTTTTGTTATTAATGTATTTCTTCTGAGAAACACCAATTTAACATTATTCGGATATATAAGTATATATCCAACGAATAATGCTAATACTATTTTAGGTGGACATTCTATTTTCATTATCATTATGAATAGGAAGTTGATTTTCCATAGCGAACATTTTTAAATTTGCTAAAATTGTCTATGAACAAAATTTAAAACCTGTATCGATGTTATTATCAAACTTTGATTTCAAAACAATTTCCGTTTCATAAAATTGACTCGATATGAAAATATAAATAAATATTATTTAATTTAAATTCAATTTGAAGCACAAAGTTGATGACACTTGAATATACAAATGTTGAAATGAAAAAAAAAACCGTCAACAAATACATTGGAAAGCACTTTCTTTGTAAAAATAAAATCCGCACACACACACACATTCGTGCAAATATTTTGGTTGAAATGTTAAAAAGTAATTCGAGTGTAACATTTCAAAAGTTTAATGGTTAGCTTTGTGTTGGTGCTGTTGCTGCTGCTGGCCCACATGGAAGTGGTGTGTTTGTTTGTTTTTTTTTTCTCTTTCGTTCCCCCTTTTTTGACAAACGTTTTCGTAATTGGTGGTTTTCCGTTGGCAGACAAAAATATATATATTTTTTTATTAACATACTTTTATTACCTTTATTTGTGAGCGTGTGGGGGTGTGTGTTTGATGGCAAACCTGCATATTTTGAGGGTCTTTGTATATTTTCTATTTACTTTATTTGCATAAAATTGCAAAAGCATGCATATTCATGCATGTATGCAAAATGTTACTTTATTGGCTTTTGCATCTTTTCCCAAAAAAAAGGAAAACGCTCCACATACTCCCTGTATTAGAGAAATGTGCGCGTGTGTGTATTTCATTGCAAGAGTGTGTGTTACAAGCATAACGCTTGTCCATTGTGCAGTTAAAATATTTAATCGTCCTTTTTCGTCCTTTCTTTTTCGGGTTCCTATTCAAAACAACATTTGAGTTTCGTCCTGTTTTTTGCCACAACTCCCTCTGTATTATGCGTTTTCAGAAGAAGTTTGTATTTCTAACCCATCTTTCATGGTTGGAAATGTTTCAGCTTTCTCAATGTTTTTTTTTCCTTGCTCTCTTCATAATGCATAAATCTTGCCGACTTACATTGGGGTTTCAGGGGTGTTTCTTTATGTTTCCACATGTTTACAGTAGTGGCCAAACATGGGTGAAACGTCCGTGCAGGAAATTTTTAATATAGGTCTAGAATTTGGTATAGTCACCAATAAAATATTTGAAATCATTTTCGTCACCGGCACATAATTCTACTTAGTATTTCAGATTCTAAGGATGGCAGTATAACTCTTACAAATTTCCTAAGGTCCCCATTTGAGGAAAATATTTTTTAATTTCCCAGCTATCTAGAAGTTGAATGAGACTTCAGAGTTTTACTTAGATAGAAGACTACATTATACCCCTTGCTGGCATAATATCTAATTTGATAATCCGAAATAGAAGCTTACAGATATTCTTATCCTTAATAGTTCAAAATTTGCAGAACCGTTTAGAGTCTTCCTATGTAGTTTTTATGCCTATGTTGGCTATTTGTGATCCTTACACACATAATAATGTTTGCATTACAAATAAGTTAGGAGTGAATTTTTGCAATTCTTTACGATATTCTCCTCACAAAGGGTCTTTATTTAAAGAGTCTCCAATTTAGTCGAGTATTAAGTACATTTTAGTTCTTTTATTCAGAAACTTAGTTCTCCATTTTTTTTTTCAGTTCGATCGAACGAACTGGTTTCTTATCTTGTCTCGTGGACTCCGGTCGTTTGTATGAAAACTCTGCGTATGAGTGATATGAAATTTATCGCATCACTCATACATTTAGAGACTATTTTGGAACCTAATAAGAACGTTCTTAAAACTTCAATTTTTCCATGTTTTTTTTTTTTTTTTTTTTTTTGGGCATTTGGACGTGTTCATTAATAACTGGCCTAAATGCACTAACTTTGAATTTTTTTTTTCAAAAAATAAGTTGAGCAATTTACAGCATTGTAATTCAAAGCCTTGAAAAAATGGATAAAGCTAGAGTCTTGATATTTTGGGTGATGGTAACGTTGGTCCGAAGGCCCAAGATAAGGCTGCGTTTTTGGAAATTGGTATTAGAAGGTAATGAGAAGCACTAAAAATGTGAATCATTTATATTGGGCGAGCGAATAAAGGTAGAATTTTGACTTCTGTTATGAGACGATACTGGTGGAGTGTAGCTATTTTTTAGTATTTTTTGTACTTTTCATACCCTTCTAATACCGATTCCCAAAAAATCAGACTTATCTCGCGCCTTCAGACCAAGGTTGACAATCACCCAAAATATCAAGATTCTTGCTTCAGCTTTCAGAATTCGAACTTCAGAATTTCGAACTGTAAGTGTACGAACAGTACTAAAATGTACCAATTTGATACCATAATGGTATGTTGAAATCGATTTTTTCAGAACATTTATATCAAATTTCCGGATTTAATCTCAATTCCTTCCGTCAATACACATGTCGAAAACCACCACTATATCTCAATTCCAGACACCAGCAGAGATTTCAATTTCACATTTGAGGATTCCAGCCCTTTCCCAATATCAAATTTAGTACCATTTAGTGCAATTATCGTATGCATATCCTTTTCTATAAACCACAGGCACCACAAGTGACATCCATATCTAATTTTAAGATTTTAGCTCTGCCCCTTAACCCAAACACCAACTTTAGTTCAATGTAGTACTTTTTGAATATCTATGGCCATTTTACTCACTTCCAAGTCTAAACCTCAGATACCAACAGTCTAAATATCAAATATCAAAATTTTATCTCTATTCCTTTACCCAATACCAAATGTAGAACTATTTTGTACTTTTTCGTTCAATTATAGTACACAAGGATTCCAACAATGTGAATTTCTAAAAGCATATACTTTTCAATTTCAGTTTAATACTTTTCGCCCACAACGTGCCCTTTGTGAGGATGGTGCCTGGTCCAGTCTATCCCATATTATCACTAGCTCTTGAGTTTGTGTTCATGAGGTATCAAAAGAAGTGGTCCATTATATCCCCGTCGGACTTTTATTTCACATTTTATAATACTATGATTATTCAAAATTTTTATCCTTGAAGTATAGAAATTGTAGTATAAAATTGAAGTATAAAATTGTCTATAGAGGGTGAGTGGTGGAAAAATGTGGCAAAAATCATCAAAATACCGAATATAGGGAGGTACCGTTGTATGGGGGCTATACCAATGGGGGCTAAGATAAAACGTAGACCTATGTAGACAATATTCTGCCACAGGAAGTAGAAAACGCTAAAAATTGTATGTACCAAATTTGGAACAAATATGAAAAAATCATCAAAATACCGAATATCGGGATGTACCTTCGGGATGAACGGGGGCTATAGGAAAATGGGGATATACCTGATATTCCCTATCAACCTAATTTTTAATACAACACAAACTATTTAGAAAATTTCAAAGCTCTGTTCTTTCCATTCTGAACTGAACCGGTTTTAAACCAAGCCGAAAGTAAAATGTAAATAAGCCGAACCGTCTCAAAAACTGGATATATATTTGAAAATAATACTGAACCGAACCGAATAAAAACAATGGTTCGGGCCGCGTGAAAAACCATTTAAAAGGCTGAACCAAAAGGTATTGTGGGGACCACTGAAACGAACCAACTCATATCGAAAAGTGGTTTGCATACCTGCTTTTGATAGATATAGTGTAAAATTATGGATTATATTTTCGAACATATCCCATTCTATCTTTGGTCTGGAAATTTGACTAAAGAGGATTTTACATTTGCTATATAAGGGTTAATATGTAACTTATGTCACCTAAAGGAAGCATACAAGCACACATCATTTCCCAGAAGGCTTAATTTCTTTTAAAATACAATTATAGTAAATTAATCACAAGAATATCCTCTTCATCCGAACTCATACTCTTCCCAACCTTTCATGACCAGAAAAGTAGCTCTTCTAAATAATCCCTGTTACCATCCACAAATTTTCACACTATTAGCCATGACTGTTATTAAAATAATATCAAAGTTCTTTGCAGTTTTCTCGAAACACTTAAGGATTAACTGTTAGTCCAACTTTGAAACAGAAATGAAATTATATAATTTTTAATAATTCACAAGAGATAATGGTGCTTATATTTGCTTTATATATTCATATGAGTGTGTGAGTGAACTAGCGTGTGTTAGTGCAAAGGTACATTGGACTAACACCGAAAAACCAACAACTATTTTAGCAACACCCACCCATCCTCAGCCATGATTTGCAATTTCCTTTTCTATATACGGAAAATCCTATACGACTTATGTGAACGACAATTTGCAGCCATTCACCTATACACTTGCATGGATGTGTGTATATATGTGTATGTGCCTGTCTTCCATAACGGTAAGAGTATGAACTACTCATTAATGTTAAGTGCCTAAAAACTTTTCAAGCATATTTAACTTAAAAATATGTTCATAAATTGTCTGTCTATATATATATATATGAGTGGATTTTGGGGGGTGGGTTGGCAGGAAAAAAGGTAACGGATAAATGAGCACAGCATAGTTCGGCTTTTCAAAGGGGGGCGTTGGGGGGAACATTTCGCAAAACTGTAGTGGCAACTTTTACTAAACTGAAATTAAAAATAGTTTTAAATGATTTTTAAAAGATTTTTCCCAGAATGTTGTAAAATGGCAAAATCATTTGTAAATACACACACACACACACACACCAACACATGAACAAACATTTATTTACAAAATTTAGTTTATTTTCAAATGAGCCTAAATTAGGAACTTTTGCTCAGCTTGGCAGATGAATAGCATGTGCATCAGCAACATGACAGCATTTCTTAAGCCCAGAGATTAAATGTGTTTCCATTTGGCTGTCATTAATGTTGTGAGGAAATTTTTCGAGTTGGCTGTTAATTATTTAGTCAGACAATGAATTAAAAATGATTTTGGCAAAATTTATGCAAATGACCAAGTTTAAAGACACATTAGTTATGTAGAGCAACATTAACATATAGACGAATATATATGTGTGTGTATATGTTGCGTGTGTAATTTCCAACTTTTCATTTGAAACTTTTAAAGTCACTATTACGAAAAAAGGCTTTCCAGAACTTATTAATAACATATACCATTATTCATTTATAATTTGTATACATTTTCAATACGTAATACATACATATGAAAACTCATCAGCTACAAAGAGTTTCGTAGTGAGAAACATCGCAGGTGCTATGCAATGGAGTTGAGCCAATCTAGTTCCTTTGAACAACTAGTTTCTTATTTAGTTCCGTGGACTATGGTTGTTTGTATGAAAACACTGCGTATGAGTGATATGTAATGTATGAAATCACTCATACGTTCAGCAATTGGTGTACTCTGAAAGAGATTGACACAACTCTACTATACATAAAATGATCCTAAGACCTAAATAAATAAAAAGTAAATATTGAGATGTGCCAGGATTGGACCATATTGGCTATAAGAGTTATGAGAAAATTTTTAGAAAATGTTAAAATATGCGTGAGGTACCAGATATGGTCGACGGAAGTATTCCATTTTCATACTTCATTTAATATAAATAAAAATCTTGGCATGGCCAAAATTACAAGAAAATCGAACATTTAAATTCAATTTTATGCGATATCGTAAATTCTATATTCAGCTCAGGTTTCTGGTTGACACATATAACAAGTTGTAAATAATAGCTGACTTGTTTCGCAAGTTATGACAAATAAAAGCATTAAAAATTGTAAAAATTTGAAGGCAGTTGGATATTTTTTTTTTTTTTGGTTTTTTTGAGAGTTCTTTTTTTAAAATCATGAGCCCTTTACTGTGGAGGTACAAGAAGAAATGTGCCGATGAAGTCTGAATGGAATCGGATATTAATTTTGTGTTTTATAAGCTTTATGGATATTCAAAATCTTGACCCTTTGTGGGCAAGGTACCAGAAGGAGTAGACCGATGTATCCCATCTTCACAGCAGATCTTGTGCTAGTAGAAATAATGGGACGTGTGAAATATGAAGGGATCCGCATGTTTATTTCGATTTTTGTAATCGTTGTGGTTGTTCAAAACTTTGACCCTTTGTGGGGTAGATACCAGAAGGAAAGATCCGATCGATACCAACCTTATGACAGATATTTTGTTTATGGAAATATTGAGATTTGCTAAGTTTGTATGGAATCGGATGTCAATTTCGTGTTTTTTGAGCTTAATGGCTCCTTGCGAGGGAGGTACCAGAAGGAGTGGACCAATAGGCACTGTCTTCAAATCAGATCTTGTTTTAATAAAATGTGTGAAATATGAAGAGAAGCGGATGTTTATTTCGGAGTTTATAATCGTTTTATTTATTCAAAACGTTGGTACTTGATGGAATAGGCGAATATTTCCCATTTTCAAACCTGACTTAGCACCGAAACAAACTTTAGAATTTGTAAAATTTAAAAAGAATCGGTTGCTTATTTCGCATTTTATGAGAAACATATTCATTCAAAATTGAGAACTGTTGTGGGAGAGGTACCAGAAGGAGTTAACGGATATATCCTATCTCTGCACTATGTCTTGTGTTGATAGAAATATTGAGATTTTCGAACTTCGGAGTCAATCGGACTCTTTTTTCACATTTTCTAGGAGTTATAATTTTTCAACAGAAGGTGTGGGCGGATGTACCCCACTTATATGCTTTATCTTATATAGGTGTAAATATTGGTATTTTATATATTTTATATCCATGACATATTCAAAATGTTGACCCTTTGTGGGGGTCAAATCCAGAAGGAATGCACCGATATATTCCATCTTCCCACCATAATCGGACTATTACATGAAATTTTATAAGAGTTATGAATAACCAAATTCATTCAATTTTGAATTCATGAATATTCAAAGTTCAATATTTTGACACTTTGTGTAGGAGGTACTTGATCCTAGCTCCGATACATATATTAGAATTTTCTAAATTAGAAAAGAATTGGATTATTCAAAATTTTGACCCTTTGTTGGACATGTACTTGATGGAATGGGTCGATTTTGTCCGTTTTCCCACCTGATCTAGATCTGATGGAAATATTTGGATTTACAAAGTTGGGACAAATTCGTATCATCTTTTCTCTTTCTAAGAAGCAAGATATTCCAAATTTCGACCCTTTGCGGGGGATGTACTTGATGGAATGGGCCAATATTGTCCATTTTCGCACCTGCACTGATAGAAATAGTTGGAATTGCAAAGTTGGAGCAAAATCGGACAATCATTACTCTTTCTAAGAAGCAAGATATTTTATTTGAAAATTTCGAGCATTTGTGGGGAGGTACACAAGGGAGAGGACAGAAATTGCCCACCTCCAAGTTTGGACCAAATCGTATATTTCGTTCGAAAGTCATCGTGCCCCATTTCGAAGCCATGTGTACCGCAACGGATATGGGGCACGTCGTATGTCAAAATACGTTGAGGACCAAACGTTTTTTGTACATTCATAAGCGAAACAAATAAAAAGCACCTTAGTTAGAGTACACTCCAACATTTGAAAAAATTAAAAAAATCGTCGAAAAATACGGTTTAAATGAAAACCATTATACGCAAATTTTTGTCATAGGCTGTAAAACCCATTGGGACGAAATTTAAAACCCTTCCCTTGAATAATGTCGCTAATATCATCAAAATAACGAATATCGAAAGGTATCGTTATATGGTGGCTATTCGAAGGCGTGGACCTACATAGATATTTTTTGTCAATTTGCCATTAAGATCTTCTAATAAATTTACAATTTGAAACAATTCCGGTCTATTATATTGCTAATATCATCAAAATACCGAATATTAGGAGGCACCTTTATATGTGGAAAATGTGGACATGTATAGACAATTTTCTGTCATAGGTTGTAGTATACACTACGAAATTGAAACAATTCCGGTGAATAATGTCCCAAAAATAATCAAAATACGGAATATGGTGGTTTTACAAAGGCGAAGACCTGCATAAGTAATTTTTAACTTAACCTGCCTTTTTAACCTGCCCACTGGAAAATTTCAGCCTTCTATCTCAATTTGTTCGAAAGATAGCGTGGTTACAACCGAGAGACAGACACACAAACAGACGGGCATCGCTGAATTGACTTAGAATTTTACATTGATATATATACTTTGGGTCTGACATGAGTATTTCGAGGAGTTATAAAGGGAATAATAAAGTTAATGGTGGAGGATATAAAAAATAACCATTTATTCTTAAAAATATCATTATGGGGTTCATTCAACAGAAATTTTATGTAATTTTTCTTTTTTTTTACAATTATATTTTTGATATTTTTTAATTATTTTTAACATTTTACACTTACCTCAATCGTTGCATCTCGTAGATAAATCTCGTTCGTGTCATTGGGATTGCGATCGCGTGGTCTATACGTAATACGATAGCCGAGAAATTCACCAAGTATCGTATCGGGCGGCGGTGGTTTCCATGAAATATATACAGAGGTGGATGAGGTATTGTGGGCTGCTGTGGGTATTGGTTTACCTGTAGGAGCTGTAACAAAGAAAACGATTAAAAAACAATTTATTTTTAAAATTTTAGAAAATATTTCTCATGAAATTTACAATTTTGTCTTTAATTAGATTTAGCTGTAAAATTGTCTTTAGGTCTAATAGACATTTTTCAACATTCACTTCATCGTCAATTAGCCGTGAACGTTGCTAATAACATGGCTAAGTGGCAAATCGAACATCAAACAACATGCGAAGATGTTGTCAAACAACCATGTTCTTTCGCACACACACGTATGTATGGATGGACAGTAATTACACCTCCATAGTCACCACAGGTAGTGAGTGGTACAACAATATTAGCCTCAGCATTGCATGGCTGTTGCCGTCATTCAATTGTCTACCCACGGACATCACTGTGAGAGGAGAATACACATAAGTTCCACTACTATGCCTGTTATGTTCTGTCATGCTTTTTTCAGCTTAGTATGTCCAACCATCCAACCTTCATAAGTGTTGTTCTTAAGTGTGTTTGTACCTGTAATCGTTGTAGTTTGACGTAGGCGTTGTTACTACAGGTGAAAACGACTACGTTCACGCTGAACAAAAACACTTTCGTTCCGTTTTCCGAGTGATAGAGTTACTTGACCATTGATAGACTGAAGAATTCCCAATTTCGGAAATGGTGCTGTATCGAGCATTGTATGAAAGAAAAAGGTGGTGGAGGGCACACATTTTAAAGGAGGCCATTGCGAGATAATTGTTTCTGTACACAATAGTCTTGTTGGTGGAGTATAGGTCTTATTCTTCGCATTCGTTAGAGTGTTAAATGCGATTTTATGAGTTGGCCTTGATAACTAGAAATAGGATAGATAGTTGAAGAATCCATGCCATGCGGATGCACCCTGCTCCATTTTCTCCATTTGTAACGCTGCCTTCGAACCCTTATTGACAGCGTTCTTATACCTTCAATAGTAAAATCTGTTAAAGTATAAAACATTCCAAATTTAGCCGTTATATTAGGGTCTATACGACGACGTGAACCTGCATAGGCAACTTTTGTCATAAGCCATGCAAATGCGAAATTTGAAAAAAAAAAATCGGTGAATAATGTAGCTAAAATCAACAAAATACCGAATATGAGGAGGTACCATTATATGGGGGCTATACGAAGACGTGGATCTGCACAGACAATTTTCTGTCATAGGCTGTAGCATCCTTTGCGAACTTCAAATACCCAATTTGAAACAATTCCTGTTTTTATTTGAATTTCAAATATTCTACTTGGGTATACAGACAATTTATTGAAATTCAGAGCATTGCAACTAAAGTTCAGTCATTCTGTTTGAAATTCGGAATTCCCAATGATATTCACAATTGTAACTAAGTGATTCAATTTTATATTAGAAAATTTTATTTGAAGTTACGAAAATTCCATTTAATTTTCGGATTTCCTTTTGGGGGTATTATAAGTTTTATTGGGCCAAAAATTATGTAATACCTCGAAATATTGATCCCCGACATAGAAAACTATATGTGGATCTCCCTATCTCGTCGATCTAGCTATGTACGTCTGTCCGTCCGTCTGTCCATGCTAATTTGTAATCAAGCTACAGGTCGCAATTATGGTCCGATTCTCACGAAATTGAAAATGGAGTTGGAGTTAGGATTAGAATAGAAGCCTATTGTTTTTGTAGATAATCGCAAAATACGGGGTGAGATGAAAAAAAACTGCAACCAAATTCAGACTGCTGTCATTTCTAAGCTCGTCCACTCGTCCGACAGCTGTTAAAATCATACCAGTGCAAAAGTACAAAGCATTTTGGTGAGGATTTTCCAGAAAACAAAACAACATCAGCAAAAATGGTTCGAATAGTAAAAAAGCGACTTGATCGAAACCCGTTTTACAGTGGCCGAAAATGGCTATGGCAATATTCTATTCGGCAAATATTAAAAAATGAGGTCGGCGTAAAGCCATTGAAATTCAAAAACAAAAAAAAAAATGCAAGAACTTACACCTCAACAGAAAGAAAATAGACTCAAAAGAGCTAAAGAGTTACTTCACTTGGCCGAAAGTAGTGAACTTCCGAATTTGGTGTTCTCCGCTCCGATGAGAAAACATTCGTTGTCCAGGAGTTGGTAAACAAACAAAATGATCGTGTTTACTTGCCAAAGAGATCAGCTAAAAATGTGCACCTTCGGTTGGCCACCAGAACTCTAGCGTCGGCCATGAAGGTGTGGGCCACCATAACAGCCGATGGTCGCTCTCCACTAGTATTAGTCGACCGTGGCATCAGAATAAATGCCAAATATTATCGCGAAAATATTCTGGAGGGTGTATTAAAGCCTTGGGTACACAAACATTTTGCAGCAGACCTTGGACATTCCAACAGAACTCAGCACCATTGCACTCAGCACACGCCACCCTAGAATGGTTACAAAATTAGGTTTCTCGCTTCATTTCCAACGCAAAATGGCCACCAAATCCGTTGGACTATTGTGTCTGAAGTATTTTCAAAAGCAAGGTTGGCACTAAAAAATACCAAAGTGTCGATCACCTCAAGCAAGCGCTTCCTCGGAAATTGGACGATATACCGCAGAGCAAGATTCGGGCAGCGGGTGACGGTTTCATTGGCCGTTTGAAGGCCATAATTCGTGCCAAAGTTGACCAATTCGAACAAGTCTAAACTTATTCTAAAATTTGATGCTATTTCCGACATTTTTTTAATTTGAAAAAAAAAAAAAAATGTAAAATTATGACGTTTAACTTAGTTGCAGTTTTTATCTCACCCTGTATATCCTCAGCCATACGGCTATACCCTCTGCCATATGTCTATACCTTCAGCCATATTCCAAATCGAAATAATGCTTTAAGACCCTAGATTAAATTCGTTTCAGGGCATTTGCAATCGATCTAGGGGTGACCGTCCGCTCATCCATCTGTTTTTCTCTCTGATGCGCACGATAGCTCTCGAAGGGAGTATCCGATTTCCAAACTTGGTACATCGTAATAATATAATCACCAACATCGGTCCACTCCTTCTGGTAAAAATCAATATTTCACATCAATAAACTTACCCTACAGAAAAAGAAGGATCATATGATTTCATTTCAACTATGTAAATCCTAACAGCCATAGTAGTGCTAGGTTAGATGAGAAAGATGGGACGGACAATATCGTTACCTCCGGAAGCGATTACATCTTTTCAAAATCTTCGCTTGTAGGACTCTAGACCTTTCCTCTTGTTCTCTTTTATTAACACTTACAATGTATAGCAGCTGTATCCTTCTTGTGTCTTTAAACATATTGACACATAAACCAATGTCGTATCGATGAAAAAAACCTTTTTCTATTGCAGAAAGTGAGGAATAATTAAGAGGATATATTTTCCTCTAAGAAGCAGTGAAGTTGAAATGATTGGAGGTCTTTATTTTTTTATTCATGAAGCCCGGCGCTAAAGCCGTATTTGCGAAAATGGCCTCCTGACATATATTTTTCCAAAATTGTTCCCATTCTTTTCCAAATCTTTGAAATATTTTTTATTTTATTAAATTAACACAAAGTATTGAAATATAATTTAATATAAGTAAAAAAAATTGAAATCCTTCCCACGTGGTGCTACATTATAAATAAAGACTCATTTTCAATATTGCCAATTACCCCATTTCCAGCAAGGCCCCGTCATGCTGGCAGAAAACCAGCTGTTGGCATGACAGCTGCAATTTGTGATGGAGTTGTGTAACAACGAATGTTTACATTGATTGAATAATTTTGCGTGTTGTTGCTTCATTATTGGCATGTCGGCGATACCAACTATCTCTAACAAACAAAAATAGCTACATTCCCGCTCAACAACGCCCAGTCATTTACAAATTGATTGTATGCATGTATGGGTGAGTGTGTGTGTGTGCGAGTGTTTGTCTAACAACATTCTATACTTCATTTTGTTTTAGGGCTAAAATATAAATACAAATATATATGTGTGTGTGTGTGTGAGTGAGGAGTGAAGTTACATGGATAATGTTTAGTTGATCTGTTAGATGTACAAGTATCTATGTTTGGGTGTTGAACATCACATTATCCCGTTCGTGTGGCATAATCGACATTCTGTGTGTGAGAATGAGAATTTGTGTATTTGTGTGGTCATGTAGGTTTTGTATGCATGTGAGTGTGTGTGATGTGTGTGTGTGATGTGAGGAGGCTCAATTGACGCTTTAACAATGTATGACACACGTTGTGTTATTGTTTTGTTGCATTGAGCCAGCCAGCCGTCGAACAGAATTACGGCATGTTCGGCAGTCATCACACGTACAAATACATGCCCACACCGAGACACACACGCTTGCCACCAGCGGCAGCAGCAGCAGGTTAATCGAAAACATTGTCTGTCTGTGTATTACTCCATACACATACACACACAAGCCGTTTATTCGCTTAATAGGTAAAGAGAAACACTCACGTATTTTACACTTTTGCTCTTGCAAAATTTAAATATCACGCGCCACTTTATGTGGTAGGTTGGGGGTTGCATGGGCATAAATGTTGTTTTGGTTTGGTGTGCGTGTGTGTGTTTGTATTTAGGGTTTGGTATATCGATGTTTGACGTTTGTTGCCAAAGTTGTTGTTGATATTTTATTCAGACACACAGAATCACACCTACTCCCATACACACTCCTCTTTATTGTCCTAACACACACATACAAGCATACTCATACATGGAAGCAAATAAAGCGGTTATTTGGTGTCAGAACACACACACTCACACGCTCACACATGCACAACATGACAATTTCTCTCTATCGATAGCATTTTTATTGCAAAATTGGCAAAATTTGCGGGTTTTGTGCCACAAAAGCGAAACTTGTCTCTCTCTAACAAGGTTTTTGCCGGAATGCCAGCCAGCCTGCCAAGCAATTGCAGGAGTCGTGTAGGTTGTGCGTGTTATGACATTTTGTTTTCCTCTTTTTTTGTGTGTGTGTCTGTGTCTGTTGTTTTTGCTTTGTTATATTAAACGAGGTTAACACAGAACCCCAGATACTTGTACGCGTTATATTGGCCATGTGTGTGGTTTCATATTGCTACCAATCTGCCTACCAACCAACCAACCAGTTAACCATCAGTAGAAGTATGACAACGATTTCCGTTTTGTTGTGATTATTACAGGAAATTTCTCAGTTGACCTGACATTTCGTTAGTGGTGGCGTGGATGGCCAAAGTTCATTCATGTCCGGTATTTGTTATAGAATCCGAAGTACATTTAATTGTGAGCCACGTTTGGAATTGTGTTGCGTGCAAGAAAAGGTGACACTGATATCTGAATAAACAAATTAATGTTGTGAATTATCTATGAGACAAAGAGGTGTCCATTCTTCTCTAATGGAATGGAAAAGCGTGTTATCCAATCTTATAAAAGGTGAAGAATAAAAATAATGTCATAAGGTCAAGGTACAAACATTGTATTAAGCTAGAATGTCCTATATCTTCATTGAAATCAATCGGTATTTTGGAAAAGCTGAAGAAAATCAGATTTGTAAGAGATTAAAAAACCTGGTATTGTCAAATTAGATTTTGATTTCATTATTTTTATAGTATTGGGTTTGGCAAAAAAAAAAAGAAAAACTTCATGGTCAGCTTCATACTATCGTCAGCACACTACGAAGGTTATATTATTATAATAATTGATGATGGCGTAGCTGATATTTTCTTGTGGTAGTATTACGTATCTTCTCACCTTGAATTGTGATTGGGAGTGAGAGCCATTACATAAAACTTTGCCTTTACCCTTATTTTAAAAACGAAAGGTCTAACGGCACGTTATTGCATATATTGGAGTGGATGCAAAATATTTTGGAAAATTCATAGAGCGTAACAGGACGACTTTACAAACGAAGTTATTTTGTTGGATGTTTTGAAATCGTCTTAGATAGAATACATCCTCGCAAAATAAGTTTAGTGCAGGTCCACGTTATTGGTATGTTTAAGGTCTTGGATATAAGTATAAACTCTTGGGCATGATTATCGCGACCCACTCGGTATTTGTACAGATTTTTACCCATAGGTAAGGTTTCAATTTAAATTGGTTTTTTCTTATTTTTTCTTCAAAGGTCCTCGACTGATAAAACTCTATAAGGCTCCCATTTTGAAAATCTCACTTACGTGTGATTCATATATGAACTAAAGGGCATCCCAACTACTAAGCAAGTCTCTAATATGGTGCTATTCGAAGTGTTATTGTTTGACATTTGAAAGTTTGGTGAAAGTTTTGCGGCTACAGTTGGAAAATTGCGATCAAATTGGGATTGCAGTTTAAAAAAGACGGTGCCACACAGTCTGAGAAACAATTCAGTTGCTGAACCAGTCATTTATCTGTCGCGTTTTTTCGCGATTTGGAGACGGTCATTAAAAATTTCATCATAACTACATAGGTCAAAAAGCCTATCAGACTGATTTGAGGGGCATTCATACCGATGCAGTCACATATACCAACAACAATTATGAATTATGGTATGAATGCCGGCCTCGGAGTTCACCCTTTACTCTTTTGTCGGTGCGAATTGACGAAGAAGTGCGTAAAGTCTGCCCAACGTTAAACACAGGCCGGCACAATACGCTTCACCATTTTAATAGTCCTGTCAAACCTACCCCAAGCTCTCCAGAAGTACTCCAATTTTTGAAAGTGGAGCTATAACCGGATTAGCTTAAATAAAACAAACCATGTGAAGGCATTACAACAACCCATAGTGAGGGACCGTACCCGAAAAGTTATATAATAAATTCCTGATCCTTCTTAGTCGACCTGGATATATTCTTCCGAACCCGATACTGGTACTTCAGATACTGGTAGCGTAGCCCGACATCAAGGAAGCAACATTCGAAGAGTAAAGAAGCGACTTGATCGAAATCCGCGTCGCAGTGACCGTGAGCTGAACATATCGCAATATTCATTCCATTCGGAAAATATTGGAAAATTAGATCGGTGTAAAGCCAGTGAAATAACAAAAAGTGCAAAAACTTACACTGTAAAAGAAAGAAAATAGACTCAAAAGGGCTAAAGAGTTGTTTCGCTTGGCCGAAAGTGGTGAACTGACGAATTTGGTTTTCTCCGATGAGAAAACATTCGTTGTTCAGCAGTTTGTAAACAAACAAAATGATCTGACTTGTGGTCAGCTGAAAATATGCACCTTCGGTTAGTCACCAGAACTTAAGCTCCGGCCATGGTGGTGGTGTGGGCGCTCTCCGCTTGTATTAGTCGACCGTGGCATCAGAATAAATGCCGAATATTATCGCGAAAATATTCTGGAGGGTGTATTAAAGCCTTGGTCACGCAAACATTTTGGCCGCAGACCTGGGAAATTTCAACAGGACTCAGCACGCGCCAACCAAGAATGGTTACAAAATGAGGTCCCGGCTTCATTTCCAGCGCACAATGGCCAACAAATTTTCCGGATACCAATCCGTTGGACTATTGTGTCTGAAGTATTTTGGAAAGCAGGATTAGCACAAAAAATACAAAAGTCTCGATCACCTCAAGCAAGCGCTTCGCCGGGAATAGGACAAAATACCGCAGAGCAACATTCGGTCAGCGTGTGACGGTTTCATTGGCCATTTGACGGCCTTAATTCGTGCAAAAGGTGACCAATTCGAACAAAATCTAACCTTCTTCTAAAATTTGATGCTATTTCCGACATTTTTTGCTTTTATTCAATAAAATGTAAAAAAAGTAAAAATTATGACTTTTTCGCAGTTGTTTTTATCTCACCCTGTAGACCTTATTATGATGGGATTATGATCAAATCGGCTGCGATCATAAACCTGATCCACTAATATGCATCTAGCCTTTGTAGCTTTTTAAGTAGCCGGTCTTCGTTTGGGGCTTGAGATTTTGTCCTCTGGGATACGTCCAAAACCGGCTACCCGATCCATATTTTTTCTAAATGCCTCATCCAAATAAAGCTTTTCGAGATGGGCAATATCGATCCACTCCTTGAAAGAAAATGGTGCACAGAAAGAGAAAGGATAATCCGATTTTGCACCAACTTTGCAAACCCGTATATTTCCATCAGTGCTCGGTCAAGTGGAATATGGACAATATCGGTTCACACAATCAAGTATCTCTTCAACTAAGGGTTAAAATGTTGCATAATTATAAATCATATAAAATGTGATTTAAGTGTCCGATTGTCTTCAAATTACACACATCACAATATTTTTATTAACCCATGGTCTGGTGTGAAGATGGAATATAACTGTAAACTCCTCCTCAGTCCTCCCCACTAGGGGTCAACATTTTGAATATCAATGAAGCTCATAAAACGCTAAATTAAAATCCAATTCCATTCAGACTTGGCACATCTCAATATTTCCATCAACACAGGACCTTTTAAAAAAGATGGTAGAGATCGGCCCATTTCTTCTGGTACCTCCTCCACAAAGGTCAAAGTTTTGAATTACCAAAACGATTTTAAATCCAAAATAAGTATCCGGTTTACTTTATATTTCACGCAACCCATTATTTCTATAACCAGAATATCTGATGTAAAGATGGGATATATGGGCCCACTCCTTCTGGTACCTCCCCCCCAAAGGTTCAAAATTTTTCATATTCATGAAGCTCATTAAAATGCAAAATTACATCCGATTTTATTCAGACTTGGCACGTCTCAATATGTCCATCAACACAAGACATGTTATAAAGATGTTAGATATCGGACCATTTGTTTTGATACCTACCCCAAATAGGGTCCAAGGTTTTGAAAAAAAAAAAACGCTCAAAGAAAGCGAAATAAGCATCCAATTCTCCTCAAATTTCAGACATACATTTTTGCAAACCTCTTCTGGTACTTCACCCACAAAGTGCCACAATTACCAATGCTTATATTTATCATAACTTCCATGTCGGCAATTCTTTACCACTCGCTAAATCTAAATATGTCTTTTAACCAGACATCTGATCTGAATATGTAATTTATCTAAATTTATGATTTCGCATAAAATTGGAAATAAATGTTCGATTTTCTTGTAATTTTGCCCATACCAATATCTTCATCTGCATTAGATAAAGTATAAAAATGGAATACTTCGGTTCGCTTTATCTAGTACCTTACGCATATTTCCACATTTTCCAAAAATTTGCACATATCTCATATAAAGGATAGGAAGTAGTCAGTATAATCCAATTCTGGTACGTTGTAATATTTATATCATGTTTATTTAGGTCCGGTACGAAATGGACAATATTGACCCGATCCTTCGGAACCTACTCCCTAGAGATTCAACAATTTGAATAATTATAACAGAAGCCAAAATTTATTTAAATAATCAAGCATTGGCTGGGGGTATACATCTGTCGGAAAAACCGGCTGATACTTTTTAACTTGTTTATATAGCCTAAACTATATACAGAAATGCCCCAATATTTTGAGCCACCTTTTGCCGGATTATTAGTTTTTGAAATTATATATAATTGATTGGAAACGTGAACTTAAGATGTACCATTTTATGAGACTATTTCGTAATATATACTCATATTAAATACTTTCAGAATGATAGTTTTCCCGAAGGAACCACAGTACTAAGTTTCATTCAATTCGATCAAAAATTTTGGCCGAAAATTCCCGAGCTATACAAATTATTTTGACAAACCGAATACTGTGAATTGAAATTCATTTCATTGAAAACTTAACTCGAAAGAGAAAATGATCAGATATTTATTTTTGCCTGAGTGTTGTGGGTTTTAAATTGGCCCTTGATTCGACTGACCATACTTCACCCCAAAATTTTTTTAATTGTCTATCCATATTTGACTTCAAATGTCAGCAGCATTCTCTCCATCCTATTATTCTTAAAGCTCATCAACTTACCACCATCTTGCTGTCCATACCCTAATTTGCATTTACAATGAAATTATCCTTCATTAAACAGTTTCCCTATTTAAAACCTATATCGTTTTATTGGCTAAACTTTCAAGTAGCTAAAAAGCCACTCCGTTTTTAATACGCAACACCTAAAAGACTTTAGTAGATAATATCATTTGACTTTTACTCCAAATTTTCTTAACATTTAAGCTACTTTGACTTTGACGTTAATATTACCGGAAGCCATTTATCTATGGGATAATTGTTTCCCCCACAACACCTACCTATTGTATTGACTACCTACCTATTAATAGTATTGACTGGAATCCATGATGACATGGTTTTATTTTTGTCGTTGTTGGTGGTGTTGTCGGTGTTATATTTTATTTCTATTTTTAATACTTACCCTCACGCAAGGTCACTATGTAGTAGGATTCTTTGGATGGAGGACTAATGCCCAGCTTGTTGACAGCCTTCAGACGAAAGCTGTAGACGGTAAAGGGTACCAGACCGGTGACTTGATACGATGTCACATTTGATTTTGTTTGTATTTGTGGCACTTGATCCCATTGACCGTTCTCGCCCACTCTGTAAATAAAAATGGAAAAACGGAAACATGAGAAGAGGCGAAGATGTGAAGATGAGGACAGGAAAAAGGACCCCGAGTTATTGCAAATGGAAATTGATGGCAAAGTAGCAGAATGTATTAAAGAATAATATTTACTCAACTCAACAATTGAAGAACTTACAGGAAAAAGAAAACGGAGGCGTATAAAGATGGGAAATGAGTGGGCAAACCTTTGTGAGTGTGTGTGTGTGCCTGTGTGTGTCTTCATGTTTATCTTGAATTGTGTTTTAATTCAATCGGTTTTTCTTTTACACTTTTGACCATTGAAGTCCTTGCACAAATACACACACTCTCAAATACATACACACACATATAAAAAATATTTGAGATCCTTCTCCTTGGAAAAGCAAGCAGAAATGTAATGTTTGTTTTGTTCTTCAGATATAACCACTTAAATGCACATTCGTCTTGATATTGACTTCCCAACAACTACAAATTTGTTATATGTGTGTGTGTGAGTAAAAGCCTAGCAATTTTGGTAGTTGCTCAGAGAGACCTACAGAAATGATGTAAGTTTAAAATCGAGCCGATCCTTCGTAGCAAAAACGATTCGCAGAAGTAGGAGTCGGATATCCCATTCAAAAGCTCGTGTGATGAGACTGCATTCTGCATAACAAGTAAGTTTATAATAATGGGTTATAAGTAAAACGTTATGTTCTTTTCTCATTACTTAGTAATAATTAACGCTTGAACAGAGTGGGCGTTTCGGACTATGAAACTGAATCGACTCGGCGCCGGTAAAAAGCAGTTTGTATTCTATTTAACTACAAATCATAATATTGTGATCAAATTGAAAATAATGTTTTTATTGACTTATGACCAAAGAATAACTGAAAACTCAAAGTGGATTCCATAATATCCCGTTTGTAGATCAAAATCACAAAAGAGTTCTTATTCTTAGGCCAATTATAGGTATGTCTGTTGTAGGCCTAAAACCGATATGAAATGATATAAATCTAACAGCTTAAAAAGAATAAATAAGAAATTGTGTTCGGATTCGAGCCGGAGTAGACTTTATAGTTGGACTCCTTAAAAAAGACCATTTCGCAGTTTGAGTCTGATCAAGAATGACTTGGCTCCGCTGCCCTGATTCGAAGAGATGTCAATGACGATACTTTAAAAAAAATATGACAATACTGGATGATAATGGCTGAATTCGTTTATTTTCATTATGGATTCGTATGGGTTAACAATTGCTCACCTTTTTCGAAATAGGCGTCATATAGTTGTACCTACAATTTTTAGAGTCCTGAGTCCTTTTTCTATCAGTAGAGGCTGCAATTAGATATTTAGGAACCTTCATTGTTCCACAGTTTTTCTGAAAAATCCCCACTGCTTAACCGCTAAATTTCTATTGTTATATTTCTGGTAGTTTGAAGGCATTGTTCACATTTCCAATGGATGTCTTTAGTTTTGAACCCAGTGAACATTCTTTATTCTCATCCTCATGGCTACTGAGGGTATATATATGAAAAATCTGCCTTATCAAAATAATGGTTTTAGAGTCTAGGTCTCTTTTGACAAAATCCATTTCAAGATATTTGAAGTCGATTTATCGTGCCCATGATAACCTTCGAAGGGAGTATCCGATTTGGTACAAACTTGGTACATCGTAGTATTATTGTCAAACTCAGATTGAGTTCGGAGATAGGCTCTTTATTAACTCTTTCTTGCACCTGCCCCACAAAAGCTCAACGTTTCCACAGAAAATAATTTCAGTTTAAACATTCAATTCTCTTCAAATTTCACAAATCCGGTGCGGCCAAAACGACCCTTATCGAAATTCTTTGCACCAAATTCGTTTCAGGACATTACGAGTCGATCTAGAGATGTCCGTCCGTCTATCAAACTTAGATCGAATTCGGAGATGGGCAATATAGGGTGAGATGAAAAACCAACTTCAGACTGCTGTCATTACTAAACCACTCGTCCGACAGCTGTTAAAAATATTTCAGTGACAGCTCATTACATTGTTTACAAGCGTACAAATTTTCCAGAAAGACGTTGAATTCTTTATATTTGGCAGGAAAACCACAATTGGCACTCCGGCATTTAAATGAGAGTAAATCTCTTGTGTCTCGTACCATCGCTCGTTACCGTGATACTGGTAACCCGACGTCAAGGAAGTGGACGGAAGAACAGCAATGTCAGCATAAATGGTTCGAAAAGTAAAAAAGCGACTTGATCGAAACCCTCGTCGCAGTGGCCGAAAAATGGCCCTTGAGCTGAATATATCGCAATATTCCATTCCGCAAATATTGAAAAATGAGCTCGTGGTAAAGCCATTGAAATTCCAAAAAGTGGAAGAACTTACACCGCAATAGATTCAAAAGAGCTAAAGAGTTGCTACGCTTGGCCGAAAGTGGTGAACTGCCGAATTTAGTTTTCTCCGATGAGAAAACATTCGTCGTCCACATTTCTGGTTTCATTAAATAAAATTAAAAAAAAAAAAATTAAAAATTATGGAGTTTGACTTTGATGCAGTTTTTTTATCTCACCCTGTATATGTTTCATTCAACTTGGAGTTTAAGTCCCTCAGATTCGCAATATACACTGCAAAACAATATTTGGCAGAAGATATCTATACAGCACAGAAAAATCTTGGATATAGCTTACACATTCGATATCACGGTTATGTGACCAATTTGGAGGATTTTTGCACATTCACCTTTATTTGTCCATTTGTTGGAACCCTATTCCCATATATATATTGCTCCGATATATATTTTTTAGTATGACCGTTCTCGAAGTCATATCATACACTCCATAACAATGTTATTTACAAATGCCTCCGTCAAATTTGGTGGAATTGGAATCTGATTTCAAATTATAACTATTCTAAAGCCAAAATACACATACAAAAAACGTACATATCACTGATTTTTAATTACCATTTTTTTAGATATCATAACGATGATAAAACGATTTGCGTTTTTTTTTTCATTTTGAAAGAAAATATAGTATGTCCAAGAAGCACTTTTAATTCTTTCATCTATAACAATGACCAATATTTATTGAAAAAAAATGTTGAAATTCACATCAAGGATCATTTTTGAGACACGTGGCACAAATATTATCCATTTCCCCCTTAATTTTACCAGAGTATGACTAACCAACTAAATACTACACCATATGTCGTACGATACAATGATGATGACGATAATTCTGAATTATTTAAATGTAAAACATTTTGTTCAGCATTATTTATAATCTTTCAAAGAGAAACCGAGAGAGAGAGTGAGAGAGTATCCTTTTGCAAATGTCCATTTACATTTTCACCGAGTACCGGTGCCCACTTGCAAACAGTTGTGTCGACCACAGCCATTTGTTTGAGTTACTAAAACCTTTGAACAAAACACACACTCACATACACACACACACATAGAGAAAAGACCTAAAGTAAACAAAGCAGAACAAATGAAGTTTGCTCTTTTTTGTGGGTTTCTTTTGGGTATTAACGATAAAAAGAGTTGTTGGCCTTAAATGTTGGCATTGTCCTTGTCATTGTGTTCGTTTCATCTTCGAGTTTTTTTTTTTTTTTTGGTGAAGTGGATTTTGCAATACCATACATGTGTGTGTTCGTTTGAGGTGAAATAGAAAAGTATCATAGCTAAGTTGTATCGAGTGACTCTATCACCAAAACACACACACACACATCTAACCACCTACATTTACTAATAAAAAGAAAATTTCATTGAGTTGTGTTCTGTTGTGTTAGCAAATCCCTGTTGATGTTAGGCAAAGGGATCCTTCGAAAAGAGACTTGCTTTCTTGCTTTCATGCTCCAGCTATCGGTGATACCGAAAATGATATGTTGATTTTTTAAATTTTAACAAAAACACTTGGCAAACACAACCTTTTCTGTTCGTTCTGCTTGGTTGTGCCTTTGTTTTGTTTCCCATGGCTACACTTGTGAATGTGGGCCTATGGCCTCAACATTTTCTGTTATCTTTTATTATTTTGTTGATACTTTTGTTGGTCATAGTTTAGATGGTTTAGCATTTTTCGGTGTTGGTTGTTTATCCCTTCTGAAATGTTTACTGTTTGTCTGGGATTAAAGTTTGCTCCTTTCATTGGCATTTCGTAGAGGCACCTTTTGTCTACATTTGGAATATTAACGTCCCCACACACACACAGACACTGACAAATTCACGAAACAAGGCAAACAATTCGGAAACGGTCAGGTTAAAAAGGGATTTTCCAAATAAATTGTTGTACTTTTCCCCAAAGGTTCAAGTTAATCAAGGGTTTCGTAGTGGCCTTTCTTTGCCAGTCAGAGAGGGTAACTGTGTGTGTGTTTGTGTTACATTTGATTGTTTGTGCATCCTTAAAGGATTATTTCGAAGGATTTAGAAGATTTTCATTCCCAGAATTGTCATATTATATGAATGAAATCGTTTTGTGAACCCTGTTGCTTTTTAATAATATTTAAATATAATATTTATGCTTCAGCAAATCCCCTGAAATGACTCAACAGTATTTTTTAATTCCTAAAATATTTATGCCAATTATGTGTGGCAAAAGGTAAAGCTTCTTAAAAATACAACTCGCATTGTTATGAAATGCCCCTTTATTTTAGAATAATGGATATGTTTTAGGTAACATTTTTTGGGATTAAGTGTAAGGTATAAAATAAAAAAAAAAAACTTAAAATATAAATTACTGTCATTGTGGGTTTCAGATGCTGCAGAACATCTTGTTAAACAGCAGCTGTTGCGAAATCGAGGGCCTAACATTAGTTTACAAGTTCTCGAAATTCATGAAAAGAAAATGTGTCCATTAGGTAACCCTCTATGCATTTTCGTAAGAAAAAAGGGATTTTTTCAGTATGTTCTCATTATCTTACCCAATAAACGGCTCTCATACGTGCGACACATGCTCTTAAACGATAATTTTTGAGTCTTTTTAAGAAACTTGCAAGTACGTAAAATAAATTGAAAACAATTAAGCAATGGCTATATCGCGGTGGGGCCGACAAATTGCGGATATGAAACGCCTTTGACTAGAATGAAAATTCCCCTTGAAAAATACATACCACAAGATATAAACAAATGTTGAACCTAATTGCTCCTCTTTTCGAATAATCTTCATATATGAAATTTTAGAATAAATGAAGACTTGTTCGAATTGGTCACCTTTGGCACGAATTATAGCCTTCAAACGATCAATGAAACCGTCACACGCTGCCCTAATGTTGCTCTGCAATATTTTAGCCAATTCCCGGCGAAGCGCTTGCTTGAGGTGATCGAAACTTTGGTATTTTTTTAATGCCTACCTTGCTTTATCCGGAGATTTTGGTGGTCATTGTGCGCTGGAAATGAAGCCAGACACCTCATTTTGTGGCCATTGGCTGAGTCCTGTTGGAATGTCCAAGGTTTGAGGCCAAAGTGTTTGTGTGCTCAAGGCTTTACTACACCGTCCAGAATATTTTCCCGATAATATTCGGCATTTATTCTGATGTCACGGTCGATTAATACGAGCGGAGAGCGACCATCGGCTGTCCGGCGCTTGAGTTCTGGTGGCCAACCGAAGGTGAACATTTGCTGTTGACCTCTTTCGCAAGTTAACACTTTCTATTGCGGTGTAAGTTCTCGCATTTTTTGTTAATATTGAAAAATTACCCCAAACTCATTTTTCAATATTTGCTGAATGGAATATTGCGATATGTTCAGCTCACGAGCCATTTTTCGGCCACTGCGACGCGGGTTTCGATCAAGTCGCTTTTTTTACTTTACGAACCATTTCTGCTGATGTTGCTGTTTTCTTCCGTCCACTTCCCTGACGTCGGGTTACGCTACCAGTATCATCGTAACGAGCGATGGTACGACACACAAAAGATTTATTCACATACAGACACACGGACGGACGTCGCTAGATCGACTCCAAATATCCTGAAACGGATTTGGCCCCAAGAGACCTAGGTTCTAAAACAGTTATTTTGACGATGCACGCTTTGGCCTTATTAAATTATATATACCCTCTCTAGCCATAGGGCTGAGGGTATAAAAAGGTAGAAAATGATACAGCTTTATTATTTATAATTGCAGGTTGTGATGTAAATTTCCATTTCCATGAGGCTTACTCTTTATGTAGGGAGCCCAAATGCGTTGACGTTTTCGGTATATCAAACTTTAAAGGTAGCAGAAGATTCTGAATGGTGCAAACTGCCACAACGTTGTTACCCATCGATAAGAGCATGAGTAATTTTGGCGTTTCGTACACTTAGTGTAGGAAAAGTACTAAAAAGCAATATGTATTAGTAACTGATCCATAAGTGCAAGAAATTTGAAATGTTTTCATGGTTTCTGTAAATATAAGTTACCTTACGGATGTGATAGAATCTTACAAGGTCGGAATGTTCATTACATGGCATGGTAATTTATCATGTTCGTATATTGTGGCGTATTTTTTTAATTATACAAACTAGAATAACCATAATACGACACCATGTATCGACATTTGTTGATCTGAGTAAAGTTAAAGTTTATATTGGCACAATCAGTGGAAACTAAAGGAGACCTGGCTTCATAAAAAATAGAAGCAGAATGCCTTATGCATTATTGGTAGCTGGAAATTAAAATAACTTATTTTTTCATTACATTGCATTGCATAAAACAAACATTCTTTCTACTTATGTGTCGACTTTTAGTTGTCAATGACATGTCCTTGTCGCCGCTGTTATTTTCTGAGTTAATAGCATGATTTGTAAGTTTTTACTATTGCCCATAATTTATCAGAAAACCCATTATTTGGCGATGAAAGTTTTCACTGGGTATAATACCTCATAGCAGATAACTGCCAGGGTATGCTAACTCAATGTCATAGCCCTATTTATTTATTTAATCTATTTTCAAACCAATTTCCCAGAAATTTTACTTTGAAATCGATATTTATTTTCATGTCAGAATAAAATATCCCAGAGTCCCCCTGATTTCTTTGGATTTCTTCGTCTTAACTTGGGCAAAATTACCGCCTAGTGAATTTACTTTTTACATTTGATATTTATTTTTAGACCGTGAAAATATTTATGTTAGGATTTCCTCCATTACCATATAATTTTATAATTCTCTGAATTATTAAGCACATTAAAAATATGTCACATGTCAAACAAAAAGTTCACGCCGTCGTTATATCAATTAGCTATTCATCGGCAAGTATTGAGGCCTCATTATAAATTCAAAATATATATCTACATTTGAATATTAATATCAATGCTTTTTGTTCCGTAGTTTTCCTCTTTTCGTTTTCCATTTTCGTCATTATGAATGGAATTTTTCCTCCATTCAAACCATTTAGAAGAACAAAACTTTCCTATTACTACTTGATTTGTTTGCCAGACATTGACAATCAAATAAACCGACGACATTCAAAGTCGGCCGGTCGGTCGGTCGGTGGTAAGTTAAGCCATAAACGTCTAGCCGACAATGGCGCGTGACCTTTTTTTCTTTGTGGAATTTTCTAACTTCGCACCACGGGCATTGGCTTCATGTTGAGTTTGTGTGTCGTGCCGTGTCCAAGGTCTGTCGGCATTGAATTCAGTTTCTTTTTTTCCTTTATTTGAGAGGTCTATTGTAAATTGACAGCTGATTAATAGAAACATCTTGCTGATACAATTTATTGATCTTTGGATATCCAGAATAGATATAAGGAGATTTGAAGGCAAAGAAAATATTAGCATGAAAATTGACTGACAGAAAAATACATGGCAACATGCGAAAGGTATTAAGCAAACATGTTATGGACGTGGTTAATTTTGTTTTGTTTGCATGTCTGTCATGCAGAGGAAGTTTTCCTTTTTGGACAAGTGTCTACAATTGTGTTAACCGACAGGGTAAAATACATTTCCTAGGGTTTAATTTGTAATTTCCTTTTCCCAGAATAATACATAAGAAAACGGGTATACAGGGTGAGATAAAAAAAAACTGGAACAAAGTCAAACGCCATAATCTTCACATTTTTTTTTCAATTTTATTGAATGAGAGCAAAAAATGTCGGAAATAACATCAAATTTTAGAAAAAGTTTAGATTTGTTCGAATTGACCACCTTTGGCACGAATTATGGCCTTCAAATGGCCAATGAAACCATCACACGCTGCCCGAATGTTGCTCTGCGGCCCATTCCTGGCTAAGGGCTTGCTTGAGGTGATCGACACTTTGGTATTTTTTAGTTCCAACCTTGCATTCCAAAATACTCCAGACACAATTGTCCAACGGAGTGGTATCCGGAGATGTTGGTGCCAATTGTACGCTGGAAATGAAGTGAGAAACCTCATTTTGTAACCGTTCTTGGGTGGCGAGTGTTGAGTGCGATGGTACTGAGTCCTGTTGGAATTTCCAAGATCTGCGGCCAAAATAATTGCATGTCCAAGGCTTTAATAAACCCTCCAGAATATTTTCGCGATAATATTCGGCATTTATTCTGATGCCACGGTCGATTAAAACGAGCGGAGAGCAACCATCGGCTGTTATGGCGGTTCACACTATCACCATGGCCGGCGCTTGAGTTCTGGTGGCCAACCGAAGGTGCACATTTTCAGCTGACCTCTTTGGCAAGTAAACACGATCATTTTGTTTGTTTACAAACTGCTGGACAACGAATGTTTTCTCATCGGAGATGGAGAAAACCAAATTCGGCAGTTCACCACTTTCGGCCAAGCGAAGCAACTCTTTAGCTCTTTCGAGTCTATTTTGTTTCTGTTGCGGTGTAAGTTCTTGCACTTTTTGGTATTTTAATGGCCTTACCCCGAGCTCATTTTTCAATATTTGCCAAATGGAATATTGTGATGTGTTCAGCTCACGAGCCGTTTTCGGCCACTGCGACGCGGGTTTCGATCAAGCCGCTTCTTTATTTTTCGAACCATTTCTGCTGATGTTGCTGTTCTTCCGTCCTCTTCCTTGACGTCGGGCTACGGTACCAGTATCACGATAACAAGTGATGTACGAGACACTAAATATGTATTCACATTTAAATTCTGCAGTGCTCTAACGATAGCCACTTGTGGTTTTCCAGCCAATATAAAGAAAACACACTATCACGCTTGAATTCTGTCAAGAATAACTGTTTTTCTGGAAAATTCTCACCAAAATGTACGCTTGTAACAATATAAAGAGCTGCCACTGGAATAATTTTAACAGCTGTCGGACGGGTGGCTTAGAAATGACAGCAGTCTGAAATGGGTTGCAGATTTTTCATCTCACCCTGTAATTGAGTGGGCATCCCTAGGTACTTGAGGTTATTGAAAACTTTAGTAAGACTCTTAAACTTTCTGTCATTAATCAAATTAATCCAAATTGTCCTTCATTTTTAAATGAAACATGAAATTGATGCCATTACTTAAATGGTTTCACCATCAAGTCCTGAAATGGTCAGATTGTCGAACACCATTGAATTGAATTTCCACGTCACGCTGAGTTCGAAAAACGACAACAACAACAACAATGATGATTGAATAAACAAAGCAATGTTAAGCTAACAGCCACTTTGTAACTTTAATACACTGTCATTTCAGAATTTTAATCACTGCACGTTCAAATAAGATTTTCATTTTGGTGGTTTTTGCGAACAAAAACAACGACAACGACAACAGTTACTCTGACCGACCGGCCGACTTTATCATCCATTTGCAATAACAAATAATTACCACCAATACTCAACCATAAATTCTGATTGAATTTATGTTCATAAATAAACGTGCAGAGAGAGAGAGAGAGAGAGAGAGAGAGAGAGAGAGAGAGCGGGAAACACACCTTCAGTTCATTTCGGTTCGATTCGATTCAGTTCATCATCAGGCAAATGTGAAAGTGAAGTCGTCGTAGGAAGCTACCAATAAATAGAGAGTTGGTCGTCCTGTCAAACAGGCCATCAACTCATGCCAATATAAATAACCATAATTCAGTTGTTTGTTTACTTTAAGCATCATTAAAATTTAAATTCACCATGTGGTTGGTAACCGTGTCTGTGTGCATGTGTGTGTGTGTGTGTGAGGACGCGGTGTACAAAGGTGCCATGCTGGTCTTACACTTGCCATCCGAATGTTGGTTTTAATATTTCATAATTGTTTTGATTGGAAAACATCAATGTTGGTATTGAACGGGTTGTAGGGTTTAAACAATTTAAGCAAAAATCTTCTTAAATGAAAGTAATTGGATACAGAGGAAAATAACCGTTTTATACCTTAGGATCCTTTGAAAATTCGGACATTTGGAATCGACCTAGAGGTGTCCCTCCGTCCGTCTATCTGTCTCTCTGCTGGCTGGTACACACGATAACTCTGGAAGGAAGTAGCCGATTCGATCCAAACTTCAGACATTGTAATATTGTTTTCATAACCTCAGCCATATGACTAGGGAGGGTATATCATTTGATACGGCCAAAAGGTGCCTCATCGAAATAACGATTTTAGACCCTAGGTCTCTTTGGACCAAATTCGTTTCAGGACATTTGGAGTCGATGTAGCGATGTCGATAGCTCTCGAAGGAAGTATCCGATATCGTCCAAATTTGGTACATCGTAATATCATTATCAAACTTAGATCGCGTTCGGAAATGGGCAATATCGGTGCACTCCTTCTGGTTCCTCCCTACATATAATGTGATGTAAGAATCCGCTTTACAATATTTTTACTAACCCAAGTTCTGTTGTGAAGATGGACTATATCGGTCCACTCCTTCTGGTACCTACCCCACAAAAGGTCACAATTTGGAATATCTCTGAAGTTCATAAGACGCAAAGTAAACATCCGATTCCATTCAGACTTGACACATCCCAATATTTCTATCAACACAAGATCTATTATAAAAATAGTAGAGATCAGCACACTTTTTCTGGTACCTCAAAGTTTCGTATAACTGAAACGATTATTCAATCCGAAATACGCATTCGGTTCTCTTCATATTTCACACATCCCATTATTTCTACCAACGCAAGATCTGCTGTAAAGATGGGATATATCGGTCTATTCCTTCCTTTAACCAAGACCAGGTTAAAATTTTAAGTAACCAAATCCTTTAAATTTCACACATACCAATATTTCTATTAACACAAGTTCTGCTTTGGAGAAGGGGTATATTGGTCCACTCCTTCTGGTATTTTCTCCACAAAAAGTTAAAATTCTTAATATTTATATATTATATATCTTTGCAAAATAAATCAGAGATTCTTTAAAAAAAACTGGTAACCTGAGATCTGATGCGAATATAAAATTCATCAGCCCACTCCTTCTGGTACGGCCCCCACAAACGTTTTAAATTTTGATTATTTATTCGCATAAGCTGGGAAATAAATGTTTAATGCTCACCCCAATATTTTTAAGTATTAGATAAGGTGGAATACTTTGGTCCGCCATACCTAGTATCTTACGCACATTTCTTAATTGTCCAAAAAATATTACATTTATATATGTTTTTCAGTTCAGTTCAGTTCCTCACGCGCCTAAGGAAGGATTTTAAGAATATCGGTTCATATTCATCAATTCAGGGGAGAATATACCTCCGATATATTACTTCCTTTAGGATTTAAACACATTTCAAAATGATAATAGTACCTATTATGCTTAGTGCCTTTTTTGTCGGTCATAACCCCCATATTGGAATTGGATATGTTCAAGACAAAAATCGGTCATAACCCATCAGAAAGAAGGTGACATAATTTTCATCATAATGGTTATGTCCAAAACGAATGCGAAAGTAAACGGTGACGAAGACTTGGACCTGCACAAACAATTTTCTGTCATAGGCTTTAGAATCCATTACGAACTTCAAATACGCAGTGGGGCTACCGTTATATTGGGGCAGAGGCAATTTTCTGGCATAGGCTGTAGTATCCATTACGAAATTCAAATACAAAATTTGAAATAATTCTGGTACACAATGTCGCTAAAATCATCAAAATACCGAATATCGGGATATACCGTTATATGGAGCTATACCAAAACGTGGACCGACATGACCTATTTTCAATACCAAAAGTCTTGCAGACATAGTATACATTTGAGTGAAATTTTATCGAACTACTTCATTTCGTTCGGAAGCTAGAAAGATTTCCACAGACGGACGGACATCGCTAAATCGACATAGAATTTTGTGCTGATCAAGAATATATATACTTTGTGGGGTCTAAAATATGTATTTCGAGGTGTTACAAACGGAATGACTATGCTAATATGCCCTCCATACTATTTTCGAGTTTTTTTTTTTTTTGCTACTTAGATGCAACAATTTCTTGATATATAATGTATATAGTGATATAGTAGAATAAATAAGTCTTAGACGTTATTCTTTCGAAATTATGCTTTGTAGGAGTATTTTGCATAAAACCACATGAAGTGCAGCTTTAGTCCTAAAATGTGTTTTTAAAATATATGAATTGAGCCAGGAAGATTTCAACTTTTGATGTCTTCCGAGATCTGAGATAATTTTATGACGATTCAATTTGTAGAATATTTGACAACATTCGGTCACATTCAAAGGGAGTTTTAGCCATATTTTGAAAAAAAAAAAGGACAAAATCACCCATTTGTTTGTTCGCTTGAGGATTACATTAATCCTCATATTATCATCTGAAATCTTGCCAAAGACACTATAGATGTATAGATGCAGAGTTTCAAAATACCGATACACGTGTTTTCTATTTTTATCTCTAGTTTTATAATATGCCGGATTTTTCCTGTAATTATTGAAAACATTGAATTTTGTCGTTAAGCTTCATAAGTTGAGTTTTTTTTTAATTCCAAAATGTCTTAAATTTCTCTCCCATTTACTCTCTCACCCTCTTTTTTTTAAACCTTTGTATTTGTTTTCATTAATCTTGTTTTTTTCAAGGTGGTTTTACAATTTAAATAATTCTTCTTTTTTAAAAAAAATTATCAACCACCAAAAAACCCTACATTTCTTCAATTAAGCTTACAAAATATTAATAATAGATTCCTCTCTTAAATTCTTTATAAATCCTCACACCTTTTTTTGCTGTTGAATGAATTCAGAAAAATGTTACAGCTAAAAAATATTTATATATTTCCAAAAAAAAAGTGCACTTCAAGCGATGTTTGTCAACTCTTTTAGCGTGGGTGTGCAACGGTCATTTATATCAATCGTTGGTTTTTATTTGGAACTTTTTTTCGTCTTTTCGTAACAGAAATATATAAATAACAATCTGATTTAAATCCTCATATTCGTGAATGTACAAATCTGACACGCATTACAGATTTTTTTTGGCAACGGTTGTTTTCGTTTTTTTTTTGGTAGTGGATATATACATTCATGCGGATTTTAATTTCTCATTGGAATTGCCGTAGGTTACCTTTGTGCACTTTTATGTAGTTACTTTTTTGCCATATTGGAACAAATAGGAAAAAAATGAACTTGGATTTGAATATGCTTGCATAAACCATACATTTTATATTTGTTTCAGGGAGGTTTTAAATATTTCCAGCCGTTTTCGGTAAGTGTTGGAGTAAGTTTTAAATTTGTAAATAATAAAAGGTTTTCATTACACCCTCAGCCATATGGCTAGAGAAGGTATATATCATTTGATACGGCCAAAAATTTCCCTTATAGAAATAAGGATCTTAGACCCTAGGTCTCTTTGGAACAAATCTATTTCAGGACATTTGAAGTCGATTAAGCAATGCCCGCCCGTCTATCTGTCTGTCTTGCTTATGCGTATGATAACCCTCGAAGGGAGCATCCGATTTGATCCAAATTTGGTACATCGTAATATTATTATCAAACTTAGATCGAGTTGGGAGATGGGCAATATCGGTCCACTCTTTCTGGTACCTCCCTCACAAAACGTCAACATTTTCAAAGAAAATAATTTACTGCACGGAAAGAGAAAGGAAAATCGGACTTTGCTCCACCTTTGCAAATCCAAATATTTGCACCGGTGCTACATCAGGTGCGGAAATGGAAACTACCATCAAGTACGTCCCCCACAAAAGATCAACATCAAGTACGTCCCCCACAAAAGATCAACATTTTGAATATTTATAACTTTTTTAGAATGTGATGTAAGAATCCGACTGTCTTCAAATTACACACATCACAATATTTTTATTAACCCAAGGTCTGGTGTGAAGATGTAATATATCCGTCCACTACTTCTAGTACCTACCCAACAAAGGCTCAACATTTTTAATATCCATGAAGCCAAAAAAAAAAACTGAATTAAAATTCGATACCAAAACAAGATCTGTTGTAAAGATGGAAGAGATCGGACCATTTTTTCTGGTACCTCCCCCACAAAAGGTTCAAATTTTAAATAACCAAAACACTCAACAAAAACGAAATAACTTTTAAAGCTAGTCAGCGATTTTTTACAACATGCGATGTCTGAATATTTCTCTCAACAAGAAAAAAATCCTAATATAGGGAGTTATCGTAATATTGGGGTCTATACGAAAATGCGGACCTGCACAGGAAATTTTCAGTCATAGGCTGTATTACCCATTACAAACTTACATTACGACATTTTTATCATTTCCTGCTTATTATGTCGCTAAATCATCAAAGCATTGAATATTGGGAAGTACAGGTATACGAAGTTTATGCGAAGTCGTGGACCCACATAGTCAATGTTCTAGTTTAGATTTGTTCGTATTGGTCACCTTTGGTTCGAATTATGAACTTCAAACGGCCAATGAAACTGTCACACCCTGCCCGAATGTTGCTCTGCGGTATTTTGGCCCATTTCCGGCGTAGCGCTTGCTTGAGGTGATCGACACTTTTGTATTTTTTAGTGTTAATCTTGCTTTCCAAAATACTCCAGACACAATAGTTGAACGGATTGGTATCCGGAGATTTTGGTGGCCATTGTGCGCTGGAAATGAAGCGAGGAACCTCATTTTGTAACCATTCTTGGCTGGCGTGCGCTGAGTGCGGTCTGCGGCCAAAATTTTTGCGTGCCCAAGGCTTTAATACACCCTCCAGAATATTTTCGCTATAATATTCGGCATTTATTCCTATGTCACGGTCGATTAATACGAGCGGAGAGCGACCATTGGCTGTTATGGTGGCTCACGCCATCATCATGGCCGGTGCTTGAGTTCTGGTAGCCAACCGAAGGTGCACATTTTCAGCTAACCTCTTTGGCAAGTAATCACGATAATTTTGTTTGCTTACAAACTGCTAAACAACGAATGTTTTCGCATCGAAGAAAACCAAATTCGGCAGTTCACCTCTTTCGCCCAGCGAAGCAACTATTTAGCTCTTTTCTTTCTGTTGCGGTGTAAGTTCTCGAGCTCATTTTTCAATATTTGTCGAATGGAATATTGTGATATGTTCAGCTCAAGATATGTCCACTGCGATGCGGGTTTCGATCAAGTAGCTTCTTTAATTTTCCAACCATTTCTGCTGATGTTGCTGTTTTCTTCCGTCCACTTCCTTGACGTCTGGCTACGATACCAGAATCACGGTAACAAGCAATGGTACGAGATAGAAAAAGCTCTAACGACAGCCACTTGTAGTTTTCCAGCCAAATATCACGAATAACTTTTTTTCTGGAAATTCTCACCAAAATTCTCTTGTACGCTTGTAAACAATATAATGAGTTGTCACTGGAATAATTTTAAGCTGTCAGACGAGTGGCTTAGAAATGACAGCAGTCTGAAGTTGGTTGCAGTGTTCCCAGACCTTGGGTTAATAAAATGTTGGGAGTGTGAAATTTGAAGACAATCGAACTCTTACATCACATTTTATTCAGTCAAAATATATTTTAATAATCGAACCTTAGCTTAGCGAATACATCTGTCGGCTAAACCGACTGATACTTTTTAAGTTGTTTTAAATCGACGTTGAAAATTGATATTTTTATGTTAGAAATTTCAAATTTCTTTGGCAATTAATTGAATCTTCATATGTTTTGCCACAAAATTGATTTCCTCAAAATTTTGACCACCAAAAAATATCCCAATTTATATACGAATGTTGCCCAGTCTTCCCCACAACTAAGAAAATATCACAAATTATGGCCCTCGATATATGTAAATGGATCCTTTTCGCTAAGGATTTATTTTATTCCAGCATTTTGCGGGAATCTCCTTGAAAAGAATGTATCTGAATTTTTATGCAATCGGTTTAATGTTTTGTTCTTATTTACTTTTGCGATCTTTCTCTCCCGGGTGACCACTTTGTCGCCGACATATTCGTTACAAATCTAGAAGAAATCTACATTCCTTGTGAATTCGAAATTGAGTTGTGCTTCCTTAATATTTTTTTATTTTAAATTCATTCGTTCTGCTTCTACGCCATTCACTCAACGCCTCCGCTGGCGTGTTTTATACATACTCTTCTTCCATTTTTTTTTCGTTTCTCTTCATTCGGTTGCTTACATTTTCTCCTGATGCCATTAAAACTTGAACAACTGTCGTTATTTTCACTTTATTGTGGTCCAAAGTAACGGTGTGTCTGACAACCGTTGTAAAAGACGACGAAGAAGAAGTAGTGGCAGAATCCGGAGTAGGAAAATGCATTTCTGGGTGTATTCCTCTCAATGGTATTTCAATTGCTTTCCTTTGCTTTCGGATTGTCTTGGCGTTACGTTTCGTGGCTGAGTATTTATGTGGGTGTGTGTGTGGCTGTTGTTGTTTTGTTTATCATTCAGCAGTGAGCGTATTTCCCTCCTGTTGTTTGTGGCACTTCAATAATTTGAATGTGAAAAGAGAAAGCATTGAAACGTATCGATGCTATGAATCTATGTAGCCAAGCATTACTCTCCCCACATCCCCACATCTCACCCTTTCTGGTCACATCCCTTTGCACATTTATGGCCATACGGATACGGATGCAGACGGCTACCCTGCACAAACACACACACACACCCACACCCACACATGCAATGAAAAAGTATTTCAATAAATTTACCTAAAAACACGTCAACCGCCTCCGAACAACAATGCCGCCCGGAATGCATTTTAACCAAAAGACGGCTCAGTGACATTGCAGTGCATAAACCAGATTTTCTTGGAATGTGAAAATGTTCGGCGCACAATGGTTGAACCGCTATGCTTTTTTCGTATGTGTGTGAGTATGTGTTTGTGAACGCCCTCCCCCAAAATGGCTTTGCAGCATATTTTCTCCAGTTGCCACCAGTTTTTTCTTCCTTCTGTTGGGATTTCTTATTTGCCCCAGCATTGAATTCATTTTCTGTTTTCTCTGTTCTTAGTTTGTGGTTAAGATCCATTAAAACCGACTATCATTTCACTGCCTTCGGTGCAGGAGCAGCATAGTTTACATTTACAATTCTTTGCCGACACGGTCTATTTCTTGTCTCTGCCGCATGGTGTTGCATGCGTCTGTATGCACAACGCTTAAGTGAAATTATGTAGTGGGTGGTCGGTCCAGAGGCCCTCAATCGATAAATCACTTGAAATTTCAAGGGAAAAATTTATGGGAAAAGGATTTTTAGGGGAATATTGACTTATAAGACCAGTGTGAAATGAATTTCCTTCGTAGCAGGCATAAATTATTGGGAAATTTCGGGCAGATGAAATAAAGACCATGGAGCCCTGAACGAAAATAGGTTCGTGACTGGTTTATTATTGGGATCATAGTAAGAAGTAAACGTCCTCAAAAGACCAACATCATAGAAGAGTTATTAAAAAATCACATTTTTAGATAGGTCAACAATTTCTACAAATTCAATTGAATTAATTTCCTTTTTTAGCTTTGAATAACAAAAGAAAAAACATTTGGAAAAGTTTTTTCTTAAGAAAAATAAATTATTTGACATATTTGTTTATTTCTTAACAATAAAATGTCAATTTGCTGTGCGAAGGAAAAACGATGATTGAACACAAAATCCTTTACACATTGTACAATAAGGTGGGTCATTGTATAAAAAAGAAGAATCGATTCATGACATGTTATCAGGTAACGATAT
>NW_026712312.1:6199572-6280301 GCF_030504385.1 Musca domestica
AAATTTTTTCAGGATTTTATTTCCAAATTCGTTCCAAATGGTGGAAGGTATTTAAAGTTCGGCCCGGCCGGAATTACCGCAAAATTTTTGGGATTTGAAAGAACCAAAACTTCAATAATGTTCCTATTGTCCAACAGCTCTTCAGGTCACAATTAGAGACCAATCGACAGGTTTGCATGAGGTTAGAGTATAGGAAGCCTGGCATTTTGGATGGCCAGATCGGATAATATATCAAATCGACCACAACTTTTGTGTGCATTTTTTTTTTTTTTTTTTTTCATTGTGAAACCTCATTGCCTTTATTCCACAAAATCGACTAAAATGGGTTTGAGCCCAAAGAGTTATATAAGATTGTAATTTCCAGATGTGAACCGATACCGATATCTGGTACCAAATAGAATTGTTGTAGTGTGCATATTACGAAAGTGAGGGATGTAAACACTAAATCGGATGTATGGGAACTAGACCTACATACGAACCGATTTTCACCGAATTTAAAGATCTTGTTTCTAGGCTGAATTTGATATTAAATATTTGGGGTACAATAAAACCGAAATTGACAAAAGATATAAATCGGTGCTTTATCAAAGTCTGAGCAAATCTTGATAAAATTTAGGAGAAGTATTTCTGGGCTATATCTGATGTCTGTTTCCAATTAGCGTTGTTGTTACAAAGGTGAGGGACTTAAGCCCCAAATTCGAAGTACACTGAATTCGGTCGAAATGTCCCGAAATATATCCCATTTTGACGAATATTGTAATACTGAATATTGAAATCGGTCGAATATATATTACCAAATTTCGTTGTTGTGGAGTGCATACTACGAATGTGAGGGTCTTAAACCCCAAATTCGAAATATATCCTATTTTGACGAATATTGCACCCATGGCGACCTATTAAATTGAAATCGGTCGAAGACATATATGGAAGCAAACGATGTAGCGAGGGGGCCGTTCCTCCTAAATTGCAAATTTTTAGATAATTTTTTGTCATGTTGCTTGGAAATCGCAGTTTTTGCCTATTGACCCCACAATAGAAAGGTTTAAGGGGGACATGTATGGCTTTGACGGTGATGAGAGCTATATCTCATCAAGTCTTACCAATTTCAATATCGTTTTTCATAGTCCCATACAAAGATTTGTAGAAAACGATAATTTATGCCTTTACTATATTTACAAAAAAAATTAGAGGGACAGACAGATGGACATGCATAATTCGACTCAGCATGTGATTCTATGAAGATCGTCAAAAGGAACTATTGTTATATTTCGTTTAATTCTGCATGTTAAAAAACAAATGCACCAAGACATAATACCCAATACGGTAAATAAGGATTTAGTGTCATACGTGTCCTGTCGCATAAGTGTGAGTCTATTAAATAAGCAGTGGTGCCCTGATGCTGCTAGAAAGGAAGTTGGTAGGGAGGGTGATAGGGAGGTGAAATCGCCTGGATAATGCGGAAATAATTAGAGGAGTTAGCAGTACCATGTCTGTTTTTATTATACAACATGTTGGCGTGATGTAGAGAATGAAAATAGGCCCCATAACGATTTTGCCTTCAGCCGTTTCTTTAGACATACGTCACTTACAGTGTCCCAAACTTTCCTTAATTTTTTATGTTGTCCTTACTTTTGTGATATCTTCTCCAGTTTTTTAACAACAACCAACCTTAAATTCTTTTTGTAATTTTTTCTTAACTTTGTGTCCTTGAGGCAAGTGCGTTAATTGAAAAGGGACCTTGTAAATATTCATCAATATGAAATTTTGTAAAAATTTTCCTTAAACAAAAAAAAACCGAAATTCCAACAAAAGACTTTCTCTTGCAACTTTTACTCACACACTGTCCTTCAGAGTCCCATCAGAAAAGGATGCTTTACAAAAATGGAATTAATAAAATATGTTAACTACAATAACAACAAGATCGCTCTTGTTGTAGCAGCAGCAAAATCCAATGAGTGTTAATATCTGGCGGCAAAAGTGTAACCACAAAAAGCAATTGTGAAAAACTTTTATAATGAACCAAAAACAAAAAGAAAAAGAAAAAAATAACGAAATAATAAAGGACAACAGAGGAATGAATAGCTCCATCCACGTTCACAGATAGCCTAAATACAAACAATGTAAATGTGAACAAAGGCGCTTTAAAACACTTGGTGGCAAAAAATCTGAAAATTACTAAATGAAAATTGACAACAAAGAGGCGAATGCAGGCAGGCAGCGAGGCAGGAGGACAGCCAGCCAGCCAGGCAAACATCCAGCTAGTCATGCAACTACCACCAACAACTACAAAAAATGTATCAACTAATTATGGACATCACATTTTAATGAGTCTGAAAACGCCGACATTTATGCGAGAATTATTTTAAGTTTAACACAAAATTTAACAGAAACGAGCGAACGAACGGGCGGACGAACAAACGGGCCAGCGAAAGAATGGAAAAGAAAGAAAACACACGACACAAAAACGTTGGATGCTGTTGATGCCGAAGCCGCCAGCCATATCAGAATTCACATCAGCAGTGAACTTAGTGACCAGCATAACAACAAAAGAAGAGCCGACAGCCAAAAATTTTGCATTGAGAACCAGAAAAACAGAGAACAAAAAAGAAATCAGGCCACCACCTAGAGTAAGGACGAGACAAGAAACAAAAGCAAAAAAGCTAATGTGGAACAATGAAGCGACTGTGCCATCCACTCGCTTAGCAAAAATTTCATTTGGTGGATGTGATAATACTGGCAATGGCGGATGACAGAACAGGACGAGGTTGCGAGCCGCGTAGAGGAGAGTACAACAACACCAACATGTTGTATAATAAAAGCAGACACGGTACTGCTAACTCCACTAATTATTTCCACATTATGCAGGCGATTTCACTTTAATTATAAACGAAAAGGGAGTTGCCCCGCTCTCTCTCTCCCTCCCTATCAACTTTGCTTTGTAGCAGCATCAGCACACCAGTGCTTATTTAATAGACTCACACTTATGCGACAGGACACGTATACAACTAAATCCTTATTTACCGTCCAGGCGGAAACAACAAGGACAACATTGTCATTTCGGTAGTGTAACGGTATTTCATGTGAGAGGAGATTTTTTTTGCTTTTTTCTTTCATCAGCACGAGGTGGGGTAATTATTCTCAAGAGATTCTCTCACGGGCATGGGAGAGATACGTTTACGCACGAATTGTTTTTAATTTTTGCTGAAGCAGCTAGGGAACAGAGTGATAAGCGATTTTCTTAAAAAAGGGCTTATGGAAAATAATGATTTTTGGTTTTGAGGGAAATTAGTAAAAACAGTAAACACGTAGAGGGTCAAATTTAAAATACCACATGAAGAGGGAAATGTATAACCAGCACAGAAAGGTCCAAAATCTGACTGACCCTATATCACTATGCACATATAGTAGAACTCCCCGTAACAAATAAACATTTCAATTGGGAATTTATCTGAAGTGAATCATATCCACTATGAACCTGTTTTGAAAGTGTATTATTGCTTTGAAGAAGTTATAAATTGAAATCAGAGATATTTGAGGTATATCCAACTATGAATCAATTTCCATTAAATTTGACGGAGGCATGTGTACCTTCCATACCTACAATTACTATAGAGTGCATGATATGACTTCGAGAAGTCTTAAATTAAAAACTGTGTATCGGAGCTAAAAATATATGTGCATAATGTCGTACGGGCTTCTAGGATAAATGCGGTAAAACCCCAATCAATTTGGGCTGATACTAAACATTCGGGGCACAATAAACATAAAATAGAGAGATGAAGATATACATGAAAGCTGTATTCAAATCTGAACCAATCTCGATAAAATTGAGCAGAGGTATTTTTAAGCTGTAGCTTGTATTAAATATCATTGACCTCTCAAAATGTGATTCTATGGAGACTATGGCTTTATCTAGTCTAGTTCTCAATGTTACAAACGAAGACCTGAACTAGTATAGGGTAAAAAATTTAAAAGAGCATACAAGTTCCCTGATACGCTAGACGACCAAAAACCAGCTCTCGTACAGGCTATTGATGCCCAGGTGGATAAAGAGCTTATTTCTCACAAATATGTCACCTTGAAAATGAGGATATATTAACATCCCTAAATAATCGTCGTAGATCCCATAAAGTATATATATACATAATCAGCATAAAATTCTAAGTCGATTTAGATATGTCCGAAATGACGTAGGGCTTCAAAATTTCGCAGAACAATTTGTATTATGTCTTGGATGGTTGGTAGTGAAAATGAGATACACCGATAAAAATTGGTATTTTAAGGTAGTAATGGATTCTACCTCTGTTGGCAAGACATTGTATGTATTGGTCCACGTTTTTATATAGCCCCCATATAGCGGTACCTACCGATATTAGGTAGTTTGACGATTTTTGCAACATTTTTCCACGACTTTTTCTAAAAATTGGTATTTGTAGGTCATAATGTGTTCTAGCTGCGGCAGCAGAACGTTGAATATTTAGGTCCACTTTTTTCTATAGCGCGCATATAACGGTACCTCCCAATGTAAGGTATTTAAGGTATAATTTTTGCCACATGAATTCACGAAATTTGATATTGAGGTCTCCGAAATTGAGACAGGGATCTGGTTTCGGAAATGCTTACTAAGTAAATTTGAAGAACTTTGGGATGAAGCTTAATTTCTGAAATTTTGTATTGGGGTCCTTATTAGTGGCATGTACAATTGTATGAAAATTATATTGTGGTGAACTTTGGTATTAGGGTATTTATGTGTAGCCTGGACATATGAAAGTGATTTCGGAAATGTGTACTATAATTTTACCAAAAGTACTGAATTGTACTATGTTTGGTATTGGGTGAAAGGAAAGAGATAAATTCTGAAATTTGATATTTATATTACCGATGGTATTTGTTTTTGGAATTTGGCGGTGGTTTGAATACGAAAACTACTAATTGAATTCAATTAATTTTTTATTGGGTGAAGGGATAGGGCTGGACTCCTCAAATTTGATACTAAGGTCTCATTTTGTATCTGGAACTCAGATATGGAAGTGGATTTGGATCTGGATCTGGGTACTATAATTGTGGGATTAGTACTAAGTAGTAGTAAATTTGGTATTGAGTAAATGTACGGAGCTGGAATCTCGAAATCGAGGCGATACGACTTACAGCATTAGCAAAATTTCAGGAGGAACATTTTAAGAATTTTAGATTAAAAAACTAAACGGATATTCCAAGAATATGAATCTAGTAATTTTAAACTCTGAACAGGTACCCAAAACTCATTTCAGGAAGGTTATGAAGGGAGATTTTTTATGTATTATCTTTTTGAAGCACTGTCAAATATCTTCAATTTGGTGTATAATTTAACCATAAATCGTGTTATAAAGGATTGCTGACAAATAATAGAGTTTTGGTCACGATTGAAGGTTTTGTCTACGATATCCTCCTAACTCATTACAAATCCATGATATATAACCCACTTTTACAAAGACTACCACGACCTCAATTTGTATTCCAGCCTCTGACATTTTAATTTTCAGATAATTAAAAAGTACATTTTCTGATCAGGTCTGTTACTCAGAAAGAGTAAATAAACATACATCTGTTGATTTTCACTATAATACGCTTAATTATTTCTAGTAAATAGGTCAAACCTGCAACCTACATTTTCCATCTCGAAATCCACATGTACCTAGTTCCCCCCTATTATTACAACACCATCGTTGATAACGGCAAACATTGTAATATCATGTTATTGGATGTTATTTGGCAACATTAAAAACCAAAGCAAAAACAAAAGCAATGCACCGGTCGGTGTCCGTGCATTAAACAAACACGAAAAGAAAATGAAAATTTTACAACAACGTAAACAGGATAAGTTACATACAACAGTGCTTTGTTTTATTTTTTTTTTTTTTTTGTTTTTTTTTTTTATTTTTGGTACATAAACAAGTGGCTAAGAAGGGACACAGTAGATTTCGGCATGGCCAACACAACCTGTCACCGACGAACCAACCAAGTTTCACAACCTGCCCCACAAGGCTTGAATCCCACTTTTTTCTGACGATGATGATAATAAAAAACGAAGTTAACCTTGTTAGTGTTGTTGGTTGGTTTTTTGGGAGGTTTTTCCCTGTTGCTTTTCCTGCAGAATGCATTGAAATTATTTAATGAATCTTACCTTTTTGTGTGCCTGTTAATGTTTTTCATTTCGTTTTTTTTTTTTGGGAAGGAGGGTCGTAAATTAAATATATGTTTCGGGGGGTATGAATGTATGTGTTTCAACATCTACATTGTATCGTTGATTACATCTGATGTTAAGTTGCCCCCGTGTATGTGTTTTGCTACTCACACAAAGACAGAGAGAGAACATGCCGCTCAAATGTTAACCACACAATATTGTAATTGCTTCTTACAGTTAATTGACTTTTGTTCTATTGTGTGTTACAACCTGACACATGTCGAAAGTGTTTATTAATTGCATCGAATTAAAGCTCGATAATCGGGAAGGGTATTTAAAATTTAAATGGTAGAAACAAAAAGAGGTCAGAAGACGTAGGATGATGGGTTATTTTCTCTATAGATATAGGAAACATTGTCAATGATATTGGAGCATATAAATGTATATAAAAATTAAAAAAAAAAAACAACAACAACAACAAACTTTGAACACCTTCCACTATTTGGAACGAATTTGAAAATTTTCAAAAAACAAAATCCGTTAAAATCTTCAAAAAATACCGAATATAGCCGTTATATTGGGGTCTTTACGACGTGGACCTACATAGGCATTGTTTGTTATAAGTCATTACCATTACCGGCGAATAATGTAGCATAATTGAAATACCGTATATAGGGAGATAGCGTTATATCGGAGCTATACTAAAACCTGGAACAGCATAGACAATTGTGTGTCATAGACATTCGGTGACCTAAAATCGTCAAAATGCCGAATATAGGGAGGTACTGACATATGGAGCCTATACAAAGACCTGGACCAGCATAAAAAAAATTGTGTCACAGACTGTTATGGGAACCATAACGAAACCTAAATACGTAATTTGAAACTACTCCGGTAAAAAAGACGCTAAAATCATCAAAATACCGTATATTGAGAGGTACCGTTATAGGTGGGCTATACGAAGACGTGGACCTGCACAGACAATTTTCTATCATAAGCTGTAGAATCCATTACGAACTTCAAATGCCAAATTTAAAGTTCGTAAATTAATAATGTCTTTAAAATCATCAAAATACCGAATATAGACCTGGACCTGCATAAAAAATTTGTGTCACAGACTGTAGTTCTCATTACGAACTCCAAATATCAAATTTGAAACAATTCCGATGAATAATGTCGCAAAAATCATCAAAATACCTAATATCGGGAGGTCCGGTAATATAGGGGCTTTATAAAAATGAGGACCTTCATGATCCATTTACGAACTTAACCTGCACACTGGCAAAATAAACATGTGTGCAAAATTTTAGCCTTCTATGTCAATTCGTTCGAAAGATAGAGTGATTACAACAGACAGACAGACAGACGGACGTCGCTAAATCGACTTGGAATTTTACGCTGATCAAGAATAGATATACTTTGTTGGGTCTGACATGAGTATTTCGAGGAGTTACAAAGGGAATGAATGGTGGAGGGTATAAATATGAAATTTGTTGGAACTGTATGATCTCTGGAATACCTGAACTGATATTGTTTCTGAAAAAATGAAAGTTGAATTTATTTAAGTAAGTGACTAAATGACGGATTCATCATTTTGAAATTTTTCATGTGGATCAATGTTGGTGTGGAGGGGACACATAAGGCTGGGTTTTTGGAATTTTGAACGAAAAGTGAAATAAAAGTTACTAAAAATTAAATGCATTGCATTGGGCAAACGGATAGAACTAGAGTTCTGAAATTTGGAAAGAAAATTGCTGATGATATTTTTTGTTTCACAAAAATGGGAAATATTTCGATATTACATTAAAAACCATTACAATGTTTCAGAACGTGTGGGAAAAGTACGAGCTGATTTTGGCAGAAGTTAGCTTTTTATTAAAAAAAGCTATACCTGTGCCCCAGATTACCCTTGAAAAGCCGATGTAACCAAAACGCGTGACTGTTTGGTGCGGATTTTGCTCCAGAGACATAATTTTTCTTCGAATATGAGCAAGAAGTGGCCGTAACATTCTCGGGCCATGTGGTTTTGGTCACAAAAATTGAATCGGAGGATATTGGCAACATTTGGATTTAAGATCACGGTGCTACGTACCACGCAGCCGAAGCCACAATCGATGTTTTGCACCCTGTTTTTGAAGAAGGCATAATTAGTCCCAGCACTGATGCCAGTTGGCCATCTCGGAGCTACGATTAAATGACTCCGAATATTATCGCAAAAGTATTCTGGAGGGTGTATTAAAGCCTTGGGTATGCAAACATTTTGGCCGCAGACATTGGATATTCCAACAGGACTCAGCACCATCGCACTCAGCACGCGCCATCCAAGAATGGTTACAAAATGAGGTTCCTCGCTTGATTTCCAGCGCACACTAGCCACCAAAATCTCCGGATACCAATCCGTTGGAATATTTTAGAAAGCAAGGTTGGCACTAAAAAATACAAAAGTGTCGATCACCTCAAGCAAGCGCTTCGACGGGAATGGGCCAATATACCGCAGAGGAACATTTGGGCAGCGTGTGATGGTTTCAATGCCGTTTGAAGGCCGTAATTCCTGCCAAAGGTGACCAATTCGAACAAATCTAAACTTATTCTAAAATTCGATGCTATTTCCGAATGTAAAAATTATGGCGTTTAACTTTGTTGCAGTTTTTTTTATCTCACCCTGTATATCAGGTTTATTATGCACCAAATGGTTATCAGCCCAAATTAACTAGATTTTGGCAGATACAATCAAATTCAGTCTAGATTTAAAGTTTGGTGTTTTTTTTTTGTGTTTGCAAAACCGGTTCAGATATAGATATAGCTATAGCTTATCCGATTTGGTGTTTAGGTTCCTCACATTCGTAATATTTACTTCACAACAATGATATTTGGTACCACAAAAGCGATATATTGAAATATATCTGCAATATTTTATCGGTATGGATTCAGATTTGAGTATATCTTCCATATATACTCAAATCCGATTTCATGGTTATTGTGCACCAAATATGCAATATTGGTCCAAATTGGATGACACGTTTCACATTCATCCGAAATTATCCTGGAAGCAAATACGATATTTTCTGTGAAACTCGGTTCCCGTTTGGTACGAAAAGTAAAAAATTCCTCCGTCAAATTTGGTAGAAATCGATGTAGTGTAGGATATACCCCTATATCTATTAGTTTCTTCTGATTCCATGTTATAACTGCTCTAAGGTCATAATACAAATACAAACGATTATTTATAACGGATATCTCTATGAAGTAGGCATAGTTTTGTAGAATATCTTATAGTCGTTTGTCCTTGCTTTACTGGTTTAATTTTACAAATTAATAAAAGTTAAGGCGAAAGAGGCTTTATATCTGTAGCAGATCACAGTCAATATATTTTTATTTATTCCTTAACAACATACACCTCTGTAGGTTATTAATAGCTAAGGGTCAAACTTTGGCTAAAATAAAAGTACAGAGAAAAACCATAATTTTCTTCTACTATATATGTACTTTGCAATGCAACCAAATCTGTTCCAATGAAAATCCATTTTCTCAACGCATGTTTTATTTAAAGCGTGCTGGTGCTTTTATTAAACACTCACACACACACACAGCAGCATAAATGTGAAAGTTTGATGCTCACGTCCAACATCAGCTTTTTGTTCACATTTGTGCTTACATCAACAAATAGCAAATGTGTATTTTTTATAAATTGTTGCTTTGAAAAAAAAACGGCAACAAAGTGAACAAGGGCACAAAACAAAATTGTTGTGAGGGTAAAAAAACGATAAAAAAAGGAGAAAAAATACAATGACAACAACAAAGAACATGACCAAAAGGGAAAAGTTGGAAAAAATTAAGCATTACCCCGAAAAAAAAAAAAAACAAGGGAACAAAATAAAGAAGTAACATATTCCCCTTGCGATATGTCACATTGTCATCACATGTTAGCCCAGTTAACTGTTGAGGCAGGTTCATCCAACAACACTCAACTCGGCTCAGTCATGCGTGTGAGAATAGTTAAAATGTTAACAAAATATATCTGTTGTTTATATGAAATTTTATTACAACAAGCCAGCCATCCAGGCAGCAACAAGCCTGCCATCCAGGCAGCAAGCACGCAAACAGACAAACAAATTTATTTTATTAGTGTTGTTTCTACTTTGCAAGAGAGTTATGTCGAATGGAAATATAAAACAACAACAAACACAAAACAATAACATGCCAATATCGTACAAGTTTTTATTTTAATACTTTTGTTTTAATCAGAATAAAAAAAAACAAAAAATTTTTCGATACGGGATAAGAGAAAAATATTGAAATTACCATAATGTTGCATGAACATGAATACAATTCAGTAAAAGCAATATTGTGTTCAGGTGCGAGCATCTGAATAACAGTGGGTCGGTCTTGCGGACAACTTATGTTTATTGCCAACCTCGATGTGAGGGTAATTGAACTTTGGCAAAGTAATGAATTTAATGACAGAGCAATTTTTATATTTTTTGGATGGGAAATAAAGAGAGATCGAGTGAGAGAGAGAGCACAGTTAAGAAGTACCTGTGGGTTTGCGGAGAGATATTTTTCCTGAAAATATGGGTTAATCTAAGGTAGCTTAGATCGATGGATTCCCATCACAGATGCCGACTGGTAACTGTTGTTACACAGATGGTTCAGTGTTGGGAGAGAGAGTAGGACTGGGTTTTTTTTATCGAAGAAACAAATACCAAAATCTCTTTCCGCCTGACCGATCACAATACGATCCTGCAAGCGGAGGTCCGGGCGATTACAGAGTGGCTGAACTGGTTAAATGATAACACAAGACCGACTAGCGTAAACATCCTAACAGACTGTAAGATAGCCATTAACGCTATAACATCCAAAACAGTAACTTCAAGAACTGTATTGGAATGTATAAACTCAATCAACAACTACTCTCAACACGGCTTAGTTCGCATTATATGGGTACCAGGCCATAACGGAGAGCTAACGAGATAGCAAACTCTCTCGCTAGAACAGGCAGCAGTAAACTTAGACAATTCACTGCCGCCAAAAGCGTCACGTCTAATGTTAAAGACATGAACAAAAAACGCCCGTATATCCTTATGGAACGAAGAGGGCGTAAGGAAAACCACCAAAATCCTGTGGAAGAATCTTTTATTGCTAGGCAAGAAGGAGATCAGTGAGGTGACAGGCATCCTTACGGGGCACCTGGGCCTACAAGCTCATCTATACAAGATAGGTTGCACAGATAACAGCATATGCAGGGCGTGCAGGGAAGACCACGAAACTTTGGAACATTTTCTCTGTATATGCCCAGCGTTTGCTAATATCAGAGCCCAATTCTAAGGGAGCGACACTATACCAGACCTTAGTCGGATCATGGTAAATGATATAAAACAGTTAAAGAATTTCATAAAGGCAACAGAATTTTAATTATAACAGACTGTTAACTGCGCGTCTTCCTCGGTTAAACCCCTCTGACTAGAGCGCACAACAGGCCTATACTGGCTTAAGTGCATGCCCAAAAGGGCTTGAGGCGAAATTGTTTTGCCCCTCTTTTTCAACCTAACCAAACCTAACCTAAGGTAGCTTATATTGCTATGTGAAAAGTTTCTCCTAATAGTTTAATCGTTTATCAAGGTGGCACTGAGTGGCAGGGGTGGAGAGATATTTTTCATCTTCAAGTTTGATATAAAAAAGTTAAAAAGTATCAGTCGGTTTTGCCGCAAGGTGTATACCATCAATACCAATATTCGATTATTGAGATATATTTTGACTTCTCTTATGATTATTCAAATTATGGAGTAGGTTCCGAAGGAATGGGCCAATATTTTCCATTTCGTATCGGACCTTAATAAATATGGTATGAACATTGCGACGTGCAAGGTTTGGAAAATATTGGCTACTTCCTTAGCTTTATAAGAGATATAAAATGTGCGTGAGGTACCAGATGAACAACATGTGGTGGAGCTACCAGAATAAATGGTCTTTATAACAGATTTGGTGTTGTTGGAAAAATTGAGATGTACCAAGTTTGAATGGAATCGGGAGTTAATTTCGCGCTTTATGAGCTTCATGGATATTCAAAATTTTGACCTTTTGTGGGGAGGGTACCAGAAGGATTGGACCGATACATTCCATCTTCACAGCACATCTTCTGTTGTTAGTATAGGATGTTTGAAATATGAAGAGAAACGGATGCTTACTTCGGTTTTTATAATAGTTTGGGATATGTGGTGGAAGTACCAGAGGATATGTTGCGATCTCTACCATCTTTATAACAGATCTTGTGTTGATGGAAATATAGAGGTGTATCAAGTCAGAATGGAATCAGACGTTATTTTCGTGTTTTATGAGAATCATGGATATTCAAAATGTTGACCCTTTGTGGAGTGGAGCGATACATTCCACCTTCACATCAGATCTTTTGTTCTTAAAAATAATGGGATGTATGAAATATGAAGATGCCAACTTCGGATTTTATAATAGTTTGGGCTATTCAAAACTTTGACCCTATGCGGTGGAGGAACCAGAAGATATGTTGCGATCTCTACCATCTTTATGGCAGAACTTGTATTGATGTAAATATTGAGGGGTATCAAGTCAGAATGGAATCGGACGTTATTTTCGTGTTTTATGAGCTTCATGGATATTGAAAATGTTGACCCTTTTTGGGGGAGGTACCAGAAGGAGTGGACCAAATATATCACATCTTCACACCTGACCTTGGGTTAAGAAAAATATTGTGATGTTTGTAATTTGAAGAGAATCGAATGCTTATTTCAGATTTTATAATCGTTTTGGTTAATCAAAATGTTAACCCTTTGTGGGGGGAGGTACAATAAAAAATGGTCCAATCTCCACCATATTTTTACAGATCTTGTGTTGATGGAAATATGTGTGATGTGTGTGTGGATGTGTGAATGGAATCAGATGTAAATGTCGTGCTTTATGGGCTTCATTAATATTACAAATGTTGACCCTTTGTGGGGGAGGTAACAGAAGAAGTGCACCGTTTTGCACCATTTTCGCACCTGACCTTGACTGATGCAAATATTAGGATATACAAAGTTGGATCAAAATCGGATTATTTTTTTTTGTTTCTGTTGAGTCAATTGTTTTTTTAATGTCAACTTTTTGGCGGTGGTACCGAAGGTGTGGACCGATATCTCGGAACTCCACCTAATTTTCATAATAACATTACGATGTACCAAGCTTGGATCAAATCGGATCCTCCCTTCGAGAGTCATAGTGCGCATCAGCCACGGACATCGCTAGATCGACTCCAAATGTGCTAAATCAGATTTGGTTCAAAGAGACCTAGGGTATTAAAACCGTTATTTTGATGAGGTACATTTTGGCGGTATTAAATGATATATACCCTCTCTAGCCATATGGCTGAGGGTATAATTATGAAAATATAAATTGTCCTACTCGAAAAAAATCGAACCTCATTTATATTAGCCAAAGGCGTTGAATTTTCAAAACCGATAACATTTCTTCCCAAATTAACCCCACTGTTCGATAAAAAAAATCAATATACGAAATACGTTTTAAAAGTTTGGCGCATAAAACACTCGTGCACCTGTAATAAACGTAAATATACACTAAATGTGTCAGAATGTTAATAATTCCACTTTATGACAGTATATATGTTCTCCACAGCACACAAACTCTCACCCCTATCAGCAAATGCCCAACCATATATTTATTTCACGTATGTGTGTGTGTGTTTGTATGGGTGCACAAATGTTTGTGATTTTTATTTAGCTACCGTCGATGTTAATGAATGCATAACAATTACGTTCATGCTTGTACCCGGAATAAAAACAGAGGTAATAATGTTTGATGCTCTCGTCCCCCGCTTTGTGTTTCGCTTGGGTTGGGCTTGGGACTCGGGAGCCACAGAGGAACAATAAAAGGGTCCTCCTTGGCTTGAAATTCTTATTCAATCTTTAATGGCAATTAACAAAGTATGTATGTATGTAGTTATTTGGGAGTGAATGTATATAACATGTGGGATATTAGAGTGGATGGTGGATAATAGACTAAGTGGCACAATATCATGATTTCGGGAATGTGAAATTCCTTGCGGGGTTTAAAGCTTTGGAAAAACATAGTGATGGGTCATGAATTTTTATACCCCAAGCCTAAGTTTACAGAGGTTTTGTTAATATGAATTTAGCATTATGCTCCCCATTGAAATAAAGATTTTAGACCCCATTTAAATGACAGTGCGGTCCATGTAATTCAAAAGCCAACCTATGCGTCTGATTATAGTATTAATAGCCATTATGGCTTGGGTCCTGTACTTAGAGTGATTGGAAAAATATTGAATTGAGTGTTCATAAGTTCAATAAATTGTGAATTGACACCAAATTTAACTTGTTCCGATATCTGGTGTAAAAATTGTACCCTCATGCGAGACACCAAATATATATTTTTTGTCCTTTTTTTAAATGTGGTTAAAACTCCCTTTAAAACATTTATTGTGATTACTTCTTCTCCGGCATTTTTTAGAGTTGATGCATAAAAGTAATATAAAAATTGGCTTCAGATAGAAAATGTCAAAAGAAGAAATATTCTGCACGAAATTTCAGAATAAACAAATTAAATCCTAAAAATTAAATTAAATCCTAAAAAAAAAAACAAATTAATCTAAACTCCATGTCTAATATAGATTTCAACAAGATAGAAAGTATCACTTGCTTTTGCCGACAAATGTATAACCTCCGCCAATTAAAATTAATTTTAACTTGCGTTAGGTTATTAAAACGTTGACCCTTTTTATTGGGATGAAACAGAAGGAGTGGGACATTGCTTTCCATTTCGTATCTGACATAAGCCAGATATATATTTATCAAGTGTCAGCTTTGGACTATATCGACTACTCCCCTCACTTTATATGAGATATGTGATAATTTTTGTAAAATGTAATGTGCATGAGGTCTCAGATATAGTGGAACGACGTATTCTACTTCGTCTAATGCTAAAAAATATATTTCGATGGGCATTGGGATTTCCAATTTTATGCGAATAATTGTTAATCAAAATTTAAATTTTTTGTGGGGAGAGAACCATATGGTGTGGCCGATATATTCCATATTCACATCAGATCTCCGGTTGAGAGATATATTGAGATACTCCACTGACTAGTTTCGCAAATTATGAGATATATTATTATTATTATTATTATTATTATTAAAAATTCCGACTCTCTGTGTAGGAGGTACCAGAAGGGGTGGTCCGATTTGTAGCATTCGTTAGTAATAATATTGGGAATCGGAGGCTAATTTCGAATGTATGACCCCTTTGTAGGGGAGGTACTGACAACAAATCTTGAGTTGGCTAAAAGCTTAAAATGAATTAAAGGCTTATTTCGCATTTTATAAAAAATAAATTATTCAAAATTTAGCTACCGTTGTGGGGGTAGTTACCGGAAAGAGTGGACCGATATATTCCATCTTTACGTTAGATCTTTTGTTTATACAAATATTGGGATGTGACGACTTTGAAAGATACCAGATGATCATTTCGCGTTTTATGAGCTTCATGGTGTTGGAAAATCTTAATCCGCTGTCGGGAATGTACCAGAGAATGAGGTCCGTTCTCTCCGTTCTTCCTACCAGTTGGTAAAGATTTTAAAATGTACGAAATTTAAAGACATTCGAATTTTTATTTCACATTTTATAAGAGTTATGTTTACTCAAAATAATGATCCCTGGTGGGTGGTGTTCTGAAAGGAGTGAGCCAAACTTATCTATCTTCAAACTCGATCTAAATTTCGTAAAAGTATTACGATTAACCAAGTTTGGACCAAATCGGATATTCCCTTCTATAGTTATCGTTCATACCGGCCAAACCGTCGTTTAACTTAAATCATCTACACACTTCCACTGGCAGAGCAATAGTAACCCTAACCAGGCTGAGATTGCAAAACTTCAAATAAAACGAGTTCCCGATATAGTTCCGACTTGTCTGTAGTAGTAGCGAACGTGGAAAATATTGGTCCACCGTCTCTGGAGAACGTAACGGCCAAACCTTGGTCATCTTCGAAGACAAATGGCCCAATTATGCCTCTGGACACAATCAGCGCCGAACAGTGACTTTGGGGTGCATCGGCTTTTCTGTGCCCAAAATGTGACAGTTTTGCTTGTTTACATACGGAGCTGAAGGCACTTATCTTCTTCAAACATCTCTTCGCAATTTTCGTACACATTCTGCAACATTGCCATTATATTCAAAGTAATCTCACAAAACTTCCCAGCAGTGTTCAAACGGAAGGATAAAACTATTTTTTTTTTAAATCAGCTTTAAGCATAGGTTCTAGTGTAAATATAGTATATATTGGTCTACTTTCTCTGCCACCGACCCAACAAAGTTCAAAATGTTCATAAAATCGTTTACCGAAGAGAGTATCGATTTAGCCAGAACCAACCTGAAAATAGGAGGAAAGAAGAGTAGAAAAAGTGTCAAAAATACAATATGGCAGTCCTTTGAGGTCGAGGAGTCTAGCAACTCAAAGCTGGTCCTTACATTTAAACGATTTTTTTTATTTTTTGTAAAGATATGCAAGAGATATACGTCAATAGTTGTAAAAATGGAAAAGATTGACGATTCTTGAAAACAGAAAGACAATTTTTTCTCTAAAATATTAAAACCAGTAAAGAAAGTCTTAAAGTCGGGCGGGGACGACTTTATGATACCCTACACCGCTTTGCTAATTTAGTAGAGCTCCACATAACAATTGAAAGTTTTTATGGGCGAATTCAATCATACACGCTATGATTATAATTATAATTTAAAATTCAAAGGACTAAACATGCTTAAGCATTTGTATCTTTTAAATTCCAACTTGTATTGCCCATGTGGTGCACAATTAATTTGAAATCAGATAAAGATATATATGGGAACTATATCCAAATCTGAACCGATCTCGATAAAATTTTGCAAAGATATTTCTGAGCTGTATTTGATATATTTCCCTGAATATCGTTGTTACGGAGTGCATATTATGGCTGTGGGTAACAAATACAACAAATCGGATGAACAATATATATGGGAGCTATAACTATATCTGAACCGATCTTCACCAAATTTGGCATACTACCTTCTAGACTAAATTCGGTCGTACGTGCCAAATTCCATCCCATTTGGACAAATATTAGACGTTTGGTGCACAATAAAATGTAAATAAGACGAAGTTATATATGGGAGCTACGTCCAAATCTGAACCAGATCGACAAGATTTAGCAAATGTATTTCTGAGCTGTATTTGATATATTTCCCCAAATATTGTTATTACAGAGTGCATATTACGGCTGCGGAGGACAAAAATAACAGATTGGATGAACAATATATATGTGAGCTATAGCTATATCTGAACCGATTTCGATCAAATTTTGCATACTTATTTTCAGGCCTAATTTGGTTGTATGTGTAAAATTCTATACTATTCGGGCTGGTATTACACGTTTGGTGCACCATAAAAAGCTAATCGGAGCTATATCTAAATTTTGACCGATTATCTCCAATTTCAATAGGGTTTGTCCTTGGGCCAAACAAATGATCTGTGAAAACTTTCATCCGAATAGGACTATATATGCTAACTGTACTTTGTTTACTGAAATACATGGACAGCCAGACGGACGAACGGACGGACATGCATAAATCGACTCACAATGTGATTCTATGCGGATCTTCGAAAGGAACTATGTGTCTATTTCGTTACCTTTTGCCTGATACAAACAAATGCACAAAGACAAAATACCCTGACCACTTTGTGGTGTAGGGTATAATGATAAATTTTGTTCTGCGCATTCTATTACAACTTAAACCTCTTCAAATGAGTCTCTTAGCGATTTGTTGTACAATAGCTGTTGTTCATAAGTCTATGTGTGTGTCTGTCTACATGTACATATGTGTGTGTATTTCATGGGAAACTTGTATGGTTACGTGTATCCTTTAGGAATTTACAAACCTTGTAATTTTATTAGATTTTATTTTAATGTAATGTCCGTGTAGGTATTTCCTTTCTTGTTTGCTTCCATGTACATATGTGTATGTGTCTGTGCTTGTGCGTGTGTGTGATATATTGTATGTTATTGCGGTTATTTCTTATGTTTCAAATGTACATAAAATAACATTTAATTTGGGCAATTTGTAGTTTCTGTGTACCTTTCATTTTGTCCATCTGCCAGCCATACTGACAGCCATCCATATGTGGTGTATATATGCATTGTGTGTGTGTGTATGCTTGTAACGTATTCCCGTAATCGCATTACACATTTTCACAAAGTATCTGCCATGGCTGCTGCTGTTGCCATTGCCACTGCCACAGCCATCGAGATTGCTGTCCTCGCTCTCTCTCTCTCTCTCTCTCTCCCATTGTAAATGTATATTTTATGAATTCAACTTTTTGTTTTATTACTTGAGTAAACTGTTGCTACCCCTCAGCAGCTCGGCTGGCTGTTATTATTCTTTCACTTCCAGTCCCATTTCCTGTTCATTCATATTCTGCGTCCTCGGCTGATGCTATTATTGCTGTTCATATTGTATACTTAAGGTCTCTGCTGTATGGGTGTGTGTGTGTGTGTGTGTGCGTACGTGGTGTGTGTATGTGTTGTAACTGTGTTTGTGTGTCAATAAAATGCGGTAATAAGTTTATATATGGGTTTTAACACAATTTACTTTCCTGCAATAATTTCCTTAAATACGATTAGGTTTATGAGTGTGTGTGAGTGAGTGTGTGCGTATGTGTGATGGAATGCTATTTTATTGTGTGGTTGGCCGATTGTTCATGCTGTTGTTGTTATTGTTTTCATTGCGAGACGGTAAATTTGTTCTTACCGACGCCGCCGTGTCCTCGCTACACTTGGCGATTTTTGTGGTCGCCGGCAATGTGCTTTATTACGGGAATGCGAGCGATTTAATGATAATTGCAGTGCCACATAAATCTTTGACTCATTTTGATTGAATCTTGATTAGGTGATTAAAAGATTAATGACCGTTTAGATGTAGTTTAGCGTCTGTAGACAAAGGTGCTACGGAAATGCGGAGCTAATTCTACTTTTAAATTTATGAGCGAGTGTGTGGGTGTGTGTGCATTTGCGGTTAATCGAAGAGGTTACTTTGAAAAATGAAGCAATTTTAATTTCGTATTGATTTCTTTCAAGTATCGGGTAATAAAAGGATGAGAAATGGTGTTTGGGTGGAGGAAAGCAAAAAGTCGCTAATATTAAGAAAATTAATTTTTTTCGCAGCAATAATATGACATATGACAAAACTTTATAATATTTAACTCATAGCTATAACCATTACAGATTTCTAATATTTTTATGGAAAATGACAAAATGTGGACGGAATATGCCTTTTCTAAAATAATGACTTTGGAGCTCATAAATCTTTGAACAACATTTGTTTCCGGACATTTGGAGTCGATCTTTCCATTTTTTTGTTGGCATATAATTTTCAAGGGAAAATCCAAGTGGGTTCATAATTTGCACATTTGAACTTAGATCGAATATCGAAACCCTCTGCCCCTTCCTACCGATCCTGCATATAAAAAATGAAATAAAATGAAGAATAATAGTTTCTATAAAGAGAGTATCAAATGACTGAAATCGACTACTTCATTCACTTAATGCGATAATTGTTACAAAATGTTAAAATGTGCGTGAGGTACCAGATATAGTCAATCGAAGAATTCCATTTTCATACTTCATCTAATACAGATAAAAATATCGAACATTTTTATCCAATTTTATGCGAAATCATAAAGTCCATATTCATCTCAGGTTTCTGGTTGAGAGAAATATTTAGATATAGCAAGTCGTAAAGAATCAAGTCAGTGATTCGCAAGTTTCGCAAATTATGACAGTAAAAGTATTGGAAATTGTGACCCTTTGTGGGTGAGGTACCAAAAAGGGTTCGCAGATATATACCATCTCTACAACATAACAAATTTGTATATGGGGAATTTAAATAGATTTGGATTATTAGATTATTGGATTTTTAGAGCGTTTTCTTTTTTAAAATCGTAAACTCTATGAGGGGGAGGTAGAAGAAGAAATGGTTCGATTTCTCTTATCTTTATAACATACCTTATGTTGATGGAAACATTGAGGTATACTAAGTCTGAATGGATTTGAATGTTAATTTTCCGTTTTATGAATTTCATGGATGTTCAAAATTTTGACCCTTTGTGGGGGAGGCACCAGAAAGAGTAGACCGATATATCCGATCTTCACATCAGATCTTGTATTAGTAGAAATAATGGGATGTGTGAAATATGAATAGAACCGGATGCATTTTTCGGTTTCTATGATCGTCGGGATGTACCAGAAGGAGTGGACCGATGTTGCCCATCTCCAAACTCGATCTAAATTTGATAATAATGTTACGATGTTCCAAGTTTAAACCAAATCGCACAATCCCTTCGACAGATGGACGGACGGACATCGCTAGATCGACTCCAAATGTTCTGAAACGGACTTGGTCCAAATGTAACCTAGGGTTTAAAACCGTTATTTCTATGAGGACTGTTTTAACCCTAACAAATAATATAGAAGGTATATTATTAGGTATAGCCATATGGCTGAGAGTATAATAAGAATAATATTTTATATGAATGGAGTATACCTCCTAAACTTAGTGAAAATTTTAAAATAACACTATGCAACAGTCTTCAATATTTTCTATAGTTATGGGCAAAATGCAGCAGATTATGAAAGTAGAGCTAAAAACGAAGACATGTGTTCCGACGATTTGAAAGATTACATAGGAAATCAATCTAAAAAGAGGGGGCAAGTTTTCCCCCACCCCACACCCTTAACACTTTTGGAAAATGTTCAATTAAGATTCCTCAGAATCTGTGCATTTTGGTCAGCAAATGAGTTATTTTGGTTCCTTTTTAATAAAAGGTTGAAAGCTATATTTAAACAGAATCATAGTACTCTACAAAATTATTTGTCATAAAATTCAGGGGTCTAAATCTTACCCAAACGCTTGGAATTCATATATTGTAAAAACACATTTCAGGGTTAAAGATGTACTTTGTGCGAATTTAAGCAAAAAACTTCAACAAAGCCTCATTTTAAAATGATAACATCGAAGTAAAAAATGTTCTCCATCTAATTTTACTATAAGTTACTTAAGAAAAGAAATGTCTTTTTTTATTGTCCAAAAATATGTGCATGAATGTTTCCAAAAAGACCGAAAATGTTTCCCTTTTCTCAAAAAAAAATTTCCCCGGACTTTTTTTTTCCAAATTTCAGTCAGAAAGAGACAAAACTCCAAGGAAATTTCGGGTTCTTAGGCCAAAACGTTGCTGAGGGTTTAATATATTTTTGACCATATACAAAGGAACTCCTCCCGTATACAAGTGGCATCCTTTGAAATTGAATAGATACCTTTGTATGGCATCTAGAATAAATGGTAATATCGATCCACTTAAGTAAAGGATAACTCCAATGACTTCTTCGACCCCAAAACTTCGTAGATTGTTGATTTATATCAACAACTTCAACATTGATTTAATACATTTCTGTATAAATTTTGACGCAACATTTAAAGTTGAATTTCGTTATTTCATCTCTCCATTTTCAGCAAGTTCTCATAGACGCGTTTATTTCTTCTTCCCCCTAAGCATCTTCCTTCTTTGCTGACTGCTTATTTATTTATATTTTCAATTCAATTTGTCAATATTATCAATTTTGAAATAAAGCAACTGCTGCTAATGCAAGGAAAGGGCAAAAACAGCATCTGGTAGATGAATTGAGACACGTAAAAATAAAAAAAAATATGTTGAAGGTCATTCAAATGTCAAAGGACTGTTAATAATTTAAATTATTCTGCCAAACTAGGTTTAGGATATCGTAATATGTAAGCTACCTATGACCTTTTATGGAGGAGGTATGACATAAATATAATATGAAAATTGTCATTGGATTGTCTTATGCGAACAATTATTAATAATAATCGAATCCTAAACCTAAAGTTAATAGACACGTTGTAATGTGTGATCTATTAAAAAAATTGGGGAATATTGAGAAATTTCATGAAAGGTTCCAAAAAGAGTGGTCCGTTCTATCCTATCTTTACACAAAGTCTGGTCTTGGTATAAATATTGGGATGCGCCATTTAAAATGAATCGGATGCCAATTTTGCATTTCATTAGGGTTATGGGTATTCAGAAAATTTTGACCCGTTGTGTGGGAGATACCAGAAGATGTGATCCGATCTATCCAATTTTTCATACACTATATTGAGTTGGTAGAAGCGAAATTAATTTTTCATTTTCCACACTTTTATAAGCATGTCCTTTGTGAGCGAGGTAGGAGAAGGAGTAATAAAGTTTCACAAAAATTATTGGGGTGCGCCAAGTTAGGGCCTGATCGGATACTCCTTTGGAAAGTTATCGTGCTCGCCAGCAAGCCAGAGAGACAGGCAGAAATTTTCGCCGAACCAAATGATATATACCCTCTGTAGCCATATGGCGAGGGTATAATGACGTCAACTTCGTGTCTTAATAACCCTGAACATTGGGACGTGGTTTATATCACAAAACCCGTAAAAATACGGTATTGGGGTACATACAACTAAACAAGTAAAAAAGCTGAAAGTTCGGCCGAGCCAATCTTTGAATACCCTCTACCATTTGGAAGGATTTCGGCAATTTTCAAAAAACGAAAACTATACGAAAACGTGGACCTGCACAGACAATTTCCGTCTTAGGCTGTAGTACCCATTACGAACTTCAAATACCAAATTTGAAACTATTCCGGTGAATAATTTTGCTAAAATCATCAAAGTACCGAATATCGAGAGGTATCGTCAAAGGGGGGGGGGGGGGGGGGGGGGGGTGGGTTATACGAAAACGTGGACTTGCAATTTTCTGTCTTAGGCTGTAGTACTCTTTACGAACTTCAAATACCAAATTTGAAACATTTCCGGTAAAAAACGTCGCTTAAATCACCAAAATGCCGAAAAAAGGGAAGTACTGTTATATGGGGGCTATATGAAGACGTGGACCGACACAGACAATTTTCTGTCTTAGGCTGTAGTATTCATTACGAACATAAAGTACCAAATTGGAAACAACTCCGGAGAATAATGTCACTAAAATCATCAAAATACCGAATATCGGGAGGTACCGTTATATGGGGGCCATACCAAAAAGTGGGTCTACATAACCCATTTTCAATATCAAAAGTCCTGCAGATATAATACACATTTGAATAAAATTTTATTAACCTACTTCATTTCGTTCGGAAGCTAGAGTTATTTCCACAGACGAATAGACGGACGGACATCTCTAAGTCGACATAGAATTTTGTGCTGATCTAGAATATATTCACATTGTGGGGTCTAAAATGAATATTTCGAGGTGTTACAAACGGAATGACAAACTTAGAAATATCCCTCCTGAACCAATAATAAGCTTGTTCCAAAATGTGGTGAATGGTGACTGAGACCTTCGAAAAAGCAAATATACCGGAATATGAAGCCTATACCAAATTGTAGTAAATTCGCCTAGAACTTGCAAAATACTTCACATTGAATGGTGGTGTGATATGGGATTTATAGTAAAAAGTCGGCACAAATTAAATTTATTAAAGAGGAAAAAATAATTAATATTTCAATAATATTACCAATTTTACAATTGATGTGATTCAATTTCAAATCTTAAAAAAATAGGGAGATAAGGTATCATTTTCGTTATATCCTAAATTGACCAAGTTTAGCACATAGAGGTACTATATTTTATTCACTTCTCTTAAACAGTGTGATCTCTTTCGAAATCGACATAGAGTTTTAAACTGATCACGTTTTCATACATTTATGGGATCTCCGAAAAATATTTCGAAGTGTTGCAAATGGAATAAGAAATTTAAAATACCCTCCATTACGAAATATGATCACTCATTCTTAGGAAAAAACGAAGCACTTACATTTATCCCAATTGCTTACAACATATTAACACAGAACACACACACTCTCACATAACTACAATCTGCAGTCGAATCGTAATGATACAAGTAAAGATATAAAACTTGACTTCCATTACATTTGTGTGATTGTGTCGGAATCAAATGGAATTGTGTATTAGTGTTAACTGCAACCATATACTGTATTATAAATGAATGTGTATGTATGTGAGTATGTCGATATAACTGTGTTAGTGTCTCTCTTATTGATATTGAAGCTGGTATTTGAAATCGTATACATGAATGTTTTGTGGCAACTGATACAACAGACTTGGCTTATTGGCTGAATGGCTGGCTGGCTGGATGGCTGGGTGACTGTTGCTGGCTTGCTGTTGCTTCTGTGAAACCGAATTCGAATCCCAGCAAAAAAAGAGAGAGACAAAACAAAAGCCAAAAACCCAGAGTGTCAGCAGAAAATTTAAAATGTAAATAATTTAATATTTTATTTTGTTTTCATTTGGTTTGGTTTGGTTTCTCGGCTATGCTCTCCTCTTCTCCGGTTCTCCAATTCATTCATATAGTCTTTCGTTTTGTATGGTCTCGTTTTTCTCCACGGAGAGTTACAACCATTTTTTCGGTGTTGATTTTCATTTTCATGTTTTTTTTTTTGTGGTCTGTTGGATCTGTTTTTCGCAATATATAAAAATCAAATGAAATGGCGGAGAAACAACAACCAGCCAAACCAAGCAAAGAGATCTCGAATGAGGGGGTGTGAGAAATTAAATCACTGCTGCATTCAATTTAAAGTCCAACATAAAGTTGAAATTTTAAGTTGTTAACAAGCGGGTGGCTGTACCAGTTGTTGTTAGTTTCCTTAGAAAGGATAAAGATATTTGCAAAGGATTGCGTCCATTTTGTTTTCCGTTGTAGATAACAGAGGGTGAAGAAGACCACTGCAATATTTTGTGGTTTGTAATGAATTCCATGTTCAATAATGTGGTTTAACAAAATTAAATTGAATGGATTCGAAAAAGATGAGAATTTTTGTGTATTAACCGGATGGATTTTTATAGGGATAAATGTGACAGTTTTAAATTTTTAAGGGAACTTTGTGATTTTTAGAATTTGAGGAAATTTTAGTAAGATTTCTGACTTGAATAGAAGATATCGCTTTCAAGAAGATTCCAACCTTAAAAAATTAAATTTTCTTCAGTTCCCGGAACGTCGCCAGTGTATGTCAAATATATTAATTATTAATACTTAGATATCAGGTAAAAAGGATATTGATAGGATGCTAATTATATAAATATCCAAATATAATCCAAATATCCAAAATCTTCTGATATTTACACAAGATACATTTTTCGTTAGACTTCACAAAAACCATGTTTCGAAAAAAAATTTAAAATCCACCTTTATTTTGACGTTAGAAAAATCCACGTTTATTTTGACATTGAAACAATCCACTTTCGAGAAAAAAATTAAAAATCCTCCTTTATTTTGACTTAAAAAAAAACACTTTTCGAAAAAAATTACTTAAAAATCTACCATTCGAAAAAAAGTCATTAAAAACTATGATTCGAAAAAAAAATTCGTTTTCGAAATTCGTTTCGAAAAAAAATCTTAAAAAACTCACATTTCGAAAAAATTAAAAAAATTGAAAAACGTTGTTTCGAAAGAAATGCCTTAAAAATCCACGTTTGGAAAAAAATTATTGAAAATCCACATTTCGGAAAACAATCTTTAAAAATCCACGTTTCGAAAAAAAATTCTTTAAATTTTTACGATTCGAAAAAAAATGTAATCCATTCGAAAAAAATGCCTTAAAAATCCACGTTTCAAAAAAAGCCTAAAAATCCAGGTTTCGAAAAAAAATGCCTTAAAATCCAGGTTTAAAAAACATGCCTTAAAAATTCACGTTTCGAAAAAAATTAGTTAAACATCCAAATTTTATTGACTGGTGGTCTTAGTGTAAAAAATTCTTTATAAAATCCAGGTTTCTTTGACAAAGGGTCTTAGGGAAAAAATTCTTTTAAAATCCACATTTATTGGATTCAGGGCCTTTGGAAAAAAGTTCTTTAAAAATTAAAATTAAAGAATTTGATTGAGGGTGCTTGGAAAAGAGTTCATTAAAAATTCATGTTTATTTGACTGAGTGTCCTTGGAAAAAAGTTCTTTTAAAATCCGTGTTTATTTGACTGAGTATCCTTGGAAAATTTTTCTTTAAAAATCCACGTATATTTGACTGAGGGTCCTTGGAAAAAAGTTCTATAAAAATCCACGAATATTTGAATGAGGGACCTTGGAAAAATTTTCTTTAAAAATCCACGTATATTTGACTGAGGGTCCTTGGAAAAAAGTTCTATAAAAATCCACGAATATTTGAATGAGGGACCTTGGACAATTTTTCTTTAAAAATCCACGTATATTTGACTGAGGGTCCTTGGAAGAGGAATTTTTCAAAGATCCACGTATATTTGAATGAGGGACCTTGGAACATTTTTCTTTAAAAATCCACGTATATTTGACTGAGGGTCCTTGGAAAAGGAATTTTTCAAAAATCCACGTACATTTGACTGAGGGTCCTTGGAAAAGGAATTCTTTAAAAATCCACGTATATTTGACTGAGGCTCCTTGGAAAAGGAATTCTTTAAAAATCCACGTATATTTGACTGAGGGTCCTTGGAAAAGGAATTCTTTAAATATCCACGTATATTTGACTGAGGGTCCTTGAAATTTTTTCTTTAAAAATCTACGTTTATTTGACTGAGGGTCCTTGAAAATTTTTCTTTAAAAAACTACGTGTATTTGACTGAGGATCCTTGGAAAAATTTTCTTTAAAAATCCACGTATATTTTAACTGAGGATCCTTGGAAAATTTTTCTTTAAAAATCCACGTATATTTGACTGAGTGTCCTTGGAAAAAAAGTTCTTTAAAAATCCACGTATATTTACTGAGGGTCCTTCGAAAAAAGTTCTTTAAAGATTCACATTTATTTGATTAAGAGCCTAAGGAAAAAAATTTAATTTCAGCCCCAAGCGTAACTTTACGCCACAATCTATCCCGCTCTAATTAATTCATTAATTTTTACTTACATTTCGTCAACACAACTCATCAAAAGTTTTGACTTACCTGCAAAAAAGAAAGAACAAACAAATAAAATGGATTAGATTAATAACTTATATTAAATATACAAAACTGCGAAAAACTCAATTAAATGCATTTCACATTAAATCTCATTCATTACAACTTAGTTAAAATCAGAAAAAAATCGACTGCCCTTTGTCGACAAACGAAACGAGCGTTTTTTACACTTAAACAAATAGACTAACACAAGGGCGAGTGTAAATGCAAAATTTAATTGTCGGAATTTCCACCTTAATTACATTTTTACGTATTTTTCAGCAACAGTGCACCGCACTGCCGCCTCGGCTTCTGAATGGTGGAAAAAGCGGTGCACAACTTGACTAAGTAAACACTTTGACTCGCCAACTGACCGACATCCCCCAAAACCCCTCTCCCAACCACCAGTAGTAATGAAATGAAATGCAATGCAATTTTGATGAAGAGTTTTAAACATTTAAACAGCGAAAAATTACGAAGCAGTTAAAGGTCTTTTGTGAGTGTGTGTGTGTGCTGAAAACTCAACGTCATAAAAAACTCGAGCTATTTGAACGACTGCCTCCTTTAGGAGCAAAAAAATAGAGAAAAATATTTACCATACTTTTGGCAAATACAACAAAAGTTAGTTAAATATTTGCAAAGCAAATAGGAATAAAGTTTATTTTGTCAGCCGATGGTAGGTTGGCCGTTTTTATCGGTAAATATGAGAAATTATGCGGAAACCGCCATATAAAAATTATTTGCATTTACATTGAAAACTTCATTTTTGTAATGGAAAAAGGGGGTGGGGAGTGGAGGAGGGGGGAGATTTTTAGTGATAAGTGGGAGGAATGGATGGTGCAATGAGAGTAAATATATTATTTAATTTTATTTGGAACTTCTTTTGCAACAATTATTATTAGCTCAACAAAGAAGTGACAGAATTGAGGCCCAATAACCAAACCGGTTTTAACAAAAAACCTCATTCCTTGTTAACCCTATAAAATGTTATCCCATTTTCATTTAAGCTTTTATATTAAGCTAGATTAGCATGAGGACATTTTCTTTAAAACGTTTCATCCTCGAGTTCACAACACTTCTGTTACGATTATTAAAATTGTTGACTCTTTATGGAGGAATGGACCAATAGTGTCCATTTTGTATCGGACCTAAACAAATATGACATAAATATTGCGACTATATCGACTTCTCCCTTCACCTAATATGAGATATATGATAATTTTTCGAAAATGTTAAAAAGTGCGTATGGTGCCAGATATAGTCGACTGAAGTATTATATTTTCATCCTTCGTGTAATACCTTTTTGGATGAGGTACCAGAAGGGGTTCCCAGTCTAAATGGAATCAGATGTCAATTTCGCGTTTTTAAGCTTCATAGATGTTCAAAACTAAAAATTGTGGACCGATATACCGGATGCTTATTTCAGATTTTATAATCGCTTAGGTTATTCAAAACATTAACCCTTTGTGTGGGAGGTACCAGAAGAAATGGTCTGATCTCTTCGAATTTATAACATATTATCACCAAGCCTTGGGGCATTAAAAATATTGTGATGTGTGCAATTTATAGAGAACCGGATGCTTATTTGGGATTTTGAGATCGTTTTGGTCATTTGAAAAGAAGACCCTCTATGGGGGAGGTACCCAAGGTAATGGTTGAATCTCTATCAGGTAATGGTTGAATCTCTTGTGTTAATAAAAACATTGAGGAAGGAATGTACCGACATATTCCATATTCACACCAGACCTTGGGTTAATAAAAATATTGTACTATGAGAAATTTGAAGACAATCGGACACTTACATCAAAATTTATGGAGGTACTTGATGGAGTGGGCCGATACTGTCCATTTTCGCATCTACTCTAGCACTGATGTAAATATTAGAAATATTTGGGGGAGATACTAAAAGGAATGGACCGCTGTTGCCCATCATCGAACTCGAGATATGTTTGATAATAATATGACGCTGTACCAAGAATGGGTCAAATCGACTGCTCCCTTTGTGAGTTATCGAGCGCAGCAGCCAGACAGACGGACATCGCCAGATCGACTCCAAATGTCCTGAAACAGATTTAGTCCAAAGAGGCCTAGGGTATAACATTGTTATTTCGAAAAGACGCTTTTTGACCGTATAAGAGATAACTAAAAACTGCAACAAAATCAAACGACATAATTTTTTCTTTTTTAATTTAATTGAATGAAAGCAAAAAATGTCGGAAATACCATCAAATCGTAGAATAAGTTTAGGTTTGTTGGAATTGGTCACCTTTGACAGGAATTACGGCCTTCAAACGGCCATTGAAACCGTCATACGCTGCCCGAATATTACTCTGCGGTTTTTTCGTATTTTTTAGTGCCAACCTTGCTCTCCAAAATACTTCAGACACAATAGTTCAAAAGATTGATATCAGGAGATTTTGGTGGCCATTATGCGCTGGAAATGAAGCGAGGAACGTCATTTTGTGACAATTCTTGGATGGCGTGTGCTGGGTGCAATGGTGCTGAGTCTTGTTGGAATGTCCAAGGTCTGCGGCCAAAATATTGAGTTCAAGGCTTTAATATACCCTCCAGAATATGTTCGTGACAATATTCGGCATTTATTGCCACGGTCGATTAATAGGAGCTGAGAGCGTATATCGGCTGTTGTGGGCCACCATAACAGCCGATATACGCTCTCACCATCACCATGACCAGCGCTTGAGTTCTGGTGGCCAACCGAAGTTGTACATTTTCAGCTGACCTCTTTGGCAAGTAAACACGATCATTTTGTTTGTTTACAAACTACTGGACAACGAATGTTTTCTCATCGGAGACGGAGAAACCAAAATTCGGCAGTTCACCACTTTCGGCAAAGCGAAGCAATTCTTTAGCTCTTTTGATTCTATTTTCTTTCTTTTCATTATTTCCCGAATGGAATATTGCAATATGTTCATCTAACGAGCCATTTTTCGGCCACTGCGACGCTGGTTTCGATCAAGTCGCTTCTGTACTTTTCGAACCATTTCTGCTGATGTTGTCGTTTTCTTCCGTCCACATCCTTGACGTCAGCCTACCCTACCAGTCTTACGGTAACGAGCGATGGTACGAGACACAAAAGATTTATTCATTTTTTTTATTCATTTCTGCTGATGTTGTCGTTTTCTTCCGTCCACATCCTTGACGTCAGGCTACGCTACCAGTCTTACGGTAACGAGCGATGGTACGAGACACAAAAGATTTATTCACTTTTAAATGCTGGAGTGCTCTAACGATAGCCACTTGTGGTTTTCCAGCCAAGTATAAAGAAATCACACTATCACGCTTGAATTCCATCACGAAAAACTTTTTCCCGAATAAAAATATTTCCCGAATAACGAATAACTTTTTCCCGGGAAAATTCTCACAAAAATGCTTTTGTACGCTTGTAAACAATATAATGAGCTGTCACTGGAATAATTGTAACAGCTGTCGGACGGGTGGCTTAGAAATGACAGCAGTCTGAAGTTGGTTGCAGTTTTTTCATCTCACCCTGTATGCCTGTAACGGACGATTTGAAGAAAATGTGAGATGTGAGCAAAGGCATTTCGTGGCATTGTCCCAAAGATTTAGGTTACCTTCCGATGTACCCCGATATGCGTGTCTTTATTCGTTCCGAAATTTTCATAAAAAGTCAGCCCTTTCTGGAGAACATTTTCGTTAATGGACTATATCTCTGAATTTTTATCAATCGATGTTTTTTTAATATTTGGTCCGTAGGAATTCTTTTGGAACTTCCGACCAAATACACGCAGATATTCCAGTCCTAAAGCGTAATTCAAAGCTCCATAAACTTTGTGGATCTATTTGAATCGTGAATTTAAAATAATCATAAACTAACGATATAATTTGTAATCTGAAGCTCCATAATGACGGCTATCAAAAGCGATAATGTGTTGTTTCATAACAAAATTTAATTTTACACAACAAACTATTCATTTCAATTCACTACAGCGCAGGCCATTTATTATTCAATGAAACTATTCGACATCAAAACGTATTCAATTAAAACAATAAAAGGAGCACCGTCGTATATGCGTATGTGTGTGACTTGGGTTGCATATTAACGGGTGCTGCTACGCATATGTATATGTGTGTGTGATGGCACCCAACCACATTATAATTATGCAAATTACACATAAAATATATAATTTTTGATTCATTCATACGGGTCGACTACGGCTACCTACCACCAGTTATGAATCCCGTCACCATTCATTCTATGGTTATTCTCCTGCGAATGAAATATCCTTGCATTCATTTGGATTCTTTGGCTTGGCATTTAGATGTATTTCAATTTTAAAGCGTTGCAATGTCGAAAGGGTGGTGTGGGTGGGGAAGGCAAAGCCGCACACATAAAATATAATAAAAACAGGAAACTATAAAAAAAATCCGAAAACCAACAAAGTGAATAGTTTGTTGTGATTTTATGTGCAATAATCGTCGTCGCTTATTGTTGTTGCTGATGCTGTTGTTGTTGCTGCTTTTCTCGTTACGTCAAATTATGTTAAATTTGTTCAAATAAAATGTGGCATTAGTTCAAGCAACTTTTGTGGACTTTAGCCATGTAGAACAGTCCCTCTGCAAACACCCAGTTCAAAGGGTGTTTGGATATATGAATCATTTCATGGGATAAGTGACAAAAATGTGCGAAGGGGAGGAAATACCCCGCTCTGGAGCACATAACAATGTGGGAGTTAACTTTGAATTTTATTTTTCATTTCGTCTCTTTTTTATGGAAAGTGACATGGACGTGGACTCCAATGACCCTAATCTCCGTTGAATCGAGGGGGTGGATTGGGATTTACTGTTTGACGGGAGAATAATGTTTGGGGAAGGATAGTTTTATAGGTTATTTGCATATATTAAGGTTTTTTATGCTGTCACAGTTTCGTTTTTTCGGGGCAGCTATTTATGTGAAGATTATTCAAATTGATAGAAAGTTTATGGAAACTGTATTTAAAATGGTCATGGAATTTTGATTTAGTTGTGGCTATAGATTTGTGGAAACCGTATGTAAATTTGTTCGAAAAATTGAAATGGAGTTAAGGGATAATGGATATGTCTTATGGGAAATAATTTATCCCAGAAATGTTTTTGCCATAGATTTCTAAGCTATGGCCAATATTTTTTACCCTCAGCTTCAGAGGGTAAATCTTAGAGGGTATACGGCCAAAATATGCATCATGCAAATAACGGGTTTAGACCCTAGATCTCTTTGAAACAAATCCGTTTCCGGAGGGAGTATCGGATTTGGCCAAAATTTCATGCATCGTAATATTATTTTCAAACTTAGATGAAATTCGAAGATGGGCAATATTGGTCCACTCCTTCTAGTACCTCCCCCAAAAGAGGTCTAAATTTCAAGGAACATTGTTACTTCGTAGAAAGAAAAAGGATCATCCACTTTTGTTGAAATGTTGGAAATCCTTATATTTGCATCAGTGCTAGGTCAGGTGCGAAGATGGACTATATCGGCACACTGTATAAAGAACCTCACACCCCACCAAGGGTAAAAATGTTGAAATATTAAAACTCTTAAAAAGTGATATAAGGAACCGATTGTCTTCAAATTCTGTACATATCAATATTTCCGCTAATGCAAGATCTGGAATAAAGGATGGATAAGTCGGACAACTCCTTTAGGCTCCTACCCCACAATAGGGTTAAAATTTTGAATAACGCCTATAAAATGCGGAATAAGCAATTGATTCTTCGCTCATTTAATTCTGGTGTTAAGATGGGATATATCGCACTATTTCTTCCTGTAACTCCCCCATAAGGGTTAACATTTTGAATATTTATAAAACATATAACTTGATAAACTTGCCAGTTATATATTTAAATAAAATAGTAAAGTAATTGGCTGACTCACTGACTTAAAGATTCATACACGTCCACAGAATAACAAGACTCTTGAAATTTTGGGTGAGGTTTACTCGAGGGTGTCAGATGAGGCAGGGTATTCGGAAATTCGTATTAGAACGGTACGAAAAGTACTGAAAGGTATAAAAATGGCACGCTTGGTATTTCACAAACCAGTTGAGCTAAAGCTTACATTTGAAATGAGGGTCACAGATGGAGTGTATGATGGATCTACCAAAGGATTTGTGAAAAAGTAAAGGAAAATATTTGTGTACGAAAAGTACTAAAATGTACTGTATTTGGTACCATTCGTATAGCTTAGAGATAAAAACTTGACATTTGGAATGTCAAACCTATTTTAGGAGTAGGGTCGATGTAAGGAGGAATTTTTGAAAGTGTGTACCCATGTGTATAAAAAGTACTAAATGGTACTAAATTTGGTACAGTTTAAATTTTGAGAAAGGGATGCAGCTGGAATCATGAAATCTGAAATTAACATTACAAGCGGAGTGTAGGAGTGCAACAAAGTCAAACGTCATAATTTTTACATTTTTTTTGGATTTTTTTTTTTTTGAATGAAGCCAAAAAATGTCGGAAATAGCATTAAGTTTCAGAATAAGTTTAGATTTGTTTGAATTGGTCACCTTTTGTACGAATTATGGCCTTGAAACCGTCACACGCTGCCCCAATGTTGCTTTGTGGTATTTTGGCTCATTCTCGGCGAAGCGCTTGCTTAAGGTGATCGACACTTTGGTATTTTATAGTGTAAACCTTGCTTTCCAAAATACTCCAGACACAATAGTCCAACGGATGGGTATCCGGAGATTTTGGTGGCCATTGTGAGCTGGAAATGAAGCGAGGAAACTCATTTTCTAAAAATTCTTGTGTGGCGCGTGCTGAGTGCGATGGTGGTCCTATTAGAATGTCCAAGGTCTTTGCCCAAAACGTTTGCGTGCCAAAGGTTTTAATACAACCTCTAGAATATTTTCGCGATAATATTCGTCATTTATTTTGATGCCACGGTCGATTAATACGAGCGAAGAGCGACCATCGGCTGTTATGGCGACCCACACCATAATCATGGCAGGCGCTTGAGTTCTCGTGGCCAATCGATGGTTCTCGTGGCCAATCGAAGGCTGACCTCTTTGGCAAGTAAACAAGATAATTTTGTTTGTTTACAAACTGCTGGACAACGAATGTTTTTTTTAACGGAGAAAACCAAATTCGGCAGCTCATCACTTTCGGCCAAGCGAAGCAACTCTTTAGCTCTTTTAAGTCTATTTTCTTTCTGTTGCGGTGTAAATTCTTGCACTTTTTGGAATTTTAATGACTGTACCACGAGCTTATTTTTCAATATTTGCCGAATGAAATATTGTGATATGTTCAGCTCACGAGCCATTGTTCGGCCACTGCGACGCGGGTTTCGATCGAGTCGCTTCTTTACTTTTTCGAACCATTTCTGTTGGTGTTGCTGTTTTCTTCCGTCCACTTCCTTGACATCGGGCTACGATACCAGAAACACGGTAACGAACAATAGGAGATGTTAAATGTTAAATGCTGGAGTGCCAATAAAGATAGCCCCTTCTTGTTTTCTAGCCAAATATAAAGAAATCACATTATCACGCTTAAATTCCACCACGAATAACTTTTTTCTGGAAAATTCTCACAAGAATGTTTTTGTACGCTTGTAAACAATATAATGAGCTGTCACTGGAATAATTGAACAGCTGTCGGATGAGTGGCTTGGAAATGACAGCAGTCTGAAGTTGTTTGCAGTTTTTTCATCACACCCTGTATATCAGTAACTAATAGCATAAAACTGGTAATAAAAAAATTTTGAACATCTTAATAACAATTTTACAAAAAATAAAAAAATAAATAAATAAATTAATTAAATATTTACACTTATCTCATTTAACGAAGTAGGAAGGTATTTCCAAACCTGACAAACATTGATATCAAACTTATTAATGGGCATAGGTTGAGGGTTGAGTCGGCAAGACCGATTGAAACTTACGAATTCGTTTCTAAAATTAATTTCTTCTCAACATTTCTCTAATGAAAGCTTCCTACATGTCCTTTCGTATAGGAGTGGTTATCATATTCTTCTATATCAATTTATTTATTGAACAAATTTTTATTTAAATATTCAATGTGAGCTCACTGCATGCTCCCTCCTTTCACATGTGAATATTAGAACACAAATTTCGAAATAAATAATAAATAATTATTCTATGTAATATTAGGTTGCTTCTCTGGAATGGGCCACACATTTCGCTCTCGCTATAATTGATGAATGATTGTCGTTATTTCAAGCATGTCCACAATAAACTACTAATGCAAATACAACCCTTTGCTCGCATTTAGCTGAACTGCTCACCCTCATGGCACTTGGCAATGCATGTTCCACGGATGAATAACATGTGCGGACTTTGCTAACAATTTAATATTTAATTAGTTTACCGCTCATTTAAAATTTACCTTTCGCCGTTGTTCGCTTTGTTGTAGAACTCGACAAAAAAAAATCAATTGAATTGAATAAAAACTCAGCGGGAGCGATGGTATAGAAATAAATTCTAAATGCAAAACTAAAGCATTGAATGGGACACCTGGGAATGTGAGTGGGAGTAGGTAGCAGAGGATAAGGCTGGAAAATTGTGCAACATCATTTTAAATTAAATTTGATGTTGAACAATGGAAATTACAATGGGTATTAAAATGTGGTAATTTGCATTACGACCATTACATTGGACACTAAACGTAGACAAGGTGTATACACGCTTGCACACACGTTGTGTGGTAGTTGCACACATACACACACTCACACATTTGTGCATTTGAAGTTTTGTTTCTCTCTCTCTCTCGCTCCGTCTATGTCAATTTCTAATGTAATAAATGTTTAAAATGCAAATGCTTCTAATTGTTAATGATTTTTCTATTGTTGTTGTGTCATCCAGGAAAGGGTTGTCTGACTGTTATTGTAGTTATTGCTGGCTTGCCCTTTCGGTTCGGCACTGTTGATTTGTGGATTTGCAATTTGAAAATTGTTAATTTTCCAAGTCAGGTTATTTTCGAAAATTTTCTGTGGATTTTTGCCATTGCGCCGCCATCGATTCGTTCGTTTGCGGTGGGATTATTGAAATTCATTTTGTTTCATGGCTGGACATGGCAAAGCCTCTGATTATTATGTGGTTGAAATTAAGTAGGGACCACACCACAATGTACAATGATGATTATCACTGTGGCATTCTGTGTGGATTTTCGGCGAATGTCAAAACATAGTTACACACACACACACACACCTCGGCATGGAATTTGATAAAATTCATGTTTTGTTGATTCTTTGGCCGAAAACAAAAAATAACACCAAAGCGCCAAAAATGATAATTGTCTACATAAATAATAACGAAATGTTGCCACATATTTTTGTGGTTAACACAGCGATGAAATTGAGTGTTTGTTTTCGAATTTTAAAAACTATGTTTTAGTTACTTTTTTTTGGCAAAATTGTAATATTTGTGTGAAAAACAAATTATTTGTGGTGGCGACTGTGGAATGCCTAAAAAATTATATAAACGTGGGATTACCCGAACGTTTAATTTGATATGGTGTTATAGAATTTGTGCAAATAAAGTTGTTGAAACAGAGCTAATATTTCCAGTGTTCCAAATAGTGCTGAATCCCAAACCAAACTTCTTTTTAGTTTTTATACCCTCAGATATATGGGCATTTGATACGGCCAAAACCTGCATCATTGAAATAACGTTTTCGACCCTAGGGCTCTTTGGGCCAAATTCGGTTCAGGATATTTAGAGTCGACCTTGCGATGTTGTCCGTCCGTCTGTCTGTCTGCTGGTTGGTGTGCACGACAGCTCTCGAAGGGTTTGGTCCAAACTTGGTACATCGTAATATTATTATCAAGCTTAGATCGGGCTCGGAGATGGTAAATATCAACCCAATTCTTCTGGTGCCTCCCCAAACAAGGTCAAAATTTTCACAAACACATTTTTCCGCACAGAAAGAGAGAGCATAATCCGATTTTGCTCCAACTTAGCGAATCCTGATATTTTCTTCAGTGCTATGTAAGGTACGAAAATGGACAATATCGGTCCACGCCATCCCCCATAAAGGGTCAACATTTTGAATCATTACAACTCTTATAAAAATTGGTTTAAGGGTACGATTGTCTTCAAATTTCACACATCTCAATAATTTTATTAGACCAAGGTCTGGTGTGAAAATGGAATGTATCGATCCACTTTTTCTGGTACCTCCCACACAAAATGTGGAAATGTTCAAAAAATACATTTTCTGCACAGAAAGAGAAAAGATAATCCGATTTTGCTCCAACTTTGCAAATTCTAATATTTGCATCTGTGCTAGGTCAGTTGAGAAAAAGGAGAATATCGGTCCACTCCATCAGTACACCTCCCCCATAAAAGGTTAAAATTTTGAATAATTAAAACTCTTATAAAATGTGATATAAGAGTATGATTGTCTTCAAATTACACACATCCCAATATATTTCTTAGCCCACGATTTGGTGTGTAGATGTTCACTGCTTTTGGTACCTACCCCACAAAGGGTCAAAATTTTGAATATCCATGAAGCTCATAAAACGCGAAATTAACATCCGATTCCATTCAGACATGGTACATTTGTATATTTCCATCAACACAAGATCTTTTGTAAAGATGGTAGAGATCGAACCATTTCTTCTGGTACCTCCAACATTTTGAAAAAAAGAACAAAACGCTTTTAGTACATTTTAGTACTTTTCGTACCCTATTAACACGAACCAAATCTTGGTTTAAACAACAGTTTCGATAAAACTCTGGTTCATTTGCCGTTTCCCTCTGATGGGGGAATCCTCTAAAAGAGTTTAAAAGTTATACCCTTGTTATCCTTGGTCTTTCTAAAGAAGGCCAGGCCTACCTCAAAACAAATCATTGACTGTCTCTCTATGGAGGTCTTCAGTCTCCTTTGCATTTACGGTGCTGTTCTGTTGACTGAAGATCTCGAGCATGGGCTCCGAAGCAAATCTGCTGTTTTATAACTTTTCTATTGACTGAGAAATATTCCCCTTCCTCTCCCGCTTCTATTTGATACACTGCGATAGAGGCTACTACTACTTAAGAATATAATTTTAATCCCCTTGTACTAGCTCACAGTTTCTTTCACAAATTTACAGAAATATTAACCGTCATTTTTTTTTTCTTTAAAAATTTGACTAGAAGTACTATTTGCAAAGATAGCCTAATTGCACTACAAAATGGGAAGCAATTTGTTTACTAAAATATATTGAGATTGGAAGAAGTGCCAAAACGATAGAGAACCATCAGTATGGTTTCTTCTTGCTTAGAATTCATATTATCGTCACTCATTTTTAATACTCTCCACCATTTTGAAGGAACTTGAAAAATTTCAAAAAAAAAAGGATACGAAAACGAAATTTGAAACAATCCCGGTAAAATCATTAAAATACCGAAAATCGGTAGGTACCGTTATATGGGGGCTATACGAAGACCTCCATAGGAAATTTTCTATCATAGGCTGTAGTATCCATTACTAACTACCAATACGAAATTTAAAAAATAAAAATTCTCGTAAAAAGTGTCGCTGAAATTATCAAAATACCCAAATCTCGGGAGGTACCATTATATGGGACTAAACGAAGACCTGCATAGGTAATTTTCATTCGTAGGCTGTAGTATCCATTACGAACTTAAAACGCGAAATTTGAACCAACTCTGGGGGATAATGTCGCTAAAGTCTTCTAAATACCGAATATTGGGAGGTACCGTTATATGGCGGCTATACGACGACGTGAACCTATGTTTGATTGCAACAACAACATTGGGAACTTCAAATTGTAAAATTGAAACATTTCCGGTTACAAGTGTGACACAAATTATCAAAATTTAATTTAAATGGGGATTTTACCAAAACCCCCGACCGATATTAACAATTTCAGATATAATGGGAACATATGCTGATAATTTACACCAAATTATGGGTTAGAATTATGACGAATGCAGCCAAAAAACCCTTAAATCTATCGGTTCAGTTATATGGGAGCTATACCAAAAAGTGGACCTGTGTAGCCCATTATCAATAACAAAAGTCCAGCAGAACGAACACACATCTGAGTAAAATTTTATGAACCTACTTGATACGGTTCGGAACCTAGAGTGATTTACACAGACGGACCGAATTTTATGCTGATCATAAAATGCATATTTCCAGGTTTCACAAACGAAATGACAAACTTAATATACTCTCCATATTATGGTGAAGGGTATAAAATTCAAAATTTTAATTTACATAAATATTACATCAGTTAAAGAAATATTACATCAGTAAAGTCTATAAATTGAGAGTTCTTCGACAAATGCATGCTTTATTGCAAAAAATGCGTTTACTGAATATGGCTCATACTCACGTTATTCATACGCCACCATGTACTGCATGTACTTATGCAAAAACTTGGGAAGCAAATTTTTCAAAATTGGACCAAATCCGTTTCAGAATATTTGGACTCGATCTAGCGGTGTCCGTCCGTCCGTCTGTCTGGTGCGCACGATAACTCTCGAAGGGAGTATCCGATTTGATCCGAACTTGGTACATAGTAAACTTAGATTAGAAAACTTAGATCGAGTTCGGAGATGGGCAATATCGGTCCATTCCTTCTGATACCTCCCCCCCATAATGTCAATATTTTCAAAGAAAATAATTTTCTGCACAGAAAGGGAAAGGATAATCCGATGTTACTCCAACTTTGCATATCCAAATAATTGCCTCAGTGCTAGGCCAGGTGTGAAAATGGGCCATATCGGTCCACTCCATCAAGTATCTCCCCCACAAAGGGTCAACATTTTGAATAATTACAACTCTCATAAAATGTGATGTAAAAGTCCGATTTAAATTACACACATTTCAATATTTTTATCAACCCAAGGTCTGGTGTTAAGATGAAAAATATCGGTCCACTCCTTCTGATACATCCACCACAAAAGGTCGAAATTGTAAAAAAAAAATATATTTTTGCATAGATAGAGAAAAGATAATCCGATTTGCAACTTTGCAAATCCTGATATTTCCGTCAGGTGCGAAAATGGACAATATCGGTTCACTCCATCAAGTACCTCCCCCACAAAGGATAAAAGTTTTGAATAGTTATAACTCTCATAAAATGTGATGTAAGAATCCGATTGTCTTAAAATGTCACACATCCCAATATTTTCATAAACCCAACATGTAGTGTTAAGATGGAATATATCGGTCCATTCCTTCTGGTACCTCCCCCACAAAAGGGCAAAATTTTTAAAACCCATTAAGCTCATAAAGCGCGAAATTAACATCCGATTCTATTTAGACTTGGTGCATCCCAATATTTCCATCAACACAATATGTGTTAAAATGATTGAAGAGATGGAAATACTCCTTTCGGTAACTCCCCCACAAAGCGTGAAAGTTTTGAATAAACTAAATGATCATAAAATTCTAAAAAAGCATGCAGTTCTCTTCACATGTTAGACATATCACAATATTTTTTAGCCCAAGGTCTGGTGTGAAGATGGTATATATCGGTCTACTTCTTCTGGTACCTCTCTCAAAATTTTTAATATCCATGAAGATCATAAAATTAATATCCGATTCCATTCAGACTTGGTACATCCCAATATTTCCATCAACACAAGATTTATTATAAAGATGGCAGAGATCGGACGATTTCTTCTGGTACTTTCCCGACATAGGGTTAAATATTTTGAAAATATTGTACATACAAACATTTTTGTTAACGAAAGATCTGTTATGATATTCTGACGAACTCTTCTGGTGCCTCACCCGCAAAGGAGTAAATATTTAAATACTTTTATCTTTACAGCTTGCTATGTATAAATATTTCTTTCAATCAGAACCCTGAGATGAATATGGAATTTATAAATTCGCATAAAAATTGGATATAAAGATTCGATTTACTTGTATTTTTTCACTCCGATATATTTATCTGTATTACATGAATTATGAAAATGGAATGCTTCGGTCGACTATACTTGGTACATCACGCACATTTCACCATTTTCTAAAAATTATCACATATCTCATATAAAGTGAAGGAAGTTACCAATAAATTTCAAACCAGGTACGTCAAAATATTTAAATCATATGTGTTTAGGTCTGACACAGAAAGAACGACATTGGCCCATTACTTCAGAATCAAAATTCATTTTAGTAATCGAATATAGGCTGAGGGTATATATCTGTCGACTAAACCGAGAGAATTTTTTAACTTGTCAAATTTTAATTTGGAATTTAAGAAAGCAGAGAAAATGTGAACTTATTGCTGAAAATTAAAATATCGTTTGTAATAATTAAAATGGAGATAGATATTGATTGTCAACCCATTAATCCATAAAATTAATAAATTTACTTACTACCAATGTTAAACACATTAAACTATTTCGCTATCCTTCGAACTTTTACAACGTATGCGGTTAATTAAGCCTACTTATTGCATAAGCAAGGACAAGTTTTGGTAGTTATATCAAGTTTTCTTTTTTTTTTTTTTTTTTTTTTTTGCTTTCTATTAATAGCCATGTCTGCTCTGGTGATTTTCCTGTAATGTAACTTATATATGTCAAATCATGTTTTCACATTAATTTTGTAAGTTTCTTTATAACGCTTGGCTTGCGTTTTCTTTCCCTCTTCTGTTTTGTTTTTGCTTTTTTTCTGTGTGCTACACTTTACTTGAAGAACTCTTTTCATTATGGTCATTATTGCGAAACATTAGCCACAATGAAACTAAAAACTAATGAAAGCACATCAGTGGCAATAACAACTACAACAACAACTTGTACATCATGTAATACTTGTTGTTGTTGCTTCGGTTTTTTTCTTCTTCTTTTCATTAGTCCTTTTGTAACCTTCTTCCGTATTCTTGTGTGCTGGGAAAATACAAAGTTTCTTTTGTGCTCTTCAACAGACCACAAATGTGGGGTAACAAAACTTACAAAAATCAAACTTTTTTCCCCATTCAGCTTTTTTTTCTTCAATGGATTTTATGTTTCGACAAATTTTCTTCCATGTGGGGGGGAGGACGGCAGAAGAGAAATTACGGGAGGTAGAGAGGAAAAATTTAGAAATTAGAAATTAGATTGAAAATGGGCATTAAAAGTGTGGAGGGACACAGCTGCTTAGACACCCAACCCCACCCCCCACAATTTTGAGGCCAAAAATCATTAACACCATCATTATGAGCATCATCAGGTCAGTGGAAACATTATCATTATCGTCGTCGTCGTCATCATCATCTGCTGCAGGAGTATGACCACAGCAACCATCACTATTTGTACAAGTTTTGTGTTGGTATTGGTCTTCTTCTCCCCAAAAATTCCTTTTTCGGAATTATAAAGACCAAATGTTCCCCTCTTCCTATTTGATCTTTGGTTGTTTTACAAACTACTTTTGGTATGACCATGAGTGTATGTATGTGTGTGAGTGTGGAGGTATTTGTATTTGGGTGTTTGAAATATAACAATCAAACATATTTAAGCTGTTATATAATTTTTCTTTTTTTGAGATATGGTAAAGGAAAAATAAAATAGCGAGAGGTGAAGGAAATATTTGAAATTGAGCCACGAGTTCCAAGGAACAAGTTCAATGCGAAAAATTAAAAATATTTGGGAAAATTTAAGGTATTCAATTTCCAGAAAAAGCCCGCAAGTTATACAGGGTGGGATAAAAAAATCACATTTTTTTTTAATTTAATTGAATGTAGGCAAAAAATGTAGAAAATAACACCAAATTTTAAAATAATTTTAGATTTGTTCGAAGTGCTTACCTTTGTCACGAAAGCCTTCTACCGGCCAATGAAACCGTCACACGCTGCCAGAATGTTGCTCTGCGGTATTTTGGCCCAATTCCGGCAAAGCGCTTGCTTGCGGTGATCGACACTTTGGTATTCTTAAGTGCCTACCTTGCTTTCCAAAATACTCCAGACACAATAGGCCAATGGATTGTTATCCGCAGATTTTGGTGGCCATTGTGCGCTGGAAATGAAGCGAGGAACCTCATTTTGTAACTATTCGTAGGTGGCGCTTGCTGAGTGTGATGGTGCTGAGTCCTGTTGGAATGTTCAAGGTCTGCAGCCAAAATGTTTGCGTCCCAAAGGTTTCAATACACCCTCCAGAATATTTTGGCGATAATATTCGGCATTTATTCTGATGCCACGGTCAATTAATTCGACCGAAGAGCGACAATCTGCTGTTATGGCGGCAGACACCGTCACCATGGCCGGCGTTTAAGTTCTGGTGGCCAACCGAAGGTACATATTTTCAGCTGCTGACCTCTTTGGCAAGTAAACACGACCATTTTGTTTGTTTACAAACTGCTGGACAACGAATGTTTTCTCATCGGAGAAAACCAAATTCGGCAGTTCACCACTTTCGGCCAAGCGAAGCAACTCTTTAGCTCTTTTGAGTCTATTTTCTTTCTGTTGCGATGTAAGTTCTTGCATTTTTTTGGATTTTCAATTGCTTTACCCCGAGCTCATTTTTCAATATTTGCCGAATGGAATATTGCGATATGTTCAGCTCACGGGCCATTTTTCGACCACATCGATGCAAGTTTGGATCAAGTCGGTTCTTTACATTTCGAACCATTTCTGATAATGTTGCTGTTTTCTTCCGTCCACTTCCTTGATGTCGGGCCACGCTACAAGTATCACGGTAACGAGCTATGGTACGAGGAATTCCGTTCCTCCGATGAATTCCATCACGAATAATTTTTTTTCAGAAAAATTCTTACCAAAATGCTTTTTTAGGCTTGTAAACAATATAATGAGCCGTTATTGGACTAATTTCAAAAGCTGTCGGACAAGTGGATTAGTAATGACTGCAGTCTGAAGTTGGCTACAGTTTTTTCATCTCACCCTGTAGATGAGAGATTTATATGACTTTTTTCGAAGAGGGGGAGGTACTGGAATGTGTGGACAAATATTGTCCATTTCCACAGCGGACCTATGTCTAAATTTTCGATGTGCTAAGTTTGAACAATATTAAGTCCTCCCCTCGCTCAACATGAGATAATGTTCATTTTGGAAAAATGTTGTTGGAAGAGTTTAGAAGGGGGGGACATGAACTAAATTTGATTAAAAATCGCACTCTATTTTTACAGGTATTGGATAGAGTGACCCGCTATATAAGAAATTCGCATGAGACAGATAGTTAGAAAAATACTGAAATATCTAAAGTTAAAGAAAAATCTATGGCGAAACATTGCTAAGGGAGATACCAAAAAAGTGGCCTTATAGGACTAGATCTAAAAATTCAAAAAGTTGACTCTTCGGGGGAGAGGAAGTGAACCTACTTCAACATTTTGTTGTTCTGGGCTCAGTCTGTTGACTTTTGTGGGAGAGGTGCCAGAGAGAGTGCTAGGAGTTGGATTAGCGTTTGTTATAAGCATTATGATGCCCGAAATTTAGATGCGATCGGATACAACCTTCGAGAGTTATTGTGCGTGCCAGCCGGGAAACCAAGCGTACTAACGGACGGAAATCGATTAGAAATCAAATGTTGCCTGCGGACAAGCCTCGTCGATTGGAAAGGGCCCAAAGATTCATGGGTCTGTCGAATATGGGCAACCCTGTATACCCTCCGTAGCTATGCGGTTGAGAGTATAAAGCAAATCAAACAAAAAAAAATTAACTTCCCCTACCTTCTTTGTTTTGGTTTATATAAAAAGGTCTTTGCAAAATCACAGCCTATGGGTGCAGACCTAATAACCTACATTTTCCATTTCACAGATTGTCAATTGCATTGGATTGTGGAATAGGGTCTGATATTACATTACATCAACCTTGTTCGAGAACATTTTGGCCAACCAAATCTTGAAAATTGTGAAAGGCAACCGTTGAAATGAATGGCTTCCTTCTCCTGCAAATTTTAGATATTTTAGTTTTGTTAATTTGGTAACTAACAAAACACCAAGAAAAGTATCTCATTAGTAATCATTGACTTTAAATACGGACCGGGACAATTTCGTCTTATGTTGCCAGATTCTTTCTGCATTTCTCCATTCTCTCTCCAGTGGTTACATTTCTTTCCATTTCGTTTAGCTTGTCAAAAACACACAAACAAATAAACAAACAAAAACAAAAAATGGGTGTTTTTTTCTTGAATAAAACATCAGCAGAGGAATGCGGAACAGCAGCTCCAACAGTGTGACAGCTTAGACAAACTCTGAATTGGTAATTTGTAAGAAATGTTGTTAAGGAATTCATTCACAGGCCAAAAAAAATAGAGTGGAACGGAGGTATGGAAATGAACAGCAAAAGCGGCAACGAAAACGAAAGAAAACACAACTTTTAAGAATATTTGAATGTCGTACAAATAACACCAGGCAGGCGGAATGTCGAGCCAAAAAAAGGGTTGACGATTCAATTAAATTTTAACTAAAAATTAAAATGCCACCGTAGGCAGGGCAAAAGTAAACATTGGAGAGACCATGACTAATTAAAACCACCGCTGCCACCACCACAGCCACCGTCAGCGCCAGCGCCAACCACATCAAATTCTAATGAATATTTAAACAGTTTCTTGAATTCCTAAGTACAACAACAACTACAACAACGGTGGCAAGAAGCCAGTGAGAGAACGATGAAGACTTTTCACTAATCAACACCAAAAAAATGTTAAAGCAACTAATCTGTGGTAATCTTCTACATCGAAAAGTGGGGGGAGGGCACAAAACATTTCCAGTTAATAAACATCTGGGTAAGCATTAATAGCGGGAATTGAAGAATACACTTCTAAGGGTTAGTTTTTGTTAAAAATAAAATGGTAAAGGAACAGCTTTATTCTAGAGAACTACATGGATATATGAGTAATATAGATGTCATTTAGGATTAAGATTATAATAATTCGGGTGGTATATTTTCATATTGTATATATATATCTTTGAAAAACTATACCTATGTGTACATTCACACAATTAATCAAGATTTCGGAAAAAAGGTTAATGTGTTCCAATAAATCCGTATTTTGTTCTCAGTCTTTATATTTTGTAATGAACCCTCAGGAGTGACTATTTAACGAATGATTTTTATCTGGGCAATGATTCTCATAACCTACTCTATTTGAGGTGAATGTCATGACTTGCTTTGCTAGGCATTTTTTTCCGAATTCGGGAAAGAACTCTACACGAATTGCATCCGATTGCGATGGCGAATTCACAACGAACTCGGAAAAAATTGTGGCAGACTGCCCAAGATTCGAAAGTTTTTTCGCAAATAAATCGTCAAGAATATTTTCAAATTTTCAGAGGTTCGATCCGAAATTCGGAATAATCTGATTTTTTTTTTTTTTTGAACTTTTGGTATTGAAAAATTCCTTTTGAAAATAAAAGGCCTTGATGAGTTTATTGATAATTCCGAAGGATAAATTCGACGAACTTCCATTCAATAGCGGGATGAAATTATTGTTTTTTGTATAAAGGGGATTATTAATTGGCTTATATATGGGCATTATCGCCAAAAATTTAACATAAAAGTCTCTACAAAATGTACAATTCTAAGTTGTAAGTCAAAATGAAAAAAGTCGAATGCGATAAAAAATATGACAGAAATTCCAAAATTTTAACAAGAAATATTGGAGTCTTTATTGAAAATAGGCCCTATGGAATTGGATTTATAAGCAGAATAAATATTATATATTTCTTTTACATATGTATATTGTACCTATTTTGCTATATATCCGATATCATGGCTATCAGTATAATCGCGGTTGTGATTTCGATGGGATTAAAAATATTCGCGGTTTATTGAAAATGTTCGTATTGTCTTACTATAATAATCACCAAAAACAATAGTGTTCTATTCTCATCTCATCTCCATTTTCGATTTCGTGAGGATCGGGCCATAATTGCGACCGAGTGTGATTACAGATTAACATAAACAGACGGACGGACATACATAGCTAGATCGACTTAGCTGGGAGAGCTATGTGTGGGAAACCAATATTTTGAGGTGTTACATAATTTTTGGCCCAATCAAACTTATAATACCCCCAACGCATAGTGTTGTAGGGTATAAAAAGTTACAAAGTATCAGTCGGTACTGCCGGCAGATGTATACCCTCGGAGAGTGATCGATTATTTAAATATATTTTGACTTATGTTATGATCAATCAAATTGTTGACCCTCTATGGAGTAAGGTCCGAAGGAACCTTATAGGACCTAAATGAGCCTTTTGGGGCAGGTTGCAGAGGGAATGCTCCGATCTCTACCATCTTTATAAAAGATCTTGTGTTGATGGAAATATTCAGATATGCCAAGTCTGAATGATATCGGATGGCAATTTCGCGTTTGATGAACTTAATGGATATACACAATTTTGAACTTTTGTGGGGAAATTTTCCAGAAGGAGTGGACCGATATATTCCATCTTAACATCAGACCTTGGGATAATAAAAATATTAAGATGTGTGAAATGTGAAGACAATCGGACTCTTACACCACATTTTACAAGAGTTGTAATTATTTAAAATGTTGAACCCTTGTTGGGGGTGTTTTTATACCCTGCACCACAAGGTGGTTAAAATGCAGGTCGCATTTATTATCCGATTGAGATGAAATTTTGCAAACAACAATTGTTTGGCCCAAGGACGAATTCTATTGAAATTGGAGATAATCGGTAAAAATTTAGATATAGCTCCCATATATATCTTCGTCCGATTTGCTTTTTATTGTGCACCAAACGTGTAATATCAGCCCGAATAGTATGGAATTTTGCACATACAACCAAATTAGGCCTGAAAATAAGTACGCCAAATTTTATCGAAATCGGTTCAGATATAGCTATAGCTCCCATATATATTGTTCATCCGATTTGTTATGTTTGTTACCCACAGCCGTAATATGCACTCCGTAACAACGATATTCAGGGAAATATATCAAATACAGCTCAGAAATATCTTTACCAAATTTTATCAAGATCAGTTCAGTTTTGGATATAGCTCCCATATATATCAAATGGGCAATACAAGTCCGAATTTAAAAGATACAAATGCTTCGGCATATTAGTCCTTTGAATTTTAAATTATAATTATAATCACAGCGTGTACGATTGAATTCTCCCATAAAAACTTTTAATTATTAAGTGGAGCTCAACTAAATTAGCAAATTGGTGTAGGGTATCATAAAATCGGCCCCGCCCGACTTTAGGACTTTCTTTACTGTTTTTTTTTTTTTTTTTTTTTTGAAAATTTCGACCTTTTGTGGAGAAGGTATCAGCTGGAGTGGACCGATATTGCCCATCTCCGAACTCGATCTAAGTTTGACAATAACATTACGTGGACCAAATGGGATACTTTCTTGGAGATTTATAGTGCGCACCAGCAAGACGGACGGTCGGACATCCTAGGGTCTAAGATAAAAGTACTTGTCGCACAATTGTAGCATACATTTTGAGGCCATCTCCATATGCCCAGGCTACACATGAACAGCGGCCCTAATACCAAACTTCAGATTTCCATTTTTAGTAGTTTTCGTGCACTTGTAAATTTCAACCAACCCAACCAAATTCAGTACCATTAAGTACAATTTAGTGTCATTAAGTAGAGTTCGCATACTTAGTACACATTTCCAAACTTACAACTTTCCAACATTGATTCTTATTCTAAGTTTCTAAGTTTATTCTATAGTTCTATCCGTTCACATAATACCAAATGGTACATTTTTTAAGTTTAGTACCATTTTAGGACTTTTCGTATCCTTAAATTTCGGATTTTCAAAAAACCTTTGCTACGTCTATCCTGCACTCCATCAGTGACTCTCATTCCATTCTAGCTCAATCCCACCTCAAATTCAGTATTCCAGGCAAGGCACATTTATTACATTTTAGAACTTTTCGTACCGTACGAATTTCCAAAAACCTATCCTTATCAGTCATTCCGTTTGTCCAAAACCACCTTTTTTATCACATACCTACAACCAACAGGGACCCTAACGCAAAATTTCAAAATTCCAGCTTCATTCGTTCACCCTAACCGAATTTAATTCTAAATTTAGTACAGTTAAGTACAATTTAATGCAATTAAGTACAGTTCGCATACTTAGCACACATTTCCAAAACCAGTTTCATTTATCAAACTTACTACTACGTGTACCTAGTTTCAAGTTTATAGTTCTATCCGTTCACATAATACCAAATGGTATCATTTTTTAAGCTTAGAACCATTTTAGAACTTTTCGTAATCCTAAGTTTCGAATTTCCAAAAACCCTGCACTCCATTAGTGACCCTCATTCCAAATTTCAGAATTGGCCAAAACCACCTCTTTATCGCTTACCTATAACCGACAGGGACAAAAACCCTGCACTCCATTAGTGACCATCATTCCAAATTTCAGAATTGGCCAAAACCACCTCTTTATCGCTTACCTATAACCGACAGGGAGTCTTATACAAACTTTTAAAATTCCAACTTCATTCGTTCACCCTAACCAAATTTAGTTCTAAATTTGGTACCAAATAAGTTTAGCACCATTTTAGAACTATTCGTATCCTTAAATTTCGAATTTCCAAAAATCCTGCACTTCATTAGTGACTCTCATTCCAATTTTCAGAACCAACACTGGCCTTTGAACAAAATTTCAAGATCCTAGCTTCTTTTTTCGTCCGGCAGTTGATTCTCCATCAGTCTGTTATTTCACAACTCTCTTATATCAATCTGGCCAGTGGAGAATTAAAAGTAATATGCCTAAAATGAATACCATGCCAAACATAATTTCTAAAATCTTCTTCCCTAATCCAAAACCGTTTGCTTCATTGTCATTGTCAGTTCCTTATCCCTGCAGCGCTGGCTTTCTTAACATTCTTTATTTTTGATACCTCCAAAAAGTATATCCCTTAATAATTACGGACGAAGAGACATCCATTATTATGAAATACAAATAATAACATACACATGGAAATACGTAAAAAAAATAAAAATATTCTTTCACATTAAAATATTAATACACAAAAAAGGACTGATAAAATGATTTACAATGTTCTGTGAAATGTGGAAGGAAAAAATGTTAATATCACAAAAACAACAACTCAATTTGCTGTGGCATTGGTGCTGTTCGGTGTGTGTGTGTGTGTTTGTTTATTTTTCCTTCATTTAATCCTTATTTTTAATTAAATTTTCTCAGCTAAAAAAAAAAAAAACACACAACAAAAACCGAAAAGAAAAATCAGTACAACAACAACAACAAAAAAAAAACAAACAAACAAAAATAAAACAAATAAAAACAAAATACATTTCTTTTTGTCATATCCTATCAGCAGATAAATGACAATCGTGTTCTTTTTTTCGTTGGTGCGTATTTTGTTCATTCGTTCATCTCTGGCAAATACGCCAGAGAATCGATATCGACAGCGTTACGACACACACCAACAAAAAAACACTTGGTAAACGCTTCGATTCACATTTCTTGCAATCGTAGCAGATAACTTGCGAGACATAATAAATGACTTAAAACAGCTCATTTATCTTCTATTAAATAAACGTAATTATTCTTGTCTTTGGTTCTCCTGCTTCTTCTGCTTCGAATACTGTTTTATTCCTCCTGATGCCCTCGAATACAATTTAAATGCGGAAAATCTTGTAGAGGAAAGCACATAGAGTGAGTTGCTGAGGAAATATATTTAAGTAGCAGGACTACAACTGTTGTGTGTTTGCAGTTATTAAATTTTAATTTGTGGCCAAATAAGCAAAAAAGTATCAGTCGGTTATGGTTATTCAAACTGTTGACCCTTTATGGGAGAGGTTCCGAAGCAATTGGCCAATAATGACCAATTCGTATCTGACCTGAAACTGATATAAATATTACAATGTGCCAGATTTCGACTATATTGACTTCTTCCTATACTTTATATGAGATATGTGAATTTTTTTGGAAAATGTGGAAACTGGCGTTAGGTGCCCGAATAACGGAAGAAGTATTTCATTTTCATACCTCATCTAATATACATAAACATATTGGTATATAGAAAATTTCAAGGAAATCGAACATTTATATCCAAATTTATGCAGAATCATAAACTCCGATAAATTACACATTCCTATCAGATTTCTAGCTAAGAGAAATATTTAGATATAGTAAGTTACATATACATAAATATTGAAAATTGTGACCTTTTGTGGGTGAGGTACCAGAAGCTATTGGCAGATATATGTCATCTTCACAACAAATCTTGCGTTAGCAAAAATATTTGGATGTGTGAAATTTGAAGAGAGTTTGATGCTTATTTCGCTTTCCTTGAGTGTTTGGGTTTTCAAAATCTTAAACCCTATGTTGGGGAGGTACCTGCAGAAATGGTCCAATCTCTACCATCTTTACGACAGATCTTGTGTTTATGGAAGTATTGAGATGTGTGCCAAGTGTGAATAGAATTTGATGTTAATTTCATGTTTTATGAGCTTCATGAATACTTACAATTTTGACCCTTTTTGGGGAGGTACCAGAAGGAGTGGACAGATATATCACATCTGCACGCCAGACCTGGGGCTAATAAAAATATTGTGATGCGTGTAATTTGAAGGGTGAGATAAAAAACCTGCAACAGAGCCCACAGCCATAATTTTTACATTTTTTTTTATTAAATTTTATTGAATGAAAGCAAAAACTGCCGAAAATAGCATCACATTATAGAATAAGTTTAGATTTGTTCGAATTGGTCACCTTTGAAACGAATTATGCCCTTCAAACGGCCAATGAAACCGTCACGCGCTACCCGAATGTTTCTCTGCGGTATTTTGGCCCATTCCCGGCGAAGCGCTTGCTTGAGGTGATCAACACTATGGTATTTTTTAGTGCCAACATTGATTCAAAAAATACTCCAGACACAATAGACCAAAGGATTCGTATCCGGAGATTTTGGTGGCCATTGTGCGCTGGAAAGAAGCGAGGAACCTCATTTTGTAACCATTCTTGGGTGGCGCGTGCTGAGTGCGATGGTGCTGAGTCCTGTTGGAATTTCCAAGGTCTGCGGCCAAAATGTTAGCGTACCCAAGGCTTTAATATACCCTCCAGAATATTTTGGCGACAATATACGGCATTTATTCTGATACCACGGTCGATTAATACGAGCGGAGAGCGACCATAGACTGTTATGGCGGCCCACACCATCACCATGGCCGGCGCTTGAGTTCTGGTGGCCAACCGAAGGTGCACATTTTCAGCTGACCTCCTTGTCAAGTAAACACCATCATTTTGTTTGTTTACAAACTGCTGGACAACGAGTGTTTTCCTCATCGGAAAAAACCAAATTCGGCTCTTCACCACTTTCGGCCAAACGAAGTAACTCTTTAGAGCCTATTTTCTTTCTGTTGCGGTGTAAGTTCTTGCACTTTTTGGAATTTCAATGGCTTTACCGCGAGCTCATTTTTCAATATTTGCCGAATGGAATATTGTGATATGTTCAGCTCACGAGACATTTTTCGGCCACTGTGACGAGGGTTTCGATTAAGTCGTTTCTTTACCCTTCGAACCATTTCTGCTGATGTTGCTGTTTTCTTGACCCTTTGTTGGGGGAGGTACCAGAAGGAATGGTCCGATCTCTAACATCTTTATAACAGATCTTGTATTTCTGGGAGTATTGAGAAGTGCCAAGTCTGAATGGAATCTGATGTTAATTTCATGTTTTATGAGATTCATTAATATTCAAAATGTTGACCCTTTGTGGGGGAAGTAATACAAGGAGTGGACCGATATGTTCCATCTTCACACCAGACCTTGGGTTTTTAAAAATATTGAGATGTGTGTAATTTGAAGGAAATCGGACATTTATATAATATTTTATAAGAGTTGTAATAATTCAAAACTTTGACCCTTGGAGATACCCTGGGGATATACTCGATGGAGTGGACGATATTGTCCATTTTCGCATCTGACCTAGCAATAATGCAAATATAAGGATTTGCAAATTTAGAGGAGAATCGGATTATCCTTTCTTTTTCTATGCAATAAATTATTTTCTCTGAAAATGTTGATATTTTGTGGGTGAGGTACCAAAGGCAGAGGCGATATTGCCCATCTTAGAAATAGATCAAAGTTTGACAATAATATTACGGTGTACCAAATTTGGATTAAATCGGATACTCCATTCGAGATTTATCGTAGGCACCAGCCAGACAGGCAGACGGACAAACGGACATGGCCCAAAGGGACCTAGGGTCTAAAACCGTTTTTTCGATGAGGCACGTTTTGTCCATATCAAATCAAACATACCCTCTGTAGCCATATGGCTGAGGGTATAAAAATTATTATCATATCTGCATGAGTATGGTAACTCAATTTAAAAAATTTTTTTATCCTGCTATTTACCCTGGAGTAAGTACTCTTTGTATTCTAAAATGGGGAAATAACCCTTAATTTCAAATGGCTAATCACTTTCAATACTACTATTAACTAATTTCAGAAAACGCTCCCCTGTTTATGATTACGATTATGATGAAAATAAAAGATAGTAGATCAGAATCATAGCCACTTCCTATATTCATTGCTCATAACTTTTCAAGGTATTGTTGCCAATAAAAAAAGTCTATCCTCAAAGCTTCACAAAAACCCTTGGTTTATATATGTTGTGTACTCACAGACCTACATATATTTTTATTGTTCCTTATAGATATACCCAACTATTCAATATATGTTTAAATATATCATAAAATTTCAACGTGTGTCCCCCTGGCATATTTGCGTGAAAGTTTTGTCCTTGCACCATTATTTCTTCCGTCTTCTTGGTATGCTCTTCAAAATGCGGAGACAAAATAACAACAGCAATGTGTACACATACACACGTACATTGTCCCAGGGACAACATAACCAAAAAACTGTACGCATTAAATTAAAAAGAGCTCATATAGTCGAGCAACAGCAATTTTATTTTTATCCCAAAGACCATTTTTATGCTGAGCTTCAGTTTTAAGTTATCAGTTGGCACATTGGAAGCAATGCGTCTGTTGAGACAGCTTTTCATAAAATATGTTGGGATAAAAGACTGACATATTCAACAATCTAACAAACTTCGCAGAGGTCATCAAGCAATATCAATTTAAAAATAGTTAATTTTTATAGAAATTTTATAGACATTTCAAAAAATTTCCTGCAGTGGTTAAAACTATAAACTGAAAAATATACTTCCCTATGACTCATTTTTAATGATCGTAAAAGGACATTACCCTTCGCTGAAATACTTCATTTTCCTGAGGAGATTTTATATTGCCCTAAGAAGTCATATAAATTAAATGTGATAAAAATGTACATTTTATCTGATTATTTTGTGCTCAAAGCATGCTACGATAGGTGCAAGACAACTGATGTCCCTCACAGATTATCCCGAAAATATTCTGGAGGGTGTATTAAAGCCTTGCTTTTTTATCTCACCCTGTATATCATTTGATAGGGTCAAAACGTGCACAATAACTCTTGAAGAGAGTATTCAAGTTGGTCCCCACTTTCCACATCCTAATACGCAGATGAAGTCTAACAATAGACGATACCACCACATATCTTCTGATTCTCCAAAAAATTGTCATGTTTAAATGAATGAATAACTTTTAAAAAATGTAAAAATTTAAATACTTTGCGTAAAAAAGTAAAAAGGAGACAAGATTGGGGAAATAATAGTAGAATTTCGGTCAATTAGGCATGTTCTTGCAGTATCAAAACATATATACCCTCTGTATCCATATGGCTGAGGTTATAGTAATTCTTGTAATTCTAATTCTATTTTATTCACATCCCAATATTTTGGCAATTGGTGCAATTGCGTAGAGTGGGTAAGTACTCGAGGCACGGGACAGGAAAGCAGTTTGGTCCTCAGCATTCGCTATGGTTCATGCAAGACTACCAGATGGATTTTATGCAAGAGACCTTGAGAAGTATTACCGAATGGAGAGATTTTGAGGAGTACTCAAGCACGACCTATGGGTCAAGGGTACGTCTAGAGGAGATCCAATTCGTATTACAAGAATATGCAAGCTACAGTTGCGAGAGACTAGATCTACAAGGATAGCAAGGAAAGGCTACGTCTATGAGAGACCTTAGAATGTACTTAGCAATTCTACAAGGATATGCAATGCTACCTCTGGAAGAGACCATAATAGGTTCTCCAGCAATTGTACGTCGCCGAGAGACCTTAATAAGTACTCAACAAATTCTATAAAGATATGCAAGGCCACGCCTACAACAGGCCTAAATAAGTACTCAAATAATTCTACACGTATAAGCTAGGCCATATCTGCAAGAGACTTTAAGAAGTACTCAAGCACAATCAAAAGGATAGGCATGGATTCCAAGATTATTGCAGGTATATGCAAGACATCGTCTGCCAAAGACCTTACAAAGTATTCAGGTAGGATTTATAAGCATATGTTAAGCTACGCTTACAAGAGCTTAATAAGTACCCAAGCAGGAGGTTCAAGGATATGCTATGTAACGTCTGCGAGATACCATAATAGGAACTCAAGTAGTTCTACCGCAAGGCTACATTTGCTCAAAGCTACATTTAAGTAGTAGTAAGATTCAAAAAATACTACAGCGATTCAAGGAAGTAGGACTTAGAGGCCTTGATAAATACTGTAAGGAAGGATATTTAAGATTAATTTTTTAATTGGTCTCTTACATTCGTTGCCTGTCCTACACTGTCCGTTATGATTCCTCGGTCGTCCGCCCTTTTAAACTTAGCTCCAATGTGTGTTTGAAGACTGTTAAAACAAATTCCGATTTAAAGGGGCCATAACAAGACCTTTATACTCTTCCACCAAAAATAACGTATTATGAGAGATTTTTACTCTATTTATAAACGAAAACATTCAATATTAACTTAAAATATGTCAACTTCCAATGTAGGATTATTCCGAACTTTTTAAATCCTTCACCATTGGTGCTGCACACGAATTTTTTTGTCATAGGCTGTAGGTTAGGAAGTTCAAATATCAAGGCTAGGAAGTTCAAATACCAAATTTAAAACAATTCCGGTGAATAATGTTGCTAAAACCATCAAAATACTGAATATCTGGAGGTGCTGTTGTATGGGGGCTATACGAAGACATGAACGTATATGGACAATACTCTTCTGGGTGGTAAATTACTTACAAGGAACTACTTTCAGACAATTCCATTGCAAAATTTGGCTACAATTATCAAAATACTAAATATAGGGAGAAACCGTTATATAAGAGATATACGATATCGTGGGCCTATATAGACAATTATCTTCTCTCACAAGGAACTTCCTTTGTGGATTTTAAGACAATTCCATGGAAAAAGATTATCAAAATACCGATATCGGGGGTACCACTGTATTAGGGACTAAACGATATCGTACACCTATATAGACAATTCCCTTTCAGAGGGTAAAGTGCTCACAGAGAACTCCTTGTGTAAAAATACAGACAATGCCATTGAAAAATGTGGCTAAAATCATAAAATACCCAATATTGGTATCGTTATATGGGGCTATACGATACCGTGGACCTATATAGCTCATCTTCGAACTTGACCTGCCTGCAGACAAAAGACAGATCGGTGCAAAATTTTAGGTTCATATCTCATTTCATCTTGACTCTAGCGTGATTACAAAAGGACAGACGCGGCTAACTTATCTTAGAATTTTACGCTGATCAAGAATATATATACTTTGTTGGGTCTACAATTATTATTTCAATGAGTCACAAATAGAATGACGAACTTAATACACCCTGAATACTGAAAGTATGGCAGAAGATATAAAAATCCAAGGAAGAATTCATCAGGAAAAGGAAATGTTACACGTTTACACATTAACTTTGCTTGAGCCGTATTTAGTTTTTTTTAGAAATTCCTGATGGTTAGATACGAATGATTTGAAATTGTGGTGTATTCCAAGACGTATAGTAGAATTCTGTGGCAAATAATTTTGTTGGATATAAGGACTTGTTACGATCCCCTTTAAAAGGGAGTTTTTTTACTATTTATTGAAAAATAAGAACTAAAAAAACCAGCAATCATCATATGAAAAACATCACATTTTTCGAGCCCTTAAGAAAATAATATAGTGTACAATTAATTTTGTTTTTCCATAAATTAAAATATTTTAAATATTTCCCATATAATTTTCTCGCCGAGTTAAACACTTGTTACAAATCAGATAACAAACAAAAAATACCCACTTAAAAAAACATTGCCACTTATAAAAAACATTGCTGGATATTTCAGATATATTTCTGTTGATTACAAAAGTGCGGACGTGCGTAAAATCGCTGAAAGCGTTACACGACAATGGGTTGCCCTCTCGCGCTCATAACGGACATGGTGGTGAATGTTTGCACACTAGGTGACCAGGTAGCGGATGCAGCTTTGTGCACACAGCCAACAGAGTCCAGAGACGACAAAGCAAAAAAAAAAAAGTGGCTATGGGTGAAGTTTTGACATTTATGTTCCTTTTTTTGATTCTTTTTGAGGGAGGTACCAGTTATGGTTGATGTTGACGTTATTGTTGTCGACAGAGGTGATTTTATTGTCGTTATATTTTCACAAAAAATAAATAAATAAAAAATGGAGGAACGAACAAATGTGTGCGTACGCAGCAGACACACATGCAATTCACGGACAATGATTGCAATTTTTTCATTAAGGTAAGGCCAGTTGAGAGCATATCCACGTTGTGTTGCCATTTTTTGTGAAATGAAAATATACAATTTTATTTCATTCAAAGAGTGGTGAAATTCAAAATTGTATAAAATAAAAAAAAAAAAACAAACTATGAAAATGCAAACTCTCATATTAAATCGAAACACAATGGCATATCTTTGGAATGTACCAGGTTTGTGTTCATGGTTATATCCCTAACGACCAGAACGGAGATACAATCAAATATTGTTATTCTTTTCTTTTTTTGGCTTTTGTTAAAAGTCACAGTATTTCCATGTTGCACACAAATGGGAGGTGTATCCAGCAAACATATATGAGATATAAAAATTGATAAAACTAAAGCTTTTGCATATCGTTGGTTTTAAAAGCGAAAAATATAAATTTTTAATGCATAGGTGCATTTTATTTATATGAAATTATGATAAGCAGATATAGTGGGCGAATATGATCGTATAATACCCGATCCATTTCAGAAATATTAAAAAATAGTACATTCTATCTGAAAAATATATATGCTAGAAATATTGAATTGAAATTTCTATAGAGACCAATTAGTAAAAAATCAATCATTCGCTATGTAACTTTTTCAATACAGTTTGTGACGAATACAGTTTCTAGCATTTACCATATTTCAATACTGGGACAGTCCCGAAGTCTTGAAGGACCTCTGGGTTCTAATAAAAATTCGAAATATTTATATTAAAAATTAAGCCTCAAGATTACCACATTTTGTGAAATTTTTGGATTAAGCTTCCCTGAATAGGCTTACAGTGTTTTCGGCAATATTACGGATAACCATACCAGGATTATTGTGGTCGAATCTTTTAACCATCATGCGTGTCACCTAAGTCTTATTCGTGATCCCTTTTCATCCCGACCACCGTGGTATGGTGACAAACTTAATATACCCCCCTTATATTAAATTTGTCATCTGTAAAATCTCTAAATATTCGTCATAGACCCCATAAAGTATATATACAGGGTTGCCCATATTCGACGGACCCATGGGCCCATTCCAATCGACGAGGCTTGTCCGCAGGCAACATTCTTTGCGTCAATTGAATTTTGTACGGGAACAAATGCAAACCAATGCGAATAATCCGTTGTAAAGTGGACCGAGCCATGCCCAACTGCTGAGAACGGCGGTTTTAGGATGTTCTTGGGAACCTCTCAACACTGGCTCGTACGGCAGCGATATTCTCGGCCGATCGCCTTGGTCGACTTTTATATGGCCTCTTCGGATTAGAAAGAGCCTTACCAGTCGAAAATTTTTCGTATAAACGCTTAATAGTGTTCTTAGAAGGCGCACTTCTCACATTTTTTTAATGCTTTAAAAGCACGTTGAGTTTTCACAATTGACTTCTTCTGTTGAATGTAAATTTCAACTATTTCAGAGCGATCGCGTGGCGTGTATTGGTTCATGGTACAAATCTGCTTGGACTGACGCTTCAAACGCGGTATGTCATTAAGCGATGTGACATCTCTGTCAAAAGTTATGGCGTTGCCAGATGGGTCCGTCGAATATGGGCAACCCTGTATTTATGATCGGTATAAACTTATAAGTAGATTTAACGATGTCCGTCTGCCTGTCTGTTGAAATCACGATACAGCCGATACGAAGAGCTTTAGCAGGGTAGTATGTATTTTGCCTAGGATGGCTGGTGTTGAAAATGACATATATCGGTCCACGTTTTGGGACAGCCCCCATATAACGGTACATTCCGATATGCGGTATTTTAATGATTTTTGCCACATTTTTCAACGGATTTGTCCAAGAAATGCAATTTGTAGTTCGTAATGGGTTCTAGCTCCAGTGCAGAACATTGAATATCCAAGTCCACGTTTTCAACCAGGCATATAGCAATATGACTTTTACCCCCATATAACGGTACCTCAGGATATTCGGTATTTTGATGATTTTTTTCCACATTTGTTTTTTGTTTGTCTAAAAAATTATATTTGTGGTTCGTAATGGGTTCCACTTTCGGTGGTGGAGAATTGCTCATATAGGTCCACATTTTTGTTTAGCGGTATATTCGGTATTTTCATGGTTTTAGTTACTTTTTTCTTACGGATTTTTCCAAAAGTTGACACTTATAGTACGTAATGTGTTCTAGCTTCTGTGGCGGAACATTGTATATATATGCCCACGATTTCATATAGCCCCATATAACTGCACCTCCCGATATCCGATATTTTGATGATTATTTTGCGCATTTTTCGACGAATATGTCTAAAAATTCGTATTAGTGGTTCATAATGGGTTCTACCTCGGATGCCAGAACAGTGAATAGCTAGGTATCAAAGGGGGTGGGTGAATTAAAAAATCGGCCCAAAATATCAAAGCCAAAATATTCTACGAAATTATTTTTCATAAAACTCAATGTTCAGCCAGTCTGTTGCGGAAAATTGTGGGTTATATGTACTCCACCCAACCCCAAAAAAAGAGTTTTGGGTTATTGGGACAAACTTTAAAATGTCCTTATATATCCTTGACCATATTCAAAAGGACCCAAATAATTTGGGAAATATTTGGCAATCTGCCATAATTCTCACCAAAATAGCAAAATGCCGATTTTACGTGTTTTTAGTGTGAGAAGAGAGATCTGACCGAATAAGAATTCAGTAGCATAAAACTAATGACAGATAGAGACTCGTGAACCACCTGAAACCTAGCGAGCATGCCATCTAAAAGTTTCTGGTTTACGGACAGCACTTTTCTATGAGAGAGGAAATTTGTAGCTTGAATATTGGCATCCTTTCAACATACAATAAGCTATGTGTATGTCAGCTAGAGCTTGTGCCAAATTAGGTTGTGCCTTTTTATACCCTAAGCCATATAGCCACATAGGGTATATATAATCGAAAACGGTCAAAATGTGCCTCATCGAAATAACAGTTTTAGACCCTAGGTCCCTTTGAACTTAATCAGTTTCATGACATTTGGAGTCGAAAATGGGCGACATAGGTCCACTCCTTCTGGTACCTCCCCTACAAAGGGTCAAAATTTAGAATAATTATGACTATTTATAAAATGTGAAATAAAAGCGCGATTGTCTTTAAATTTCACACTTTCCAATGTTTATGAAAACAGAAGATCTGATGTGAAGACGGAATATATCGGACCATTCCTTCTGGTACCTCCCCCAAAACTGTTCAAAATTTTGAATATGAAGCTCATAAAACGGAAAATTAGCATCCAATTTCATTCAAACTCGGTACATCCCTATATTCATATCAACACATGGTCTAGTACGAATAAAAAAAATATATCAAACCACTCCATCAAGTACGTACCACACAAAGGGTCAAAATTTCGAATAATTGTTGCACTTATGAAATGTGAAATAAAATTCCGATTGTCTTCGAAGTTCGCACATCTCAATATTTCTATTAACACCAGCTCTGATTTGAATATGGAATATATCGGACCCCTCCTTGTGGAACCTCCCCGACAAAGGAACAACAACCCTTATAAGATGTGAAATAAAATAAGCTTATATCAATGGTTGATCTGATGTGAATATGGAATTTTTCGATCCTCTCCTTTCGATACCTCCCCCACTTGGGGTTAAAATTTCAAATAAGTCAAGTGTCATACAATTAAAAATAATTATTCCTTGATTCTTCTAACTTTGCAAAGCACGAATGTGAATGTGGAACTAATCCGCCTATTATTTAGGGTATCTCCCCAACAAACGGTTAAATGATAATATACCTATAAGCCATAGATATAATGTTTATAAGGAATATGTCGGTCCACTCCTTCTGGTACCTCCCCCACAAATTTTAAAAAATGGTGATTACCAATTAATCCCACAAAAGTGGAAATAAATAATTATTGCACATCTGAATATTTTTATCGACATATTTTTTTTTATGAGACATACGATAAAACCGTATCCTACTTATCTACTTAATTTTTTTTCATAAAAAATATACAAAACTGTCAGAAAATCATCACTTCAGAGAGGGTCACCCCTGCATAGTGTCTCCACACACTTTCTGAATGTAATTCACAGAAAAACCAGTAAAGAAAGTCTTAAAGTCTGGCGGGACCGACTTTATGATACCCTACACCACTTTGCTAATTTAGTAGAGCTCCACGTAACAATTAAAAGTTTTTATGGGAGAATTCAATCATACACGCTATGATTATAATTATAATTTAAAGTGCAAAAGACTAAATATGCCGAAGTATTTGTATATTTTAAATTCGGACTTGTATTGCCCATTTGATGTATGTGGGAGCTATATCCAAATCTGAACCGATCTTGATAAAATTTGGCAAATATATTTCTGAGCTGTATTTCATATATTTCCCTGAATATCGTTGTTATGGAGTGCATATTACGGCTGTGGGTAACAAATACAAAAAATCAGATGAACAATATATATGGGAGCTATAGCTATATCTGAACCGATTTTCACCAAATTTGGCATGCTAGCTTCTAGATTCAACTTGGTCGTAAGTGCCAAATTCCATCCCATTTGGGCAAATATGAGACATTTGGTGCACAATAAAAGATAAATCGGACGAAGTTATATATGGGAGATATATCCAAATCCGAACCGATCTCGATACAACTTAGCAAATGTATTTCTGAGCTGCATTTGATATATTTCCCCAAATATTGTTGTTACAGGGTGCATATTACGGTTGCAGAGAACTAAAATAACAAATCGGATGAACAATATATATTGGAGCTATAGGTATATCTGAACTGATTTCGATCAAATTTGACATACTTATTTTCAGGCCTAATTTGGTTGTATGTGCAAAATTCCATACTATTCGGGCAGACATGGACAGATGGACGGACAGACGGAGGACATGCATAAATCGACTCAGAATGTGTTTCTATGCAGATCATCAAAAGGAACTATGGATTTATGTCGTTTCCTTTTGCCTGTTACAAACAAAAGCACAAAAGACATAATACCCTGACCACCTTGTGGTGTGGGGTACAAAAATCACATAAAGTTTCTGTTGTTATATAGACCACTAATTTAAGGTCTTTCTTTGAAAGTGGAAATATTTTCCAAAATATATTGATAAGATGGCTGTATTTGGCATTTCACAATTAGACACAGAAAAATCCTTTTTTTTTGCAGCGACATCCTGTGGCTTACTTATTTAGTAGCGTCAATTTTCTTAATTTTCGGATTCGTTCAGCTGTCTTTGTACTTTCTTCAATAACGTCCTTATTTGGAGGCACTGAAGTGCCATATAGAGGGCAATCCTTTAAAATTCCCACCCTGCCTTTCTTTGGAAGGTAAAAAAAAAACTATTTAATTAAATGTTAAAATTTATTTCAAATATTTACTTAAACAAAAAACAAAACTTGAAAGTTTTTCTTAAAAAAACAAAACCCCTGCAAGGAACAGCCAAATAAAATTTTAAAGGACCCATTCAAGTGAATAAGTTCTTAAGTAACTTTACGATGTCTACGACGGAAGGAGTAACAACAGCAGCTTTAATTTAATACATCTCAGAGAAGACGAAGAAGAATGCCTCATTTACCAGTGAATGGGTAAACAAGATTTGTACGACTACAACATAACACAACAGCCGAACATCCAGGACAGACAAAAGCTTTTATTTAAGCCATTCGTTTGGCTGTAATTCAAATGAATTTTTAGGGCAACTCTTTCCAGGGAGAGAGAGCTAGAGAGATGGATAAGAAATAATTAAAGAACAAATAAAGCAAACCCAAGGCAATTGTTTAAAGTTTAGATTTAATGATGGCGATGCCAGCACACAATCCTACATTTTCTTGTGGTGCAAAACGGCCGAAATGTGTTTCTCACTCACTGGTTGCTCTGACTCCGTCCATCTATCCTTAGACCAGAGTACCAAAAGTCAGCGTCTCTCGAACGAAATAAGCGACACCGGAAGTAGGAACAGATTTCAATTGTGGCATTATGACGACTGGCTTTTAGTTTTTTTGCCACTGCTGTTTTTCGTTGTTGTTGTTTTCCGAGTGGAAATGCAATTTAAATGCTTCCTGTCTTGCTCCCCACCAAACGTCTGTTTGTTGGCATATTTCTCCCTTCCTGTTGGTGTTTTTATTTTCCTGATTTTTGTTTTTTCTTTCTTTTTTGTATTTTTGGTTAAAAGTTTGGGATTGTTTTGCATTATTATTATTTCCCTCCAAAAAAATTGAGTTTTTTTGCGAGTTGGATGAAAATTTTGGTGATGGCAACCATTTTGCATCTTCTATCTGGCGCTGACATCAACAATGGAGAATTTTTGTTGGTTCAATTACTGGTGGGGGGAAATTGCAAGAAATTTGAAATAAGAAATTTGGCTAAGAGAAATGGTGGACAGGAGGGAGGTTTAATAATTTCACTTAATTACAGGGTCAGATGAAAAAACTGCAACCAACTTCAGACTGTTGTCACTACTAAGCCACTCGTCCGACAGCTGTTTAAATTATTCCAGTGACAGCTCATTATATTGATTACAAGAGATCAAAAGCATTTTGGTGAGAATTTTCCAGAAAAAAGTTATTCGTTATGGAATTCAAGCGTGATACTGTGATTTCTTTATATTTGGCTGGCAAACCACAAGTGGCTATCGTTACAGAACTCCAGCATTTAAATGTGAATAAATCGTTTATGTCCCGTACCATCGCTCGTTACCGTGATTCAGGCAGCATAGTCCGACGTCAAGGAAGTGGACGGAAGAAAACAGCAACATCAGCAGAAATGGTTCGAAAGGTAAAAAAGCGACTTGACCGAACCCGCGTTGCAGTGGCCGAAAATTGGCTCGTGAGCTGAACATATCGCAATATTCCATTCGGCAAATATTGAAAAATGAGCTCGGGGTAAATCCATTGAAATTCCAAAAAGTGCAAGAACTTACACCGCAACAGAAAGAAAATAGACTCAAAAGAGCTAAAGAGTTGCTTCGCTTGGCCAAAAGTGGTGAACTGCCGAATTTGTTTTTCTCCGATGGGAAAACATTCGTTGTTCAGCAGTTTGTAAATTCATAAACAAAATGATCGTGTTTACTTGCCACAGAGCTCAGCTGAAAATGTGCACCTTCGGTTGGCCACCAGAACTCAGGCGCCTGCCATGGTGATGATGTGGGCCGCCATAACAGCCGATGGTCGCTCTCTGCTCGTATTAATCGACCATGGCATCAGAATAAATGCCGAATATTATCGCGAAAATATTCTGGAGGGTGTATTAAAGCCTTGGGCACGAAATCATTTTGGCCACAGACCTTCCATATTCCAACAGGACTCATCACCATCGCACTCAGCACGGCACCCAAGAATGGTTACAAAATGAGGTAACTCGCTTCATTTAGAGCGTACAATGGCCACCAAAATCTCCGGATACCAATCCGTTGGAGTATTGTGCCTGGAGTATTTTCGTAAGCAAGGTTTGCAGTAAAAAATACCAAAGAGTCGATCATCTCAAGCAAGCGCTTCGCTGGGAATGGGCCAAAATACCGCAGAGCATCATTGGGGCAGCGTGTGACGTTATCATTGGCCGTTTGAAGGCCATCATTCGTGTCAAAGGTAACCAATTCGAACAAATCTAAACTTATTCTGAAATTTGATGCTATTTCCGACATTTTTTGCTTTCATTCAATGAAATTTAAAAAAAAATGCAAAAACTATGGCGTTTGACTTTGTTGCAGTTTTTTTTATCTCACCCTGTACGGTGATAGATAAGCAAATCTTATCTAGGATTTCAATACCTGATATAGGACATGCCAATCTAGTGCGGTCGAATGAACCAGTTCCTTATCTAGTCTCTAGGACTCCGGTTGTTTTTAAGAAAACTATGCGTATGAGTGATGTGAATTTTTTTAAATCACTCATACTTTTAGGAACTGATGTACCTAACTATTAAGTGGATTGAAACAATTCTACTGTAAACCTGAATTTTCAACTAGGTGAGGGATATAACAAATTTCAATTAAGAAATTGCTAGGGGAAATGGTGGGTTGATGGAAGGTTTAATATGAAGTATGGTTAAATAAGAAGGATTTAATTATGAATTTCGAATCGATTGATGTCCATTGAATAATATCCATCTGAACCAGGATTTAAATCCGAAAACGGGTTTGTATAAGGCGTAAACTTTTTTTAGAACTCACTTCTTACCAAAAACATTAACCAACTGTTCACACCATCAGCCAGCCTGTTTTGTTATGGCAAATGGTCGTAATTTTAAGCGCATATTCAAATTAAGTTTAAGTAGGCAACAATTGAATTGGCACCAGCAAAGAAATACAAAAAAAAAAATGACTAAGAAACAACAAGAACAAAATCCACAACCTCACCACACCTTATCCTTGCAAATTATCAGCGAAACTTAACCAAGAATGAAAAAAGGACTCTCCTTAGAAACAAAAAATGCAAATAGAAGCTGCAACGTAGCAGCAACAGATCCAGCGACAAGAAAAATCTCTTAAATGGCATCATTGTTATACAAATAGCGAGCGGAAATCGCAAACTGATTCTTGTTGGGGTCAAACCAAAAAAAAAAAAAAAAAGAAGTACAAATTGAAGAAGGAATAAACAATTTGTGGAATTTTTAAGGGGGAAATTTTAATCTTCCTACATGGAGTGCCAAATGGAATAAATCAGGGGAAATTTGTTCTAGAAGAGGAGATGAAAAATAGTTATGGCATTAAAATAATGAAAATCCTTATCCAAAAATATTTGTTTGTTTTTGTTTGGAAAAGTGATTTTTTCCAAAACTACTAAAACTTAAAAAAATGTTATAATTCATTTCAATTTTCTTATCATCACCCTTATGGTAGTATAGGGTGCATATCATTTGATATAGCAAAAATGTGACTCATTGAAATAGAAACTTTCGACCAAATGTTTCTTTGGGCCAAATCCATTTCAGGACATGTGGCGTGCACTTAGTCATATCCGGCTGTACGTCTGTCAGTCTGGCTTGTAGACATGATAACTCTCGTGGAAGTATTCGATTTGATACGAATTGTATATTTTACAATATTTTTACCAAATTTACCCAGCAAACATTTCATAAACAAATATTGGTAAACAACATTCTAAAAAGTATTTATATATAACAAATCATAAATTTAACATATCAAAACGGAATTGACATTAATACCCTACAACATTATGTGTTGGGAGGACTATAGGTTTGAGGGGTACAAAAAATTTTTATTACCTCGAAATATTTGACCTGGACCCACGAAGTTATGTATTAAATTTCCCATCTCGACAGGCTTTCGGGGTATGTGTGTTTGACTCTATAGTTCGCAGTTATTAACCAACCTATACAAAACTTTGTATGAAATTAAGATGAGAATCAGAATAGAAGCCTATTGTTTTTTTTTTTTTCTTTTTTTTTTTTTTTTGTGAAATGAAATAGACCAAAAACTAATTTGTATGACATAAGAGATTGGGACAGGGTAGAATCCTACCATTTTGGATAGACCTCGGATAATAACAAGTAAAAAAGTATCAGTCGGTTTTATTAGGTTTTACCCAAAATTTTATTTTTAAATGCAATCGGATATACCTCGGCTGTACATTTTTCAGTGGGTACTTAGCATATTTAAACAATTGTAAGTTGAGTATGCATTAAAATTTATTTCAAAATTAACTGACAATTTTGTATGTACTTGGTACCCGATCAGGTTCGGAAGATTTCACTTAATAAATATAAAAAAATTAATTTCTCATTAGAGAACATTTTTGCCAAAATGCAGGAGGTATCCAAAATCATATTTCCCCATTCGAATCGAACAATTCAACTTTTGTTCAAATTTATTCCGAATTCCTTTGCCTTCTCCATTATAAATACATATATACACGTTACTTTACACATTTGCACACACACATATTTGTAAGTGTGTATGTATGTATGTGTGTAGTTGCAAATATTTATTGGTTTATTTCCCCAAACAATAATTATTGAAAATAACAATGGAATAGCAGTAACAGCAACAACAACAGCAATTACATCGATCGGCAAGTGTGCAATTTTCTATCGGCCAGAAACATCGACAACAGCAACAATAACAAGAACAAATGCCTTTGATGGCCAAGAACAAAGTAATTTTATTCAGTTTCTATGTATGCATGTGTGTGTGTGAGAGAGTATGTGTGTATGTGATTCTTGATTCAATTGTTCGAATACAATAATTGAAATATCCAACCACATTGTTGGCATACCTGTGATGCGGGTCTACATATTGGGGCACACATATACATAAGCATGTTTATATGTGGTAGTGTGTGTGTGTGCTTTTGTGATGAACTCTTAAACTGGTTTAAATAGGCATTTATACGCCCATTTATTAAAGAAAACTCTGATTATGGGTTTTAATATTCCAAAATGATTGGCTGGCTGACTGGTTGACTGGATGGCTGGCTGGCTGTTTGGTTGGGTTGGTTGGCTTATTTGTTGCATGACAACTTTAATTAATTTGTAGAGAATGTTAAAATATTTACGTAGATGTGTCTGTGTGTGCGTGTGTTGTAAGAGAACAAGGATGTTTTTGTATTTTTTTCTGTTTTTATTTAAATCCAACAACGAACAATTTTTCGCATGTCAGGTTAAGCAGGCCAACCGCAACATAAATGTTATTAAATTCATATAAAAATTTTAACAAACAAAAATGTCTGGTTTGGCGTTATTAAAAAATGAAATGAATTGAAATTCCATTAAGGAATTTTTAGCTGACTATGGACAATTTATTATTATCTGGGATATTTTATGGGAAAAAAAGGATGTCAGCCAAATTAAGACAATGAAATACATTTTTTATGTTATTAGCACATACATGAAATTCAAACGAGCCCATTTAAGTCATAACAAATATTTTGCGGGAGGACAAATTCGGGTGAAATTTATAGTGCGATTATCCAACTAATTTTTCGAGTTAATGAAAAAAAAAATCGGTAAATTAAAATACTTATAAGTTCGGTTTTCCATCATATCACCGACCAAAATGAAGTAGTCGTTAGTCGTTAACTTTGACTTTGAATTCACAATTTTTCGATTTAATTTTACTGACATATGTCGGTAACTGAAAAATGCGATAGAGAATCCCACTACTAGATGTTTAAAAAAAGTTGCATTGTGTTAGAAATTGATGTTGCCGGGAAAGCGTGAATCGATTTTGTTTCTGCGAATTTTTTTATGGAAGGTAACGTTAATACGAAGGGTTTTAGCTATAATGTATGTGAGTTTCTATTATTTTAGTGAGCACTGCACTCATTTTGAAACATGTACTCTTAAAATATTTTACTGAGTTACTAATCCAATGTCCATGCAAAACGGCTAAGGCTTGAATCTTGAAGTTTGGCAAGTGGATCAATGTTGCTGTTTAGGGGTTAGTTATGGCCGATTCTTTGGATATCGAACTATAATTGTACTAAAAGCTACTAAAAATTGAATTCATTCGGGGCATATGGTTAAAGCTCGAATAAAATTTGGGCCTAACTCTAGTCCAGAGGTAGGTATTTCCGGGAAGATATTTTTTTTTCTTGCGAGACGAACACGGGTACCTGGATATTTAAAACGAAAGTCCGGGTCCGGTTAGACCCGGACCTACAAAATATATTTGGATAATATACAGGGTGAGATAAAAAATTAATTAATAAGTCAATTAATACGAGCAGAGAGCGGCCATCGAGTGTTATGGCCGGTGCTTGAGTTCTGGTGGCCAACCGAAGCTGCACATTTTCAGCTTACCTTTATAAACTACTGGACAAAGAACGTTTTCTCATTAGAGAAACCCAAATTCGGCAGTTCACCACTGTCGGCCAAGCTAAGTAACTCTTTAGCTCTGTTGGGTATATTTTCTTCCTGTCCATTTTTTTGGAATTTCACCGAACCGAACTTTTTGGAATTTCATTCCGACTGGAATATTGCAAATCAGCTCACGAGCCATTTTTCGGCCACTGCGACGAGGGTTTCGATCAAGTCGCTTCTTCACTTTTCGAACCATTTCTGCTGATGTTGCTGTTTTCTTCCGTCGACTTTCTTGACGTCGGGCTACGCTACCAGTATCACGGTAACGAGCGATGGTACGAGACACAAAAGATTTATTCACATTTAAATGCTGGAGTGCTTTAACGATAGCCACTTGTGGTTTTCCAGCCAAATATAAAAAAATAATACAATCACGCTTGAATTACCTCACGAATAACTTTTTTCTGGAAAATTCTCTCCAAAAAGCTTTTGTACGCTTGCAAACAATATAATGAGCTGTCACTGGTATAGTTTAACAGCTGTCGGACGAGTGGCTTAAAAATAACAGCAATCTAGCTAAGTCTGATTATTCTTTCTCGTTCTGTGCAGTAAAATATGTTCTTTAAATATTGTGGGGGAGTAACAATGAAAGTGTGGACCTAGCTTGTCCATCTCCGAATTCAATCTAAGTTTGATAATAATATTACAATGTACCAAGTTTGGATAAAATCGAGTACTCCCTTCGAGAGTCATCGTGCGCACCAGCCAGACAGAAAGACAGACGGACGGACATCGCTCGCTCGACTCTAAATGTCCTGAAGCGGATTTGGTCCAAAGACACCTGTGGTCCAAACTCGTTACTTCTATGAGGCACGTTTGGGCCGTATCAAATGATATGGCGGAGGGTATAAAAATAGTTCAGAACTTTTCGTTCGCTTCATCATTTATTACAATTTGCAAAGTTGTAGCTTATTTTCCTTACCATGTAATGCCTTTTAGAATTCTTGGTATTTTTGAAATACGGCAACTTATTTAGTTGTGGATTTCGCTGTATCGAAAATCCCGCCGAATCTCTCACCCTTTTTCATAGCAGCTCTTGCCGGTCACTGCATACCAATATTTTTAATTTTAATATATATATTTTTTTGAACACAGAAAAAAATCTAAAAGTACAACCCTAAATCTCCTCCAGGTTGAAACTCATACTAATCGGTCAATCGATTGCTCCATTTAGGACCATTTTAAAACTTTCCCTTAAAAAATTTGCTAGGTGTCTCAATAAAAGAGCCATAGAATTTATAAAGTAGGAATTACCACAAAGCTCGACCTACGGATACTATTGGTACAAGAAGAGGTCGAGCTTTGTGGTAATTCCTACTTTATAAATTCTATGGCTCAGATCAAAACTTCAAATGTCAATTTTAATACTTTCGCCCAGGCATTAATGCACAAATCAGTCATCTAAATCATTTATTAAAAAACTACAATCTGTACCGATTTCTTAAAACTCCTCAATAATTCCCAAATGTTGTTGAAATAGGAGCAAGAAATCTCTTCACCTTTTCGAATATTTAACTTCGATCAGTTTTACACAAACATACGTCAACTTTATATTGAAAATGAAATCAAATGCTTGGTACTCCATACATCCATTGTACAGTTCATTATAATTTGCATACTATATTCGCCGCCTCCCCCCTCCCCCAATCATGAATAAGTAATATTATCCTCTTAGATCCACAATTTATATTGAAATCCATACATAATAATACTGCATTAGTTTACACAATAACAATTGTGTGGTCACGTCATCCTCATCATCAGCATCATCTCTGTTCGAAGACATCACTCACACACATTCTTTGCCATTTGCTTGGATCTCATCCAAGTTTTGCATCAATGGTTGCTAATAAAATTTCATTACAATTATCCAAGCCCGAGGTTACTTATTCTTATGTGTATTCATTTTATAGTCGCATACATGACCCCTCGAACAGAGAGCAAGAGAATGAAAGAAAGAAACAAAACAATTGCAACAATACACAAACGATTGTCACTCACACATATTGGCCAGTTCACCAACTTACCACACCTTTGCGTGTTCAGAAGAAGAGAGAGAGAGAGGGAAAGAGAGAGATAACAATAGCCTTTGTTTAGGGGGCAACCGTTTACAAATTGACACATTTGATCCGTATCGGCAGTAATGCCTTTATTTGGCTCACAATGCAATTGTGTGGGAATGCAAGAAAGTCCAATACAAAGACCATTGTCGGTGTAGGTTGAGTTAATCTTTCTATATTGGATGGTGTTGTTGAGTTGGGTGTAACCCAAGAAAATATAATTTGACAACAATATATAAAAATAAATGATGTGAAATATATATATTTTTTATTATATTGGAACTAAATTTATATCTATAACTTGTTGTTATGGAAATTTCTACTCGAAATATTTTTGAATATTTATCGATAAGATAAGACGGAATAGGTTCGTGATCTAAGGGAACGAGAACGGAGCGGAGCAACATTTTTGCGTTAACGTGAAAATTCGAAAAGACAACTATCATTTGTTGGTTGGACGTTCAGTATCTGGTAATAGTAAATACATAGCTTTATTTGGTGCTTGAAGTTTCTTAATATTGTGAATGAAGTCGTTGCAAAGTTTGCAAATACCAATGAAAACGGTGTCAGATTGCACTTAAAGTCATCAAAATATGATCCAGTAAACGGAATCGTAATATAAAGGCTATAACGTGACCTATACAGAAGAAATGTGGAACAATTCCGCTGAAAATGTCCCTAAAAACAATAAAATAGATAATATCGTTACCGTCAGATGCAGAAAAACCTGGTCATATATAGAAAATGTTTTACCACAGGAGAAAGAACCCATTTGGAATTACACATACCCAATTAAAAAAAAAAAAAAAAAATTCAAATAAATTAATAAAATGCGGACCAATATAAAAACATTTTTCTTCAGAATGTAGAACCTACTGCAAAAAAAATCCAAAAATCCAGAGGTACAGTTATATGGGGTCTAAAGAGAAACTGGGAATTATGTAAACAGGCTACTACTATACGAGAATGTAAACTTATGTACGGCATGTTCTGATACAGGTGATAGAACTTATAATGGTCTCTTAATACGCATTTAAAACAATTCGATTAGAAATGTGGCTCAAATTGTAAAAATACCGAATATCTAGCGACACAGTTATATGGACCGATATATCCCATTTTCACACAAGATCTTCTGATATCAAAAATGATGAGATGTGTGAAACGTAAAGTGAATCGGATGCCTATTTCGCATTTTAAAAGAGTTATAATTATGATGGTGGTGTGGGCGGATATTGTATATGGTATATTATTTTCTGTAAAAATTTTGAGTTTTTGGGGCGAAGTACCACAAGGACTGTACCAATATTGCCCCTCTTCGAACTCGATCTAAGTTTGACACTAATATTGAGATGTATTAAGTTTCAATCGGATGATATTTCGAAAGCTATTGTGAGTGCCAGCCAGACGGCAGACAGACGGGCGGACGTACACCTCTAGATCGATTCTAAATGTCCTGATACGGATTTAGGCCAAAGAGACCTCGGGTCTAAAAGCGATATTTCGATATTTCTCTAGTCATATGGTTGAGGATATAAAAATTACTTTCTAGTTAGGACACGCTTTATCAGAATACAGAGTGAAAACCATACTCAGAGATTATCCAGCTAAAGAATGATAGTTGATGCAACAAACAAGACTTTTTGAACTTGGAGTTAGAACAAGATCCAGAGTAGAGAATAAATAATCAGATCGGGCAGCATGTGCCTCACCGAAATAATGCTCCAAATCCATGTCAGGACATCGCACTAGGGGTCTGTCTGGGTGGTGCACTCGATAACTTTCAAAGGGACTATCCGATTTGGTCCTAAATTAGTACATCGTTATATTATTTTCAAACTTATATCAAGTTCGGAGCTGGCAATATCGATCCACCCATTTTGGCAACTCCTACAAAAAAGAAACGATCGATCTAGTACCTCCCCACAAACCCTAAACATTTTGAATGACTATAGCTCTTATAAAATGTGAAATAAGGGTCCGATTGCCTTCACTCCTTCTTGTACCTCCCCCACAAAGGGGCAAAAATTTTGAATAATTACAATTCTCACAAAATCCGAAATAAGCATCCAATTCTCTATCGTTTTCATACATAATCATCCGATCTATTCTAAACATTTCGGTGGATATCGGATCACTCCTTCTAAAACCTTTCCCAAAAAGGGGTCAACATTTTGATAACAAACCGTAAATCACAATATTTTTACTAAGGAATGGTACAAATCGGCCCACCCTTCCTGGTACCTCCCCCACAAAGGGTCACAATTTGCAATAATTATGCTTTTCATAATTTGCGAACTAGACAGAGTTTCTTGGAGTATCAATATATTTCTCTCAATCATAGATTTGATGCGTATCTGGAATTTATAGACCCACTACTTACGGTTTCTCCCGCAAAAAAAGTCTTAAATTTTAATAAACAATTATTATTTTAAACAAGTAAGCAAAGGCTACAGTCGAGCGGGGCCGACCGTTGAATACCCTACAACACTATAATAAACGATACAGTTAATTTAGGCGAGATACTCGAAAGAATTCCACAAGATACTGTGACAAGTAATAAAAGAAAACCATCAGGTTTCTTTCTCTAATTTTCAAATAATAGCAATTTAAACTAATTTGCTCATTTCCAATTTATTGGTAGATGTTGCACGTAATGGTCTTCCTAGATCTGGAACCAATATTTCCCTAAGACCTTCAATCTCTCAGAAGTGGCAAAAGATTAACATTTATTATTGGTTTTTGACTGAAACGCATCTATATGAGATACAGACATTTGACTATATTTTTCAACGAAATCAGCGTTAACGAAATAGTCAGAAGTGCGTCTTTCCTGTATTTGTGAATTCTCCAAAAGTCACTGGAATGGACATTTTCGTATTTTGTCTACAAAAGTTGGCAAACTATTTCACACATTGATTATTTTTTGATGGCCATCCAAAACTGCTTGGCTTTTGCAATGTCTGGTAACCCCCAGTCAAATGAGGATCGGGCAATAATTACGACCTGCTGACAATTTTGCAGTTTTTTGGTCATTTCAACCCCTAAATATATGGCGATCATCTCCAAAAAGAGTAGGCTTCTATTCTGACCCTCATCTTATCCCCATGCAAAATTTTGTAAGGATCGGACCATAAATGCGATCTGTATATGATATCCTGATATCCTAACTACTTAGTTTTGTTAGCTGTAGAAATATTACCAAATGTTTAATTCAAAATGAAAATATGCCAAAAGTATGACAAAATTGAAAAAATATGAGAAAATTTTACAAAATCAATATTTTCATCTTTAGAGAGATATTTTTATGCGATTTTTTAGACGTTTTTTCTTTCCTGCCAAGAGGCCATTCTGAATTAATGAGAACTGCCGAAATCAGTTCAGCCGTTCTCGACATATAAGAGATTTTTCAAGCATATCTTCTTTGATAAACGTATATATCGCACATATTTTGCTATATATCCGTTTTGTTGGATGTTAACATCAATGTAAGATCAGAAGTAACCTTGTCATGGCTTTGTGATTTCGCCGGGATGTAAAATATTCGCGGTTTAATGAAAAATTTTGAATTTTTTCAACACAAAATATATGGTCTATTTTACCCGCTAAATATTATCCGATGACCACCCAAATTGATAGGCTTCTTCCCCGCCCTGAACTCTAGCTACATGCGAAATTCCGCGTCGATTGGTCTATAATTGCGACCTGTATAGCTACTGCAAAATCCGACATTTTTTCAGTATTTGGTCCATTTCAACCCTAAACATTTGGCGATCATCTCCAAAAGAAATAGGGTTCTATTCTGACCCTAGACCCACCTCCATTCTAAATTTCGTGAAGATCGGGCCATAATTGCGACCTGTAGAGTGATTACAAATTAACATGGACAGACGGACAGACGGACAGACGGACAGACGGACAGACGGACAGACGGACGGACGGACATACATAGCTAGATCGACTCAGCTCGGCGAGCTAGGAAGATCCATATATACTTTCCTATGTGGGAAACCAATATTTCGAGGTGTTACATAATTTTTGGGCCAATCAAACTTATAATACCCCCAACACATAGTGTTGTAGGGTATAAAAATAAATGTTAGATTCTCTTTAAATTTTGCACATCCCAATATTTTTTTGTTTATAATTAGACGAAGTGGAATACACTGGTCTTGGAATATTCACACAAATTTCAACATCTTCAACAAAAATTATCACATATGTTATAAAATGTAAGCGAAGCAGTCGTTATAGTTCAGATCTGACACGTTGTAATATTTATGTCTGGCTTAGGTCAGATGGTCCCTCGGTACCATTACAATAAAGGGCCAACATTTTAATAATTATAGCACAAGTCAAAATGTATTTCATTAATAGAACATTTGTTGGAGGTATACATCTGTCAGTAAAACTGACTGATACTTTTTTATTTTTTTTTTTTTTTTGGAATTGAGCCTCGAACAGCCTAAAATTAGAAATAAATTTAAAAAAAAAATAATTTTCGTATAATTTTAAGTTTCCAGTTTTCTTGAATCTTTAAGTAACAATTTTGCGAAATATATTTTTGGCCGACCTATATTTGTGGGCTCTATTGTTCTAATACGAATTCTAAATAGTCTACGAATTTTTATCTTAAAATTGTAGGTTTTTTCCCTGTCGAATGTGATTAGATTTGAATTTATCAGCCCGACAATGTTCAAGCATTTATTCTGATACTAACTCCAATCACTTGAAATAGCTACGACCTTAGGATTTAAAATACAGATGAAATGTTTTTCAAGATCGGCTCCGTTCGCCCATACATAAAATCGATCCAATAATGGGCTGCAGATTTTTGTTTAATTTTTTTTTTTCATTGATTACTTTTTGAGATGATCTCAAATATTGCAGTGAAAAGGAATACCAACGAGACACTATCACACACTCACCACTTTAGTTAAGCCGTTAGTTAAGCAGCTCATCATTTAATTGTTTTTCAAAACATTCAATGTGATAGCTTAAAATATTGATTGTTGTGGTTTCGATGGATTTTAGGTTTGGATATCTTTAAAATGAAGTTCAAATAATATAGACATACCCGTTTTGTCATATTTGTCTTCATTTTTGCTTTTGCCCCCAATTCACTCACATTGTTTCGCTCCTTTCATCTCTACACAATAAGTTCACTTCCTCAAAAATATTACATCTATTTTCTTAAATTATAATGCCCTATAAAAAATTGAGTAATACCCAAACCAACAAAATAGTATATTGTATATAAAACCCTACCGAAAGTCTACATCGATTTATATCATTCATCTTCATTGAATCGATGGAAAACATGTTTCCCAGATTTAATTTCTAACCAACTGAGCCACAAAAATATACATATTTATGTATTTATTTCGGCATGAATATGTGTACGTGTGGATGTATATGTTGATATCTTCACATACATATAAGGATGTAGGCCATGTGACCGGAGTATTGAAAATGTAAAAACAATGATACTTTTCCTTGCCATTTTGATTATATAAATGCAGTTTCTGGTTATCATGGAGATCTCGGTTGACTTTATTTTATTGTACAAAACGAGGGTGGATTGGAAAGTTATTGAAAAATGAATAATAATTACATACAATTTTAATAGAGATTGCAATTTTGCCCTGTGGAAGCAAATATTTGCAATTATTCAGGGTGTTGATGACTAAAAACCCTATTTAATTTTTGCAAATGTTCATTATTTCCATCTAACTAACCTCGTTGTGGAAACTATTTGTTGTTACACATTTGCAAAGGAAATCATGTTGTGTTACTTGCCCTGGAAAAAGAAAAATTATAATGAATATCAATCAGATACAAAGTAGGCCTCAGATGCGTCAAACAATGAATTTCTCGGTGAGGCACACAGGCCATACACTACAGAACTCATTCTTAAAACAATTACTCATTCATATGCACAATAACACTCTCTTTCTCTCTCTCTCACTCTCGTCCACGTTGTCTTCTCCTCTCAGTTACAATTTTTATATGGTTGAATTATTTTCGTAAGACAAAGTAAAAAAGAAACTGAAATTACATTTTCTCCGAATGCATATGTGTGTGAGGGTATGTGTGAGTGTGTGGTTTTCTTAACGATCCTTATCAAATCCCAAGTTTTTGTTTGTGGTGCCCATCTGTGCGTGTGTGTGTGCATGCATACATTTACTATTTTGCAAGTAAAATGTAATAACAATTTTGATTAGTTTCTTCATCTGCTATCGCCGTCCTCGTCGGCCTCATTTCAAATAGTGATGGATGGATGGATGGGTAGATGGTTAGCAAATGTTGACTGAGGTCTGTCTCTACTCTATGCACGTAAGCTGAACTCTCTTGTTATTGGAAAATTTATAAGTGAAATTGAATTAATTACCGATCAGATAATCCACAATACGAAAAACTGCTAACCTCATAGCTACATCAACACACGCACACACACACGTCAATATGGTGAAGTCTGGTATTTACGATGTAATGATAGGAGAAAGTTATGTGAAATATATGTAAATGATTGCCATGTTGATGATTACAGACGTACATACAGACATTGCCTGCCTGCCTGCCTTTGCCAATGCTTGGTTATGACAACGGGTGGCGTATACATACTTAATATTCATTAGTGTCATCAACACTTATACGCACCCCAGGCCATACGAAAAATTATTCAAAGAATTTGCATTGTGTGTTTCGCTTTCGAAAGTGGCATAAATATCCACATGTGTATAAGTTTACAGGGAAAAATTTATGTAATTCTGCCTGAATGAAAAACTGTTTAATTCTCTACAATAAATTTGGATATTTAATTGTATGGATTTTTATTATTATTCATCAAACTAATGAACATATTACTGCTTAATGTCCAGAGGGTATAAAGGGGGTTGTATTAAATAACCACGTATTTTAGAGATTAAAAGCAATGATGGGTTTATCTTCCTAGTTCATATTTGCATACTTTAAAAAGTTAATAATGTTTACAAAATTTCCTTTGAATTTCACTGGAAATATCGTTTTTCCGCTTTAGCTTTGGGATAAGTATTTATTCGCCCATAAATTGAAATAATGAAGAACTGGGACTTACTTAACGTAAATTTTGTACTTGGGATCATAAATTAGCAATGAACTATTTTCAGGAATATTTCGCCCTTGAATACGCACTAATAAAACTGTGCCATAAAATAGGTCCTGGTCATAGCCCAGGGGGAAATACTTTAAGAACCCGGACGGAACTTCCAAAATATTGCATGCAAAAAAAAAAAAATATATTACAAAAAGCCTGGTAAATATTAAAATAAAAAAAAACCAAAGTATTTTGCCTCAGAGAATTTCCATCAGCCAATTGACTCCAGAGGGTATATCATTTGATACGGCCAAAACGTGACACGCCTAAAAAATGGTTTAAGAGCCTAGGTCTCATTATAACAAATCAATTTCTGGATATTTGGGTTGATCTAGGAGTGTTCGTTCGTCAGTCTGTCTGCCTGGCTGCTGCGCTTGATAACTCTCGAAGGGAGTATCCGATTTGGTCCAAACTGGGTACAACGTAATATTATTATCAAACGTAGATCGAGTTCGAAGATAGGAAATATTTGTCCAATTCTTCTTGTCCACAAAAGGTCAAAACAATCGCTAAAAATAGTTGACGTTAAAAATGAGGAAGGATAACCCAGTAAAATAAGAGTCCGATTTTCAAATATCGCACATATCAACATTTCTATCTACAGATGATCTGGTATGAAGAACTGCTTCTTGTACCTTCCCCACATCGGATATAAATTTTGGATAACCATGAAGCTCATAACACGTGAAATGAGCATCCGATTCCTATCAACATCTACATAGATGTCCATGTGGTACACTTATTGAAAAAAAAGCTCGACGATAAGGACAAGGAACTTAGCAAGTAAGAGGACGAAATATTCAAAAATAAGGTACCCTATAATAATTACAGAAACATGTATTTGTTGGGTTGGCGGCCACTCGGCCGTTTCTTCTATGCTTCGAGTCAATCCGGCCCATAGAGCCTGCCGTCGCGAGTTTGTAATAAGAAAATATCGTCCACCAAATCCGGAGCCACACATTTCACTACATGGACAGCGGATATAAGGCTATCACTAAATGTGCAGAAAATTTTTGGCCCAAAATTTTGCGACTCACATTTGATATCCTCTTCAAACCGTCTGCGCATTACACAGCTATCTGTGAAAACATTAAAAATCGAAACAAGTTGCATAAGTCTCCTGCCGACAGCACTTGGGGAGCTGATAAAGAAACCTTGATGACCTCTTACAGCGCAAAAGACCAGTCTTCCGTGGCTTCGGTGTGGTCCGTCAACGTTAGTTCTATTCATTAAAAATAGAACTAACGGCAGCGTAATGAAATTCTGTCGACACTGTATATACTTGCTTGGATGTTCTAAACAGAATCATCCCAATCACCATCTGATGGATAGGCAATTTACGTTCAGGCTCGCTAGGGAAGGTCTTCATTATTCAGAGAGAGATGTGCAGTGGTGCATAGAGGGAAGTATATGCATAAGAGGGAGTCCCTAGATCAACATGCCTATCAAGTAGGGCTGAATGGTATTTATTCACAGAAGTCATGAAGGAATATCGATTGAATATCGTAGTCGGAGACCTTTCCCACTACGGTCGTAACTAAAGAGCGAAAGCTGCCCAACAAGTCCGATTAAGATCAGGATGGTGCAGCCGCCTCAGTTGGTATTCGACCAGGATTAACCGCAGTGTGTAGAACAGTGGCACAGACCCACATAAAACTCTGTACATCTTTCACTATCCAGCCAAACCTGCTCATCTAACTCCGCTATCCTAATGGACCCAATCTATACAGGTTGCTTCTTTGTTTAATTTGGAGTTAAACGCAGAACCAGGTTCATAATAACCAGAGCGAACACAACAGTAGGAACTTCTGCAATAACAACCAGTTTACCACCAAATAGTCCGGGACGGGTAACCCGCATTATATAGTCCCTGTTAATCTTTGGACAAACAAATATTTTTTAAAGCCTACTTGTTGACTGCTGATTAATATTCCATCCTATTTTTCGAGGAAAATCTCTATAAATAAAGATTGAGGCCCCAGATCAATGAAACCAAAAGTATAGAACATGACTGCT
>NW_026712312.1:6400738-6501459 GCF_030504385.1 Musca domestica
TTTATTACATCGAAATTAAGTTTTCCTAAATTTTATGTTGTTTTAGACAGCGTTCGGGCGGGCTTAAGATTTTCTCCTCTAAGTTTGTCCAACAACTGCTCATCGAAATAAAAACTTCCTAATTCTGATACTTTTTAAAAAAGTATGTCCAACACCGGCCCCACCAGTAGGCAGTCTTTTTTAAGAAGACGGCCTACGGCTGGGGCTTGAGATTTTCTTTTCTAGGTATGTCCAACACTGGCTTCGCGAAGTAAAGCCCTTCTAAATTTGATACTTCATTTAAGCAGCCGGCCGGGGATCGCTGCTTACGTGTAGTCTTAACAAATGGTGATGGTTTCGGAAATGTACGAAAAGTACAATGTTACTAATTTCGGTACTAAGTGAACGGATAGGGCTGGAATCCTCAAATTTGATATTGTGGTCACTGATAGTATCTGGAAGTGAGATATGAATGTGGTTTTGTAATTGTGTACTATAACTGTACGAAAAGTACTTCAATGTACATAATTTGGTACTGGTGAAAGAATAGAAGTTCGAAGATGGGCTATATCGGTCCACGATATCGTAAAGCCCCCATATAATGGTAATCCCGATATTCGGTATTTTGTTGATTTTAACCACATTTTTCAATGACATTGTCTGAAATTCTACACAAGGAGTTCCCTTTGAGCAATTTATCCCTTGTAAGACAATTTTTGATATTAGTTCACGATATCGTATAGCCCTCATGTAATGGTGCCCCCTATATTCGGTATTTTGATGATTTTAGCCACATTCTTCACTGGATGAGTCTGAAAGTCTACACAAGGAGTTCTTCGTGACTACTTTACCCCCTAAAAATAATTGTCTCTATAGGTCCAAAATATCGTACATCCCCCATATAACGGTACTTCCCGATATTCGGTTTTTCGATGATTTTAGCCACATTGTTTAATGGAATTGTCTGAAATTTTAAACCAGGAGTGTCTATTTAGAACTATTATATCGTATTTTATTGATTTGAAGGACATTATTCACCGGAATTGTTTTAAATTTAAAGCTCTTCATGGGTACCACAACCTATGAAGGCAAATTGTATATATCCCACATATAACGGCACCTTCCTTTATTTGGTATTTTTATGATATTAGCGGTATTATTGACCGGAATTGTTTCAAATGTCGCATTTGAAGCACGTACTGGATACTAAAACCTATGACGGAAAATTACTTATGCAAGGCTACGACTTCGTATAGCCCCATATAAGGGTTTTTCTTTCAGTTGCATTTTCGACGGGGTTTTAGAAAATTTTCAAGCTCCTTCAAAATGTTGGAGGGTATTATAAGTTCGACTTTGCCAAACTTGACTGCCTTTTTACTTGTTCATAGTTTTCTTTCAGAAAAAGCTAACCTGAATAAACCTTGAAGGTCTGAACATGTGTGAATTTTAGATTAAAATTTCTTGTCAAACTGAACAGATTGTGTAATTTGAATGTTAGAAAGGCCTAAGCTGGACTTTTCAGAAACGAAGTATCGGGCACTTACTAATTAATTTAGAAACTTAATTTTTAATATTTCTAAAAATACATATATTCTCTCTCACTTTTCACAAACAATTTCTCAAGGACTATATAATCTCCGCGAAACAGTGTACTGCTTCAACTAACATTAACTTAAGTTTTACACCCAAAGATAGTGAAATGTTGTTTTGCCAAATGCACACAGAAGAAGACAAACAAATTCTGTCAAGAGTCCAATCTAAGTCTATTCAAGAGCTTGGACGAACGAAATCCTTTAAATGGCACAGCAACAAATATCTTGCACAATCCAAGGGAGTGAAAGTGTCAAAATCGGAGACATAAATACCCGTCACATTAGACGACATATATCCAAAAACTTGAGATTGTCGTATAAGTTTTCATGAGGAAGTAAGAAAGTACTCTTTTTTTGGAAAACTGATACACTAATAGTCTGCTTTAAGAACTAAATTAAGATACTTTCAAATGGAGAATAAGAAAAATATTTGAAATTTCGGGAAAAATAAACTAAAATATTTTAACACAACTGAATAATTGATTTTCTAATTGGAGAGCGAAGAACGAGTTAAAGAGCGACCCAAAGCAATGGCAAGAATTGTATATTTAACACAAATGAAAAGTAAGATCGTTAGTGAGGTTCATAGTATCCCCAGGGCTATGGGAATAATAATAATAATAATAATAATAATAATAATAACAATAATAATAATTTTGAAATCGAACTTTAGCAGCCTTAATTTTTCTTAATAATTCAATTTTATACCCTCCACCATAGTATGGAGGGTATATTAGGTTTGTAATTCCGCTTGTACCACCTCTAAATATAAATTTTAGAAGTCCGTCTGTGGAAATCACTCTAGCTTCCGAACGAATTGAAGTAGATTGATAAAATTTTACTCAAATGTATGTTATGTCTGCAGGACTTTTGGTATTGAAAATGGGTTGTGTACGTCCACGTTTTGGTATAGCCCCCATATAACGGTACCTCCCGATATTCGGTATTTTGAGGATTTTAGCGACATTATTCACCGGAATTTTTACACATTTGGTATTTGAAGATCGTAATGGATACCACAGCCTAAAACAGAAAATTGTCTGTGCAGTCCCACGTCTTCGTATAGCCCCCATATAACGATACCTCTCGATATTCGATATTTTAATAATATTACCGACATTTTTCACCGGAATTGTTTCAAATTTGCCTAAACAAGATAGGATTTGTATGTGCAGGCAAAAAATTGTCTGTACAGGTCCACCTCTTCGTAGAGCCCCCATATTACGGTACCTCCCGATATTCGGTATTTTGATGATTTTTGTCACATTTTGTCACGGATTTGTCTAAAAATTTGTATTTGTAATTCGTATGGATTCTAGCTTCGGTGGCGAAACATTGCATGTATAGGTCGACGATTTGGTATAGTCCCCATACCTCCCGATATTCGGTATTTTCATAGTTTTTGCCACATTTTTCACGGATTTGTCTGAAAATTGGTATTTTCAGGTCATAATGGGTTCTAATGTTTCCTTTACTCTAAGGTGAGGGCATTAAAAGCTCGGCCCGGACGAACTTAATGTTTTTTACTTGTTTTATTATTTCAAATGTTTTGCAAAATACTTTCCCAAGTCCATAATTATTCTAATATCTCGCATTAATGGTGGGCCATAAAAAAATGTTTCACAGCTACCCAAAATGTGGCACTTTTAATGTCAAGGCCGTAGAAAAGCTGATGCCAGCAAAACTTTAATTAACAACAATTTGCCAGCTTTCGAAATTGAAACTAATTAAATAAGGCAATGGAAAGAGAACTGCTTACTCACACACACACACACACAATGGGAAAAATTGAACAAAAAATATTAATTATGGCCAAGTGTCATTTTTGCTGGCTTGGAAATGTTGCTTTGCTGCAGGCCAACCGAGAAAATTCACTTAGAGTAGGCGCTGGGCCGACAAATATTGCTGCCATTCCTGCTGTAATGCACTGAAAGGTGGTTTTGGTGCTGGCGGGAATAATGGTGGTCACCATCTCTCTCCCTCTCTCTCTCTTTCTCCCTCGCTTTCTGCCTTCAAGAATGCAAACATGATTTTTAATGAATGATTTCAAGGAAGAACGACTGACATAAAACACCTTTAAAGTTGTCTCGGAACGGAAGAGTAGATAAACATGCAGCGAATCAACAAACAAAATGGAAAGAATGCAAATCTAAACGAAGCAACGAACTTGCCTAAGTAGCTGGTGGTAAGTGGCAGCCAGCAGGAAACGGAAGTGAACACCATAGAGCGACCGGCGAAGAATGGGCGACCCAAACCAGCCTTAAGGCCAACCAAAACCACCCAACATGCATTCATACACACATACATGCATACATATGTACACATCACAAAGTTTAAATGTGACAACCGTACCAGCCAACTTCTTTCTTCAAGGATCCCATCAAAATTGGCAACATATGTTAGCCCCGTTAAACTTGAAACCTTAAATAATTCCAAACTTTGGTATTCACCTCAAGTTTGGGTGAAAGAAAAATGTTTGTTCGCACACGCACACACACACACACACTAGGAAGTAGGGCGACGCATCATCAAAAGGTGCAGCAGCATAAATTCTTTACCAGAAAAACACATTGGCCGCTGCAAGAATGGGAGAGAAGAGGGAAAACAGAAGAAAATTCTTAAATATGATAAATATCCAGGGTAACAATTTAAGGATACTTTTCAATGAAAAGTTTCTTAGCAAACAATGCTGTTGTGACTTATGGTTGGGTGAGAGGGAGAACAAACTAAGCCAACAAACTATAGGAGAACAGAAAATCTCTTCCCCATTTCTTTGTGTTTTTTTTTTTTTTTTTTTGCGAAAAAAAGGATAAAATGATTTAAGTTTGGAATGTCTGCCATTGTAGGAGAGGCACTGGCAACATAAACCCTTTTAATGGTTGGCTGGCTGTCTGAACTAAAAAGAGTTATTAGTCGGGACTTTATGATTACATAAGCCACTTGTTTGACAAATAATTCACAAGACATGAATGAACAAACATGAGAAAAGCAAAATATATGTGTATGTGTGTGTACGCATGGAGGCAAAGCAAACAATTTGATCATAAAATTGTTGGGAAAGGTTATGCTGGTATGACACTCGATTTTTTCTCACTAGTACCCAGAAAGAGACATATGAAAGTGAATATGGGAATCAAAATATTGTACTTGCAAGCTATGAGGCTTGATCTTCCCACTTTGTCATAATTTCATATACCTTTTTAAACCCTCAGGCATATGGCAAGTTTGTACCAAGTGCCATGAAACGAATTTGGTCCAAAGAGACCCAGGGTCTAAAACAGTTATTTCGATGAGGCACGTTTTGGCCGTATCAAATTAATTTGATACGGCCGCATAAAGGCAGTATCCGATTTGGTACAAACTTGGTACATCGTAATGTTACTATAAAACTTAGATGGGCAATATCGGTCCACTCCTATGGTTCGAAAGGTCAAATTTAAAAAAAAAATAATTCACTGCACTGAAAGAGAAATGATAATCCAACTTTGCGAATCCTAATATTTGCATCAGTGCTAGGTCAGGTGCGAAAATGGACAATATCGGTCTACTCCATCCACTACTACTCCCACAAAGAGTCACAATTTTCAATAATTATAACTCATATAAAATATGATTACACACACCACAATATTTTTATTAAACCAAAGTTTGGTGTGAAGATGGGATATATTGGTATACTCCTTCTGATACCTCCCCCACAAAGGTTCACAATTCTGAATATCCATGAAGCTCATAAAACACATCCGATTCTATTGAGACTTGTCACATCTCAATATTTCCATCAACACAAGATCTGTTATAAAGATGGTGGAGATTGGACCTTTCCTTCTGGCACCTTCCATTATTTTTACTAACACAAGATCTGCTATGAACATGGAATATATCGGTCCACTCCTGCTGGTACTTTCCCCACAAAGGCCAACATTTTGTGAATGTCCCTAAAGCTCATAGAACGCAAAATTAACATCCGATTCTATTCAGACTTAACACATCTCAAAATTTTTTCATCAAGACAAGATCTATTATAAAGATGGTAGAGATCAGACCATTTCTTCTGGTACCTCCCCCACACAGTGGTACCTCTTCATATTTCACACATACAAACATTTATGCTAAAACAAGATTTCTAGTGAAGATGATATATATCTGTAAACCCTCACCCCTTCTGGCACCAAACCCACAACAACAGTCACAATTTTCAATACTTACAGGGTGAGATGAAAAAACTGCAACCAACTTTAGACTGGGCCGCCATAAAAGCCGATGGTCGCTCTTCGCTCATGTTAATCGACCGTGGGATTAGAATAAATGCCGAATATTATCGCGAAATATCTGGAAGGTGTATTAACTCCTTGGGCACATTAACATTTTGGCGCACAGACCTCGGACCTTCCAACAGCACCATCAGCACGCACCACCCAAGAATGGTTTCAAAATGAGGTCCCTCGCTTCATTTCCAGATCAGAATGGCCACCAAAATCTCCGGATACCAATCCGTTGCACTATTGTGTCTGGAGTATTTTGGAAACCGTCTGTCTGTCTGTCCCTCTGTCTGTTGTAATCACACTATCTTTCGAACGAATTGAGATAGAAGGCTAAAATTTTGCACACATGTTTATTTTTCCAGTAGGAAGTTTAGGTTCGTAAATGGGCAATGTAGGTTAACGTTTTCATATATCCCCCCTATAAAACGGTACCTCCCGATATTTGGTATTTTGACTATTTTAGTGATATTATTCACCGGAATTGTTTCAAATTCGGTATTTGAAGTTCGACAGAAAATTATCTATGCAGGTCCTCGTCTTCGTATAGCCACCATATAACGGCATCTCCCTATATTCGGTATTTTGATAGTTTTAGCGTCATTATTCATCGGAATGGTTTCAAATTACGTGACAGAAAATTGTCTATGCAGGTCCAGGACTTCATATAGGTCCCACATATCAGTACCTCCCTGTATTCCGCATTTTTACAATTTTAAATACAGTACCCATTGAAATTGTTTGAGATGCCGTATTTGAAGTTCGTAATGGATGCTACAACCTATGACAGAAAATTGTCTATGCTGGTCCAGGTCTCCGCACAGCTCCGATATAACGGTACCTCCCAATATACGATATTTTCAAGATTTTAGCTACATTATTCACCGTTTATTTCAAGTTTCGAATTTGAATATGGTAATGGCTTATGACAAACAATGCATATGTAGGCCCACGTCGTACAAGCACCAAAATAAGGGCTATATTCGGTGTTTTTAAAAATTTAACAGTTTTTTTAAGTATTTTCCAAATTCGTTCCAAATGGTGGAGGGTATTTAAAGTTCGGCCCAGCCGAACTTACCCTTTTTGCTTGTTTTTTATCTCACCCTGTGTATCTGCGAATCCCTTCTGATACCTCACTCACAACCAGGGTCAAAATTATGAATACTTTTATATATAATTTTATCTATAAACGTTCCTCAGATTCGATGTAAATGTCACATAGTACGCACCCTTCTTCTATTATTACCTGGCGTGGAGCCGCCAAATTTATGCTACAATAAAGTCTGGCCGATTTTTTTTAATTTATTCAGATATATAGATGTCGTTCTATTTTCCGATTCAAGCTTTCAAATTTCATTTTTAATAATTTCTTTTTAAATAATTTGTTGAGTAGGGAGGGACAAGGGGCAGGCAACCCTTTTCCCTCCCTACTGAGACATTGAGTGAGCTTGATTGATGGGAAATTTTACTCCAATTTGAAGCTTTTAAAATAATAACTTCCCTTAAAATGTATGATATAAGCTTTAAAACAACAAAATATATAATTACTTTCGAATTCCCCGAACTGCAATGTAAGACGGATTTCATTCCGAAAAAGTTGTCTTATTTAGAAAAGATTTCCCATCAATGCTACTCAAAATGAAGTCATCGATTTATGATGCTGCATGGACTCCAGAAAATGTGCTGGCGGATTATAGGGAGCCTTTGATTGAATATGTTACCAATTGTTGTTCCATGGCAACATGGGGGAGAGTAGAAAATACCTCTGACTTATTGAAATTGGGGGAGTGCTAGGACTTTTACTGGGATACCTTTTTGACTTAAATTGTACATCATTAGAAAATACAAAGGAGCCAAAGAATAAGGCTGATGACAAGAAAATAGATGGAAAACAAAGCAGTATACAAGGATAAGTCCTCCTGGTACATAAGTATGTATTATGTCGTGTTACGCAACACACACACACTCTCATAGACATACAAATATATACACCATGTTACAACAAAATTCATTTGTCAACGTTTTATGCATGAATGGATTACCCGTTGTCTCGTGTAGCTAATACCTTTTGTAGCTGTTGTCAGAGTTTAGTATAGGCAGAAGACAACAGCAACAACGACAGCAACAGCGAGAAGAATAAAAAACAATGTACTCCTTGAGCGAGAACAAAATATGAATTTTCTAGCAAGAAATCCGTAAAGAATTATGAAGACACTTTTTTCTGTCTCAACTGCAATCTTGCGTCGCTACTGCCGCTGCCGCTGTCGAAGCTGCCAAGCAGGTCAGGTTGTCTGTTTGAATGGGTGGTGGTCTTGTATTCCTGCATTTATGCTTTTTATTCATGCTACCCTACTCGTTGTCCTGAAGATCCTGAGAAAGAGAGCAAATGTGTGTGTGTGTATGTGATGCGTTATTTACATGAACTCCTTAAAAACACAAAAATATGACACCAAAACAAGACAAGACAAAATAGAAAACACAACAACAATCTTAAAGGAATTAAACACATACATGTTTCGATGTGTGTGTGTGTGTGTGCGTGTGTGTGCGTGTGTGTGAGTGTCACAGCCTGCGACGAACAGAAATGAGGACGAGAACGTTTGCAAACTATTATTCTAAACACGTTCAGATCACAACAACCCAACTGGAGATTGTAAATACAACAGCAACAGTAAACAACGGTGGGATGAGCACTACAAAAACACGAGCAGGCAGGCAGTGTAATGCCACCATAGAGTTGGAGGTGTTGTTTCCTTAAAACAAAAACTCCCTCTCCCACTCAAGACAAATAATAGAGCAAAAGACAAAACAAATAAAATGGTTGTTCTCTTTTCTTGTGTTCCCTTCTCTCGGTACACTCTCTTTCCGCTATGTCATCATCACCGTCGGCGGCGGCGGCATCGACATCGCATTGTGGGTGTATTACTGAGTGCCTCATTAGTATTCCGAAATGTGTGTGTTGCGTGTGTTCGTTCGCTTGCTAAAATGAAGCTAAAACACTTAACAGCATTGTAATGATTATTGTTGTTAAAACAAAATGTATCCAGTTATTCATACAAACACCCAAACAACCCATTTGCCGCGAAACACCTCCTCTACCCACCCGCCCAATCCAACACGTTGGCATTTACAAATAGAAAGGAAAATGACTGAAGAGAACGAGCGAGAAAAAATATGCACTATGACAATCGCAGAATCGGAAAAGAAAAAACTTTTGCTTGGTTGCTTCAAACCAAAAGTGCCATCGACGATTGTTCATTAAGAGCATTTTGAATTTAGTTTCGATTTGGAGTGGAAGATATGGAACAACAGGAAAGCAACGGCTGTGGCGGAGGTTTAGTATTATGTGTTATGTTTGTGCGTGGTTTTTTTTACTTTATTTGAAACAACAAGTCAATTGTTAGGCAAGTGTGTCATGATACACTCGAATACATTACAATAGTCGCTTAGAGGAAAGTACTGCATGAAAGTAATCATATGTGGAAGTTATTTATTTGGTTTTTATAAACAATTATGTAAATTGTCAGAATACCGAATTTATAGCCAGGACGCGATAAACATACAGGGTGAGATTAAAAAACTGCAACCAACTTCAGACTGCTGTCATTTCTAAGCCACTCGTCCGACAGCTGTTAAAATAATTCCAGTGCCAGCCCATTATATTGATGACAAGAATACAAAAGAATTACAAAATGTGAAAGAACTTACACCGCAACAGAAAGAAAATAGACTCAAAAGAGCTAAAGAGTTGCTTCCCTTGGCCGAAAGTGGTGAACAGCCGAATTTAGTTTTCTCTGATGAGAAAACATTCATTGTCCAGCAGTTTGTAAACAAACAAAATGATCGTGTTTACTTACCAAAGAGGTCAGCTGAAAATATGCACCTTCGGTTGGTCACCAGAACTCAAGCGCCATGGTGATAGTGTGTGCCGCCATAACAGGCGATGTTCGCTCTCCGCTCGTATTAATCAACCGTGCATCAGAATAAATTCCGAATAATATCGCGAAAATATTCTGGAGGGTGTATTAAAGCCTTGGGAACGCAAACCTTGGACATTCCACAGGACTTAGCACCATCGCACTCAGCACGCGCCACCCGAGAATGGTTACAAAATGTGGTTCCTTGCTTGATTTCCAGAGCCCAATGGCCACCAAAATCTTCGGATACCAATCCGTTGGACTATTGTGTCTGGAGTATTTTGGAAAGCAAGGTTGGCACTAAAAAATACCAAAGTGTCGATCACCTCAGGCAACCGCTTCACCGGGAATGGGCCAAAATAACGCAGAGCAACATTCGGGCAGCGTGTGACGGTTTCATTGGGCGTTTGAAGGCCCTAATTCGTGCCATAGGATTAATTCGAACAAATGTAAACTTATTCTAAAATATGATGCTATTTCCGACATTTTTTGCTTTAATTCAATAAATTAAAAAAAAAAAAATAAATAAAATCATGGCGTTTGACTTTGTTGCAGTTTTTTTTATTTCACTCTGTTAATACTGACAGAAATATTGGGGTATGCAAAATTTAAAGAAAATCGAAATTGAAATAAAATTTGAAGAGCATTGCATTTTGTGATCGTGTTGGTTATTCAACGATTTTACCCGTTTTTGGAGGAGGTGCCAGAAGAAGTGGGCCGATATATCCCATCTCTATAGAAGATCTTTTGTTAATAATAATATTGGGATGTGTAAAATTTGAGGACTATCGGACATTTTGCTTCAGTTTTTATAAAACTTTTAACTATTCAAAATTTTGACCCTTTCTGGGGGGAGGTACTTGATGTTGTATTACTATTGTAATTTTCGAACGCAAGTTTGAAAAAAATTGGATGATCCTTTCTGTTCTTATGAGGTTAATTATTTTCTTTGAAAATTTTGTTCATCGATCTGGTCCATCTCAGAAAGTAGGTTTGACAAAAAATATTACGATGTAAAAGTTTAGATCAAATAGGAAACTCCCAAAAGTTATCGTGCGCACCACTCAGACAAGATCGATACTAAATGTCCTAAAACCGATTTGGCCCAAAGAGACGTAGGGTCTAAAGGTACGTATTAGTCGTATCTAATATTATATACCCTCTCTAGCCATATTGCTGAGGGTATAAAAAATCCACCCACACCTATCAGGGAAACAGTTGATATTGTCTTTTTTTCGTAAAGTATCCTGGGAAATCTCTTACAGCTGTATAGAACTTTTGGGAAATAAGAGCAATACCAAACTGAGAATAGTCTGTCTGTCTGCCCATGTATATTTGTGAAAAAATGCAGGTCGCATTTATTATACGAGTAATATGAAATTTCCCAAACAATAGTTGTTTGGCCCAAGGACGGATCCTGGAAGATATTGGTGAGATTCGAATGCAAATTTAGACTTTAACAGATTTCTCCCACATTTTTGCCAAAATTCAGACTGAAAGATATATCATCCTGAATTTTGGCACATCCGATCGTATTCAGTCTAGTAGCAAGTGCATCAAATTTGGAGTTCGGTTCAGGTATAGCTATAGCTTCTATAAATATGTTTCATCCGATTTGGGGTTTTAAATCCCTCACATGTGTAATATGCACTCCACAAGTATGATATTGGTATCACATAATTTAGGGAGCTCAAAAAAAGAACTCTGTCAAGTTTTATTGAGATCGGACCAGATTAGGATATAACTCTCATATATATGTCTTTATCCGATATCAGGTTTATTGTGACCAAATGGCTTGTATCAGCCCAAATGGACTGCATTTTTGCACTTCCAATGGAATTCAGCCTAAAAGCAAGTGCTTTAAATTTTGTGTAATAATAGGTTAAGATATAGATATAGCTTTCATCCGATTTGGTGTTAAAGTCCCCCACATACGTAATATGCACTCCACAACAGCGATATTTGATACTAGGCATCAGATACTGCTGGAAAATACCTCTGGCAAATTGTATCGACATCGATTGAGATTTTTATGTAGCTTCGATATACATCTTCATCCGATTTTAATGTTAACTCTCATTATATATGTAATATCAGTTCAAATTGAATAGATTTTTACATGTTCAACTGAATTTTCCCATTTGGTGAAACTCGGTCCGGTAAATCTATTGCTCCAATAAATATTTTCTAATATAATCCATTTCTCAATATACATTTTTTCTTTACGTGAGCTCTACTAAATATGCATAGTGTTGCAGGGTACCATATAGTCGGCCCCGCCGATTTTTGACCTTTCCGTACTGATTTTAGTTCAATTTTCGTATCTGAATTTTTATACCCTACAACGCTATATGTTGGGAGTATTATAAGTTTGATTGGGCCAAAAATTATGTCACAATTTAAAACCAATTGAAACGGAATTTTTACATGAGGAGCGGTTAAGGACAGGGAACATGTCGAGCATTTTGGATGATCATTGAATTATATTTAGTTGTAAAATGGACCACAAGTTTGGTGTGAAATTGTTTTGAAAACCTAACAACACGACGTAGTATGTAAATACTGGGCCAATGCCTAAGGGTAACACCTGGGCAGGGCCCTATTAGATTATTTCAAAAACGAAATGTTTAAAAATATGGATTTGAACATAAGGGGGCTTCTAACTTATTGTAGTGTTGTAGGGTATCACATGGTCGGCACCGCACTACTATAGCCTTTGCTTACTTGTTTTAATATTCTCTTAAAAATAAAAATTCAAAATTTTTCTCCTTCATTCAGTTCGTATTTAGAGGAAATAGAAATTTAAAAATTCCCACAAATTTGTCCTAAAATAATCATCGTGAAGCTTTCCCTTTTAATGCGATCTCATAACAATAATTCTCAAAGAGATATTATGTTTTGTCGCTATTAGTTTAAGATGCTTAGAGAATTGTCAACGTCTTACTTTAATTACAGAATTTCCAATGTCTACAATATTACGGGGAAATACCCACCCAAAATACTACCTCTCAATTACGAAATGAATGTGTGTGAAATTAAATAAATGAGAACAGTTGTTCCACTGGAATTCTTCGTATGCTGTGTGTTTGCCAAACCAAACCTTCCACATCCTCCACCCCTTGCCACTTCCACTTCCAGTAATAATAATGCTTCATATTGAGATGTCATAAATCTTTGTAATTTGGTGGCAACCACGTAAATAAGCGAAAGCGCCAGCACAGAATGAAGTGCAAAAACAATTGAAGACATTGTCATCATCGTCGTAGTTGCTGTTGTTGTTGCGAAAGTGTTGGTAGTCGCGTTGGCTGTGGCTGCCACATCATTGTGGGACACTTTGTTTGCAACACGTTTTGCACTTCATTGCATTTGTAATTTTATTTAAATAACTTCTGAGACAAACAACTTAAATAGACTGCCGGAGAGAGGGAGGGGGAGTCGGCGAATGGGAAACGCCATACCAAAAGAAAAGCGAAGGTACTCTGGCTTAACTTGCAAGTCATGCAAAATGCAAATGCTGCACCACAAGGACACCAAACAAACAGACAAAACAGACAAACAAAGGACTAAACAAAGAAGATTTAGGACAAAACCATTCAAAGATATAATTTGTGCAACACCTTAAAATCTTGGCGGAGAAAACAGGGTACCAAGTCATTCTGAACGAAGACAACAAAAAGTGGAATAATGTTTGGGTTTTGCTTTGTCATAAAATTCCAATATTTCCAAGAAACACTGTGCTCCTTTAAAACCCAATTATATTTTGGCAGATTTTCTTAAATTTCTTTGCAATTCCTCGCGCCTCCTCCCGTCAATGGCACTTTGCAAACTAACCTACCCTGTATGTGGCATACCATTTATAACCTACTAGCTGAACCCGGTGCGCTTCGCTACCCCTTTTGATTTTATATGCATTCAAAATTTTATTTACGAACATATGTTGGATAAAGAAAAACAAATTTAAAAATTAAAAAAAAAAAATATTGCACTAATTTAATGCGTTAATAAACAAAATCATTACAAAAGCAGTAACATGACATGCATACACGAAGGATTTGTCCTTTGGATTTATTTATTTCATAGCAAATACGATGCAGGAAACTGCAATTTTTTTAAGTAGAGTGGCATTTCTATTGCAAGTAGTGGAATTCGAGATAGCAACATACTTCGCCGTAATAAGCGTATTTCAAATATATTGTTGTGTTGTTTTTTAGTGTTAGCCTAAGGCGTTGTGGGTCAATGGTTCTTATTAAAATCATATCCCAATCTGATCCGATTTAAATATAATTTTAAAAAATTACTTTTACACCAAACTCCGCCACACCTTTCATATTTCATTGAAATTGGTGCGTCAAATATGTGAAACCGGCCGAGAATATATATATGGGAGCTATATCCAAATCTTAACTAATTCCAATTAATTTAACACATTTATTATTGTAACCAAATTCCGCCACACATTCTGAATTTCATTGGAATCGGTCATATATATCGTGTTTGGTGCATAACATGTCTGAAATCGGCCGAAATATATATGTTAGCTATATCTAAACCTCAACTGATTTCAATATAATTTGCAATTTTTTCTGGTGCCAGATTTTGTCTCTCTCGCTTTGGGTGCATCAAATATGTGAAATCGGCTGAGTATATAAATGGGAGCTATAATCACATCTGAGCGTATTTGAATATAATTTTCAAATTTATTTTTGTACCAAATTTAGCCACTCATGGCGAATTTCATTGGAATCGGAAATACGTATCGTGTTTTGTGCATCAAATATGTGAAATCGGCGGAAAATATATATGGGAGCTATATTCAAATCTGAACCGATTTTAATATAATTTGACTAATTTATTTTCTAATCAAATCCCGTTACATATTCCAAATTTCTTTGGAATCGAACATACATATCGTGTATGGTGCATAAATACATGAAATCGGTCGAAAATATATATGAGAGCTATATCCAAATCTGAACCGATTTTAATATAATTTGACAAATGTATATTTGTTTTAATTTCCGCTACACATTCCAAATTCATTGAAATTAGAGATACATAGCGTTTTTGGTGCATCAAATACATGAAATCGGTCGAAAATATATATGGGAGCTATATTCAAATCTGAACCGTTTTCAATTTAATTTGACAAATTCATTTTGGCTCCCAATTCCGTTACTTATTTTAAATTTCATTACAATTGGAAATACATGTCGTGTTTGGTCCACCAAATACATGAAATCGGCCGAACATGTATATGGGAGCTATATCCAAATCTGAACCGATTTCAATATAATTTGGGAAATCAATTTTTTATATAAAATCTATCACACGTTTCAAATTTCATTGAAATTGGGGATACATAGCGTGTTTGGTGCATCAAATGCTTGAAATCGGCCGAAAATATATATGGGAGCTATATCCAAATCTGAACCGATTTCAATATAATTTGGAAAACTTATTTTTATTCCAAATTCCGTTACGTATTCCAAATTTGGAGATTGTATCTTCAACCAATCAATAGATATGTGCATATAAAATCTAAATTTTTGGGAGGTACCTCCGATTCTGATGCTATATCTCCAGTTCCAAGTGGAAATTCAAAAATGTATATAGCCTATGTTACTTTCAGGCGATGTTGCAGTATATATTGAAATTTTCAGGAAAATCTATTCAGCGGTTTTCGAGTCCATAAATTACAAACAAACAAACAAACAAACAAACAAACATACAAACATTTTCCTCTTTTATAGATATAGAGAAGATTTATTCATTGAATCCCAGTTATTCATGCAAAGAAGTCCTTATTTCTTCGTTAACTATTTTAGTATGCACTTTACCGCACCCTCCCCCCAGAAAGACGACAAAAAAAGTGCGGGGATAAGGGTAGGGTAAGAAATTATTGCAACATACTTGCACTCTCGAATAGTTTTTCGGCTACAAACCCTGTCGCTACAAGCAAATTTCTTCGTAAGAAGCAATGTTTTCTAACTGTTTGTGGCCATAGAAAGCAAATGCCTTTTAAGTGTTCCCAATTCGTGTAACAACTCCCCCACAAATACAATTTACAATGCCATAAACATGCATTTACTGGCTTGCCAGCAGATATGAGTCAGGCCATGGCAAATAGGAAAAGTTGAAATTAAAACAAGTAAAAAAGCTGTAAGTTCGGCCGGGCCGAACTTTGAATACCCTCCACCATTTGGAACGAATTTAGCAATTTTCAAAAAAAAAAAAAAAAAAAAATAAAATAAAATCCGTTAAAAAATCTTAAAAATACCAAATGTGGCCGTGATATTAGGGTCAGTGACAACGTGGACCTGCGTAGGCACCTTTTGTCATAAGCCATTACAATAGACAAATGCGAACCGAAAAAAGAAAATTGGTAAATAATGTAGCTAAAATCATCAATATAGAGATGATTTGTGGGGACTACACCAAAATGTGGATCTGCACAGACACTTTTCTGTCATAGGCTGTAGTATCCACTACGAACTTCAAGTACAAAAAATATTAAACAATTCCGGTGAATAATGTCGCTACAATCGTCAAATACCGAATATAGGGAGGTACACTTATATGGGGGCTATACCAAAACGTGGATCTGCACAGACAATCTCCTGTCGTATGCTGTAGTATCCATTACGAACTTCAAATGTCAAATTTGAAACAATTCCGGTGAATAATGTCGCTAAAATCGTCAAAATACCGAATATCGCTACCGCCCGATATTTAGGGGCTATACGAAGACGTTGGCCTGCACAGACGAGAACTTCACATGCGAAATTTGAAACAATCCCGGTAAATAATGTCGCTAAAATCATCAAAATACAGAATATCGGGGGGTACGGTATATGGGGGCTATACGAAAACATGGACCTACATGGCCCATTTTCTGTTTTATGCTGCAGTATCTATTACGAACTTCAAATAACAAATTTAGAACGATTCCGTTAAATAATGTCGCTAAAATCAACAAAATATCGAATATCGAGAGGTACCGTTATATAGGGGCCATACGAAGAGGTGGACCTGCACAGACAATTTCCTGTCACATGCTGTAGTATATATTTCGAACTTTAAATACCAAAAATTTGAAACAATTCAGATGAATAATGTCGCCAAAATCATCAAAATTTGGAATATCGGGAGGTACTATAATATGGGGGCTACACCGAAAATGTGGACCTGCACAGATACTTTTCTGTAGTATTCATTACGTAGGCTGTAGTATTCATTACGAACCTCAAATGTCAAATTTAAAACAATTCCGGTGAATAATGTGGCTAAAATCAACAAAGTACCGAATATCGGGAGGTACCGTTATATGGCGGCTATACGAAGACGTGCACCTGCACAAACTATCTCCTGTCTTAGGCTGTAGAATCAATTTCGAACTTGAAATACCAAATTGGGAGCAATTCCGGTGAATAATGTCGCTAAAATCATCAAAATACCGAATATCGGGAGGTACCGTTATATGGGGGCTATACCAAAACGTGGACCTACATGGCCTATTTTCAATACCAAAAATCCGACACGTAAATTGTAGGGCCTAAAATGTATATTTCGAGGTGTTACAAACGGAATGACAAACTTAATATACCCTCCATACTATGGAGCAGGGTATAAAAACAATATGGCAATTTAGGAATCAGATGAGATCAACGATTCTGGAACTAATTTTTTTTCATTATTTCAGATGTCTTTTTTGAAGAAAAGCTACTGAAAAATATTTTGTTTCAAATCCATTTTTCAATATTTAAATTAAGCAAAATATTCTGAACTCATCCATACCAAAAATTTCCAAGTCAAATAAATTCTATACACCAACACAACACATTCAAAGAACATTTTTTTTAGCCGAATCATGATTATATTCATGGAACTCGGGATCTGCATCGTTATAAAGTTCCCTGTAACTAGTCCACGTTCTCAATGACTGGTAACGATATTGCAAATTGATTGTTTGTCGTTTGGTTTGCATGTTGGGCACGTGACTATTGAGAAACGAGAGTAACCACACCGCACCGCTCCCCACCCTCCGCCACTTTACAACCAGCAAAAAAAAGTCGAACAATAAGCAATGAAATGGAAATCTTTCATCACCCAACAAAGTTTTGGGGTATTTTGACTTATACAACAATTCCATGCCACCATCGAAACACTCTCTCGCCAAAACTCCTAAACATGTTTCAAACACATTTTTTTGTAAGAAAGTCACATCAATGTAGGGAAGGAAGTTTAAGAAGGACGCAGAGAAAAAATACAGGATTTCACTTATATGCAGCAGAGGGTTTCCGTTTCTTTTTTTCCTTCTTTTTTTTGACAAATAAACATTTAAAGAAATCTTTTCCGTTTATGTGAAGGATCTGTTAAACATTTCCGAACCCATATTTGTCACAATCGATATTTATGTAAATCAATAAGGACAGCCATTGCCACAAACATTGTCGACATTCCATTCAATGCGGAAATGTTTTCATTTGCGAGAGTTCAAATGATGTGGCAAATTTAAAATATATATTTTAAAACAACTACTAAGACAACTTTAGTCGAATTTCGTATGTACATGTCGATATTTTATTGAATATAAAATATTGAATATTTTATTGAAGACGATGATTCATACATAGGTATAGGCCATCAACAATGGTACTAAAAGAGTAATCAAATATGAAATAAATTGTCATTTGAGCTGCGTGTGAAGTTTGATATAAATTTGGGAGACCCTTATTTTATCCTAGATTTATGGCTAAAGAACTACAGGTCCACTCCATCAAGTATTCCACAGGTCCACTCCATCACAGAGAGTCACAATTTTGAATAATTATAACTCATAAAATGTAAAATTAGAGTTCGATTGCTTTCAAACCACATACACTTCAATATTTCACACATCTCAAAATTTTTACCAACGCAAGATCTGGCGTGGTCGATATCTATCGGCCCACTCCATTTGGTATCTCCCCCACAAATGGTCCAAAATTGCAATAATTGTATATCTCATAGCTTGCGAAACAAGTCTGCGATTCTTTACGATTTGGCATATCTAAATATATCTCTCAACCAGAGATGTGATGTAAATATGGAATTTTTTGGTCCACCTCTTCTGGCCAATTCTCCACAAAAGGCTAAAATTTTGATTACCAAATATTTGCATAAAATTTGAAGTAAATGCTTAATTTTCTTTATTTTATTTAACATAATGATTTTATTGGTATAAGATGAAGTGGAACACTTAGGTATATTTTTCAAAAAATGAAATTTAAGGTTTATTATTTTTTTGGTGGTTGCAATAGCTTCGAAAGGCATTTTTAGCATTGTCATCAGGACAATGAATTGGGTGAACACCAATGATTGATTTTAAACCAGTAAAGAAAGTCTTCAAGTCGGGCGGGACCGACTTTATGATACCCTACACCACTTTGCTAATTAAGTAGAGCTCCACATAATAATTAAAAGTTTTTATGGGAGAATTCAATCATACACGCTATGATTATAATTATAATTTAAAGTTCAAAAGACTAAATATGCCGAAGCATTTGTATATTTTAAATTCGGAATTGTTGCCCATTTGGTGCACAATTAATTTGAAATCGGATAAAGATATATATGGGAGCTGTATCCAAATCTGAACCGATCTCGATAAAATTTGGCAAAGATATTTCTGAGCTGCATTTGATATATTTCCCTGAATATCGTTGTTACGGAGTGTATATTACGGTAGTGAGTAATATGGAAGCTATAGCTATATCTGAACCGATCTTCACCAAATTTGACATACTAGCTTCTAGACTCAATTCGGTCGTAAGTGCCAAATTCCATCCCATTTGGACAAATATTAGACGTTTGTTGCACAATAAAAGGTAAATCGGCCGAAGTTATATATGGGGGCTATAACCAAATCTGAACCGATCTCGATAAAACTTAGCAAATGTATTTCTGAGCTGTATTTGATATATTTCCCCAAATATTGTTGTTGCAGAGTGCATAGTACGGCGGCGGAGGACAAAAATAACAAATCAGATGAACAATATATATGGGAGCTATAGCTATATCTGAACCGATTTCGATCAAATTTGACATACATATTTTCAGGTCTAACTTGGTTGTATGTGCAAAATTTCATACAATTCGGGCTGATATTACACGTTTGGTGCACAATAAAAGGCAAATCGGACGAAGATATATATGGGAGCTATATCTAAATTTTGACCGATTATCTCCAATTCCAATAGGGTTCATCCTTGGGCCAAACAAATGTTGTTTGGAAAATTTCATCTCAAGCGGATAATAAAAGCGACCTGCATTTTGTTCACAAAGTACACGGACAGACGGACGGACAGACATGCATAAATCAACTCAGAAAGAGATTCTATGCAGATCATCAAAAGGAACTATGGGTCTATCTCGTTTCCTTTTGCCTGTTACAAACAAATGCACAAAGACATAATATATGTAGGGTATAATGATGTTCGTAATAGGCACCACCTTCTCTGGCAGATTCGTATAGAACCATATAACTGTAAGACCTGATATTTGAATTTTAAAATTATAGTGACGTTTTCAACTAATTTTTTCACATTTTGCAAGTTCCTTCCAAATGGTTGAAGATATTAAAAGTTCGTCCCTGCCGAGCTTAGCTGCATTTTTAAAGAAATGCTGGACAATTTCTGCAGGAAAAGTCGATTTAAAATTGTTTTATCATTTAAATGAAAACAAAATTTGAGGTTCCGTCGGAAGACGGAACTTCTTCCCAATTCCTACGAACCCCAAATACTATTGAGGTCTATTCAGTTGTAATCTGTGTTCATGATTTTTGTATATGAACTCTGGCGTCTAAAATTTTGATTATCAGAGATACCGTTATGTGGACACCATGGCTTAGCGTGAAGCCAGATACATCATTCTTAATCCCAATCATCCTAGGAATAAAAGTGTTTGGGAAAATATTTAAAGATTTAACTTTGAATTTAACATTTTAGAGATTTCAGCAGACGACATACAGTTTCATTCTTCACCATACATATTTTATATGGCCCCAGACAAATATTTCAAAAAGTTACAAATGACAAAATAAAAATTGTGGAAAAATAAAATTGGGCAGAAATTTCAACGAGGAATATACGAGTTATTTATATAACCTACACTACTCTGTGGTACACGTATTATGTTTATGTGCTACATTGCAATATACAAACGAGATGTACCCCTAAATATATTTCGAACTTTTAAGCAGTTCTTTCATGTTTGTCCATGTATTTAACAGGATACGCTGAAAATCGATTCAGATTTAACTATAGCTCCCATTTTAGATTTAAAGATTTTAGATTTAAATATATTTCCCATAGATAGTTCATTCTAATTTTATGTAAATTACACACTAGTCATCTAACGTTTGCCTACCTATGTTGGGTTTTGATTCATACAACTACAACAAAGTCTCTACAGTTTAGACCAAATTGATTAAGGTCGATCAATAAGGTAATCGATAGTATATTTATGTCTTCTGAAAGTCATATATATACTCCTAAGCTTTCATATTTTGAAAAAGAGGTCGCATTCAGCAGAAAAGTTTTACCGTCAAATCTTGGAAATCGATTCAGATTAAAATATTTTGTTTTTATACCCTACACCACATATTGGTAAGGGTATTATGTTTTTGAGCATTTGTTTGTAACATGGAGATGAGCCGATATAGACCCATAGTTACTTTTGAGGATCTTCATAGAATCACTTTCTGAGTTAATTTATGCATGTCAGTCCGTCTGTCCGTCTGTCCATGTATTCTTGTGAACAAAATGCAGACCGCATTTATTATCCGATTGAGATGAAATTTTCCAAAAAAAATTTTTTTTAGCCCAAGGACGAATCCTATTGAAATTGGAGATAATCGGTAAAAACTTAGATATAGCTCCCATATATATCTTCCTCCGATTTGCATTTTATTGTGCACCAAACGTGTAATATCAGCCCGAATAGTGTGGAATTTTGCACTTACGACTAAATTATGAAAATAAGTATGCCAAATTTGATCAAAATCGGTTCTGATATAGCTATAGCTCCCATATATATTGTTCATTCGATTTGTTATTTTTGTCCTCCGCAGCCGTAATATGCACTCTGTAACAACAATATTTGGGGACATATATCAAATGCAGCTCAGAAATACCTTGCTAAATTTTATCGAGATCGGTTCAGATTTGGATATAGCTCCAATATATATCTTTATCCGATTTCAAATTATTTTTGCTCCAAATGGGCAATACAAGTCCGAATTTTAAAAAAACCAAATGCTTCGGCATATTTAGTCCTTTGAACTTTAAATAATAATTATAATCATAGCGTGTATGATTAAATTATCCTCTTTGCTCTACTAAATTGGCAAAGTGGTGTAGGGTATCATAAAGTCGGCCCCGCCCGACTTTAGGACTTTCTTTACTGTTTTTTTTGTTTTTATTTTGGTTCCTATCCTCTAAAGCCAATAGCCAATAACGAAAACGAGAACGGTTGATATGATTAATCTTACATATATTCCCAATATAAAACAACATTTGTTACACATAGCTCCTTGTTTGCAAAGTAATGCAGGGCCCGCTGAAAAATCCAGAACGACTTTCAACTTTTTCTTACTCGTTTAATGTGTCAAAGCGCCTGAAGGATCCAAAAAAGGTTTTCGGCCCAAAATCTAAATCACTGTTACATCTGAATGAAATGAAATGGAAAATCTAGGGAGGGCAGGAATTTTGAAATGAATATGTGTTCCCACACCCAGGGCTGGTCATTTTAAATTCACCTCTTTAAATTATTACCGTAAACCCTCAAATATGACATTTTTGACGTAAGGATTTTGACGTCAACTTTAAGTTTTGATATACGCAATTGTTCTGCAATCCAATACCACTTATTTGTTTACGGTTAATTAAATAGAATATAAAAGAACATAGCTGTATACAATATTATGTTATTTAGCTTCATGCTCTAATGTCAGGTTTGACCATCACAACGATGGTCTCTCTGATGTCATGAGAAAACTAGCATAAGGTGTAATAAAAAAGAAAATGGACAGATGTTCCTCAACGTTTGTAGCTTCATCTTAACGTCATATGCGATATAATTTCACCAAAAAATAACATCCACTAGGGATCGTATTATTAACAATATAGATATGTTAAAAAAACCTATTTTTATAAACTTTTTTGGAAATACTGATTACGAAAACAACTGTAGCCAATATCAGATTATTTCTTGTTATTTCGGAGTCTGGATAGCTGTGAGTGATAGAGTGATATTGAATATACTTTTCAGATGATGAAATGAAAGCCAGAGCTATCAAGGGCCAAAAGGACCACGGAAATATTCCAAGGTTAGATAGATTGAACAGGATTGAATCCAGCAAATTCTGAAAGTAGAGCTAAAAGACATGTGTATCGGCGTTTTGAAAGATTACATCGCAAATTAGCCTAAATAGAAGGGGAAAGTTCCCCCCATACATCTTTAGAAATTTTCAAATCAAGGATCATTTCAGGTATGCCATGCAGATAAGGCCACGAGGATTATTTTGGTATAAAGCTTGTCCACAAAGGGGCATTTTTGGTCTTTTTTTAAATATGGTTAAAAAAATCCTTCAGAAGGAAAAGTAGTTAGTCAAAATATTCTACGAAATTATTTGTCATTAAAATGACGTCCTGGAAGACACTAAGAGTCTAAATATTACCTAAACGTCAGGAAATTATATATTATTTTTTACTTTGTGTGAATTTATGCATAAATCTCCTACAAAGCAACATTTTAGAGGCGAACTTATTTTCATCAAGTTTCACTATAAGTTACCAAAAAAATAAATAAAAAGTTACCAAAACCAAAAAAAACAACAAAGCCATCATCCACATCAAATATGCCTGATGAGCCGCTTAACCAACGGCGAAACGCGTCGCATAGTGGTGAGTGTGTGATAGTGTCTATCTGGCTTTCCTTTTCACTGCAAATTTCAGATCATTAAGCTCGTCTCGAAAGAGAAAACAAACACTTAAATCAAAAAAGCTGAAAGTTCGACTGGGCCGAACTATGAATACCCTCCACCATTTGGTACAAATTTGGCAATTTTCAATTAATTAAAATCCATTAAAATTCTGTTAAAATCTTAAAAATACCGAATGTAACCGTATATTAGAGCCTATACGACGACGTGGACATGCATACGCAACATTTCTCATAAGCCTGCACAGACAATTTTCTGGCATAGGCTGTAGTATTCATTACGAACTTCAAATACAAAATTTGAAATAATACCGGTAAATAATGTTGCTAAAATCATCAAAATACGGTATATCTTACTTCATTTCGTTCGGAAGCTAGAGTGATTTCCACAGACGGACAGATGGATAGATGGACGGACATTGTTAAATCGACATATAATTTTATGCTGATCAAGAATATATATACTTTGTGGGGTCTAAAATGTATATTTCGAGGTGTTACATACTATGGTGGAGGGTACAAAAAAAAAAACCTAAAAATATTCCCTACTTGTTTTGATCAATTTTTACTCGTTTTTACCCTATACCACATTGTGGTAAGGATATTATGTCTTTGTACATTTGTTTGTAACATGGAGGAGGAAGCGAGATAAACCCATAGCGAGATAGACCCATAGCTTCATAGAATTACTTTCAGGCTCGATTTATACATGTCAGTCCGTCTGTCCATTTATTTTTGTGAACAATGTCGCATTTATTATCCGATTGAGATAAAATTTTCCAAACATTATTTATTTGGGCCAAGGACAAACCCTGTCGATATTGATGAGAATCGGTTCAAATTTATAAAATTTTATATCTATAACCGATTTCGGCCAATATCACCAAAGGCCAATCAGTCCAAATGGTCTGAATTTTGGCACATACGACCGAATTATTAATATAGCTATAGCTCCCATATATATGTTTCGTCCGATTTCCCCAAGAATGATATTTATTACCGGGCATCAGATACTGCTCGAAAATACCTCAGTCAAATTTTATCGAGATCGGTTCAGATTAGGACGTAGCTCCCATATATAACTCTATCCGATATCAAATTTATTTTACACCAAATGGCAATTACGACTGAATCCATCCTAGAAACCAGTATCTCAAATTTGGTGTAAATAGGTTCAGACATAGCTATAGCTCCAATGTATATATGTTTTATCTGATTGCGGCTTAAAATCTCTAACAAGCATAGTATGACTTCCACAACAATGATTTTCGGTACCAGATATTAGATACAGCTCTGAAATAAGTGTTTTTAATTTAGACAAGATTTTTGTTAAGGTTCAGATTTGGATATAGCTCCCATATATATCTTCAGACGATTTCGAGTTAATTGAGCACCAAATAACCTATATCAGTCCAAATAACCTGAATTTTGGTACATCCGACCGAAGTCCATCAAATTTGGAGGTTCAGAATTTTGGCAATTACGACTTAATTCATCCTAGAAACCAGTACTTCAAAGTTTGTGTAAATCGGTTCAGATATAGCTATAGCTCCCATATATATGTTTTATCCGATTTGGTGCCAAAGTCCCTGAAATACGTAATATGCACAACAATAATCTTTAATACAAGATATCAGATACAGCTCAGAAATACGTATTTAAAATATTGTCGAGTTCGCTTCAGATTTGTATAATCCGATCGAATTCAGTGTAGAAGGAAGTACATCAAATTTGGAGAAAATCGGTTCAGATATAGCTATAGCTCTCATATATATGTTTCATCCGACTTGGTGTTAAAGTCTCTCAAATGCGTAATATGCACTCCACAGCAATGATATTTGTTACCGGACATCAGATACAGCTCGAAAATACCTCTGCCAAATTTTATTGAGATCGGTTCAGATTTATATATAGCTTCGATATACATCTTCATCCGAATGTTACCATTTGATTTGATAAACATCTCCTATAGGAAAACCTCCACGAAGAAACTACAATACAAATCTTTAGTCAAATTCATTAGAATTCTAAAGATTCCGTAAAGAAATTGCAGATTGACCCTTAAGAAAGTACTTAATCTAATTGGAATTCTCAAGAAACCTAATAAACATCATTCTATGCACTATAGTTCCCACCAAGTATTCCATAAAGTGATAACAAAGCTTGCATGCATTGTTGCTATTCCCATAATTGGAGAATGTCGATGTTGTACTAAATACTCAATTATAGTTAACAAAAAAAAAAAACAACAAAATATAAACAATTTTTATTTCCAGTTGAATATATCACATAAACCCATCACATCACGATACCCGCTTTATTTAGTTCTCTTCAATTGCAGGCGACACAATATTTGAGGCTACCCTCACATGCGAGCCAACCAGCCAGCCAGGTAAGACGATTAGTCGCAATAATGTCATTTCTTGAATGGAGTTTTAAAAGGAAATATAATTGAATGAAGTACTTTTTTCCGTTCTTCCGATTTTTTTCTGTTTTTTTTTTTTTTCTGTGGGAAATGCACATCATGCAATCTAGCTTTGTCGTCGTCGCCGTTATGGAAAACGGAAACAACTAACGCCCTCGACGAAGCCCATCGACCGCCAAACTTGCTTGCTACCTCTCAGTTTGGTGGAAATTTATGTGCATGTCACGTAAACCAGGTCGAGGTGAATACAAAGCGCACAAAAGCAGATATATATATTTATATGTTTTTACCGAATTTTATTATTTTTTATGACAGCAGCGGTGACACACATTTATGGATGTTTGAACAGGTTTTTTTTTTTTCGTTTCGCTTCGTATTTGTTGGTTTGCCTGTCCCGATAATTGTTTCTGAGTGAAGACAAGAGTATTATGAGGATTTAGTGAATTGGATTTCTTTTAAAATGATATTGTTTTTTTTTTTTTTTTGGTGGGGAAAGCCGAATGAAAATTAAAATCTGATGGATTGAAAATATTAATATATATTGATGTGCCTGAGGGGGTTAAGATTTTCTATTGGAATGGAATATTTCGATTTTGGAGGCAAAAATTAGCAGCATTGATTTCGGAGTGGAGAAGTGGGAAAGACGTTATAAACAATTGCTTTAAAATTGTTATGCCTTCCTCAAGGCATTTAAAAGAATAATTTAAAACAAGTTAAATAGAAAAATCGGTCGTTAATTGGTTTACTGAAAACCAAATTCACCCATAATGGGTTATTGGGAAAATTCAGGAGTATTGCTTTCATAGTTTCTAGAAAATATTCCTTAAAATACATAACTTTAGAAAATACTGGGAAAAAAAGTAAAAAAGCACCTAAGAAGGGCCGAACTTTTAATACCTACTTTTAATAATGGAAACGGAAAAACTTAAAAAAAATCATCTAAAAATACCATTTAAATAATAATCATTACATGGGGCCTATACGGAGACGTGGACTTGCATACGCAATTTTTTTATATAGGCTGTAATACCCATTTAGACCTTTATATACGAAATTTAAACAATTCCGGTGAAAAACGCGGACCTGCATAAGTAATTTTTTGTCATAGGTTGTAGTACCCATTAAGATATTCCAATTCGAAATTTGAAAAAATTCCAGTCTAAGGGGTGAGAAGAAAAACTGCAACCAACTTCCGACAGCTGTTAAAATTATTCCACTGACAGCACATTATATTGTTTACAAGCGTACAAAAGCATTTTGTTGAGACTTTTCCGGAAAAATTGTAATTTCTTTATATTTGGCTGGAAAACCTCAAGTGGCTATCGTTAGAGCACTCCAGCATTTAAATGTGAGTAAGTCTTTTGTGTCTCGTACCATTGCTCGTAGCCCGACGTCAAGGAAGTGGACGGAAGAAAACAGCAACATCAGCAGAAATGGTTCGAAAAGTAAAAAAGCGACTTGATCGAAACGCGCGTCGCAGTGGCCGAAAAATGTCTCGTGAGCTGAACATATTGCAATATTACATTCGGCAAATATTAAAAATGGGCTCGGGGCAAAGCCATTGAAATTCCAAAAAGTGAAAGAACTTAAATCGCAACAGAAAGAAAATAGACTCAATAAAGCTAAAGATTTGCTTCGCTTGGCCGAAAATGGTGAACTGCCGAATTTGGTTTTCTCCGTCTCCGATGAGAAAACATTCGCCGTCCAGCAGTTTGTAAACAAACAAAATTTTCGTGCCTACTTGCCAAAGAGGTGATGGTGTGGGCCGCCATAACAGCCGATGGTCGCTCCCCGCTGGTATTAATCGACCGTGGCATCAGAAGAAACGCCGAATATTGTCGCGAAAATATTCTGGCGGGCTTATTAAAGCCATGGTCCCGCAAACTTTTTGGCCGCAGACCTTGGACATGCCCACAGGACTCAGGGACCATAGCACTCAGCACGCGCCGCCACCCAAGAATTGTTACAAAATGAGGTTCCTCGCTTCGTTTCCAGCGCACAATGGCCACCAAAATCTCCGGATAGCAATACGTAGACTATTGTGTCTGGAGTGTTTTGGAAAGCAAGGATGGCACTAACAAATATCAAAGTTTCGACCACCACAAGGAAGCAGTTCGCCGGAAATGGACCTAAACACTGCAGAGCAACATTCGGGCAGCGTGTGAATGTTTCAGTGGCCGTTTGAAGGCCATATTTCGTGCCAAGGGTGATCAATCCGAACAAATCTAAACTTATTCTAAAATTTGATGTTATTTCCGACATTTTTTGCTTCCATTCAATAACGTGTAAAAAAAGAATGTAAAAATGATGGCGTTTGACTTTGTTGCAGTGTTTTTATCTCACCCCGTATACTCAAATTATATGAAATCATTAGGAAATATAGGGTATATATACTCATGGAGTACTCCTCCAGACCCGTCGTTTGAGCCCCGCGTAGCTATCATAGTTTTTGTGCAATTCAGCATTTTCTATGCAGCTTCCCCACCAACAACCCCACTTTTGTTATTCGGGCATGTCGGAAAATTGTGTCATTTTCCTGTTGAATTAACTTAGGAGATTTTTTTTATGAAATATATGTTAAAAATAATTAAAATTAAAACAACTATTTTTCAATTAATCTTTTGTGCACCAACACAATATGCAAGGGGTTTGTGTCTTTGCTATTATGACAATATAGAACCTAAGGGTATTCCCCCAAAAAGAGATAAAAAAATTCAAGCAAAAATATTATCTCTTGTAACAAGCGAATGGAGCATCCGATTTAGCATATCGTAATACTTTGGACTTAGATCGAGTTTTAAAATTGACAACTTAAGTTCAAAACTCGAAATTGCATAGAGAAATTAGTTGACCTCTAAAAAATTCCTTATGATTTTTCGCAAAACATTTTAAATCATTAAATCATAATTTTCATTCACAAGTCCTTGAATTTCAACAATTGTTGTTATTTCATAATTTATAAAATAATATTAATTTCATCCCCTCACATCACAATTTATTTGTATTTGAAATCATTTTGATTATTTGACTGACATACATCAATGCCATTTATCCTTTAAATATTTTTCGAAATTAATAATTCACTCACTTTCGTCACTATTTCACACATTTCCGTCGTACGTGTCTGTCCTGTCATCCTTTGGGGAATTTTTAAATCAATATTTGATATTTATTTGCTGTTTTGAGGACTAAATCGAAATTATGTGATTTTATTGCATTAATACAATAAATTGTATGTAAAATAATTACGCCTCAATGACAGAGTAAATCAAGTTATGACTTCAATTGAAAGTGTTATTTATGAGTTTCAGTATACAATTTATGTCATTTATGTTATAATGAGACAGGCAGACAGGAAGGAGGGCGGCAGGATCGTAAGGGTAATTTTGCAAATGTCAAAGTTTAAACCGAAATTTTTTCAATATATTATTTGTTTTACTTTGAATTTTTTCCAATATCTATATATATAAATGTAAGTTGTGTTAGTTACTACGCTTATAACTTAAGAACCGCTGGACTGATTTTAACAATTCACACAAATTAGGAGTTGTCTCCTCTCCGAAAAGGATAATATCCAAAAAAATCACGTAAAAATGTGATATATTAACATTTTCATTTTGACTTTTCAAATGTACAATAGTAATGTTTTATTTTCCATGATTTTTTTCTATTTTGACTGGCTTTTTTCTAATGTACATTTGTAGTGTTTTTTATTTTTTATTTTTTGAATTCGAATATTAAAACCAATTTAATTGACTTGATTTCTTGAGAACTGAAATTGATGGCGGGTTACATGGAAGTGTAATAACGAATTATATGGTGGCGAAACGGAATAGATGATATCGAAATAATTTAACGCGGTCACACCAAAAGAAAGATAATTATTAATTAAAAGATAATTACTTTTTCAAATTCGCTAAAAAATCACGAAAAAGAGATCTCATTGCAAAAATTCTCAAATCGGGAAAAAATCGAAAAGATTTTCAGTGGAATCGAATTTTAAAAAAATAGTAAGGGTCTTTAAACATTTGCTGTAATAAATCAGCGAACAAGTTGAAGATTTTTTCAATTTGCTATTCTTCTTTTGTCATTTTTTTTTTAATTTGTATTTGCAAACACATTTAAACAACCAAAAATGACAGAAAAAGCCTAATTGAGCTCATTTCAAAGCGTGGACCTACTTCTTTCATGTGACAATAATCCGTCCAATGAGAGCTCAAAATGCAAAATTCTTTGGAAGTACAATCAGTAAAATACCAAATTTAAAGGGTGCAAAATAATAGAGCGAATGGAACTTTTAGTAAGAAAAGGATTTCTATCCTTCCAGGAATTCTTCCCAAACATTCAAGATACCCTAAATCACTTTTGCAGGTCATGATATCGATCATAACTCACGGATAAGGGTACAACCCGATTTTATATTTATATAACCATCATATGATTTAAGCTATTTTGGGGTCTTGGCCACTTTTTTCATATTTTGGCCCTTATTTGGCATCTTTGACTCTAAGGGGTTAGGGAACCATCATACAGATAATTGCCACATAGGAATTTATTTAAGTAAAGTCCCCACATTGGAGTATCCCCAAGTCCACTTTCACATATAATGTGTGGTCAGGAAAGAAAATTTTGTATTCTATTGAATTTGTAACTCTCAAGAGAATATTGGTTGGAAACGTAGATTTGGGAAATACATCTATATGATAATATGGTGGATAAAACTATTTTTACTCATTTAAATCACGCGGAATGTTTTTCAGTTTGACATGCTATGTTGTTCTGTTAAATTTTTGATTTGGTCTCTATTTGTCATATTGGATTATAAGGGCTAGAAGAATGTTTTCAATGTAGGTCGATGTCTCGGAGTAGTGCCCATGTAAAAGTATCTCCTGATTTTACCATATTTCAAAGGATTTGGCTAAAAATGTGTATTTGGGGGGTGAAAACTTACACAAAATATGAACATATCTACAAATTTTAGAATTTTTTCCATATAATAGTACCCCCTCAAGTCCACTTTTTGGCGGACAAACAGACCGACATGGTTAGGGGGACTTATAAGAACGCTAATGGACAATCTGAGGTGCTAATGGCTTAAAAAAGTAATTAACTTTGGCTATTCTTAATTCATTCAGCGCTCAATTATGAGGTGTACAAAATACAGCAAATTCCAAATTACTGCTCATTTCACTGGAAGATTTTGCTACGATTTTTACCATACTAAAAATTAATTTGATCCCTTACATGGGGATAAGATTGATATATACTTTTTAATAGATTTGTATAGCACATCCACACCTTTGAAGGCTTAAATATGGGTACAGGTATTTTAAAACACTTATATCAGTCATATCTGTGAATAATTATGCTTTGACAAATATGCATAATAGACAAAAACTACGGGCCGGCAACGCGGACCGGGCCAGCTAGTAAATGAATAAAAATGATGCAGCTCTTGGAAAGAGGGAACACAAAATATGGCGCAGATAATGAGATAGAATGACTTTTAGACACAAATATCATATTTACAATACCAGATCCAAGAATATTTAAGAATTCACTCTGGTCTCCAAAAGCCCTTAAGTTTACCCTTATTTGAGAGATTTACCAGAGCCCATATATAAGTAATGATTATTTTTTGGAAAGATGTTCATTTGCTCGTTACAGACATGGAATTGCAACCCATAAATTGATGACTTTTGGCTACAAATTTCGAAATACCCACAATTGGGGCATCTACTTTCTCAAAACCAGGAAATATATTTATTTTTCTTTCGACGACCTTAAAAACCACTAGAAATGACAGAAAAATAAAAAGCAATACGTTCACAACGAAATAAAATTGTGACTGAAACATTTAAAATGCCAAAAATCTAAATCATGCCATATAGCAAATTACGCCTGAAAATTTAGAAGAAATAAAAATCAAAATGTGCCTCATCGCCTTTCTGGACATTTGGAGTCGATCAGGGGGGGGTGTCCATCTGACTGGCTGCTACGAACGATAGTTTGTGGTAACTTTGCAAATCTTGATACTTTTATCAGTAGGAAAAATTTAAGATATCGGTCCAGTCCTTTTAGTAACTCCCTACCAAATGGTCCGTATTTTTAATAATCATAACTAAAAAAAGTGAAAAAGACTCCCATTGTCTTCAAATTTCGCACATCCCAATATTTTTAACAACACAAAATATTATTTTAAGGTGGAATCTGGGAAACCACATTTTCAAAAAAATATAAATATATTTGTGCCCGAAGGACCCACTCCTTCGGCACCTCCCTTATAAGGGATCATATTTTTAAATAATCATAACGGATGTAAAAATATATTTTAGAAAACGGACGTAGGTTGAGGATATATACTTTACTGATCTCGAGTCGAAAATCAGATTATTCCCCGCGTTTTTTAATTTTTATACCCTCAGCCACATGGCTAGAGAGGGTATATATCATTTGATACGACCAAAATGTGCCTCCTCAAAATAACGGTTTTAGATCCAAGACCATGTTGGACCAAATCCATTTCAGGACATTTGAAGTCGATCTTCGTTCACCCGTCCCTCTGTCTTTCTGGCTGGTGCGCACCATAACTCTCGAAAGGAGTGTCCGATTTTGGTCCAAACTTGGTACATATTATTGTATCGGATATGGACAACATCGGTCCACTCCTTCTGGTGCCTCCCCCACAAAAGGTCAACATTTTCAAAGAAAATAATTTACTGCACAGAAAAAGGAAGGATCATCCGATTTTGCTCCAACTTTGCAAATCCTAATACTTACGTTAGTGCTACGTCAGGTGATAAAAGGAACAGCATCTGTCCACTCCATCAAGTACCTTCCCCACAAACGGTCAAAATTGTGAATAATTAAAACTCTTATAAAATGTGATGTAACAGTTCGATTGGTTTCAAATTTCATACATCCCAATAATATTATTAACCCAAGGTCTGGTGCCAAGATGAAATACATCGGCCCACTCCTTCTGGTACCTCCCCAAAATATGTGAAAGTTTTCAAAAAAAAATAATAATAATAATTATATTTTCTGCATAGAAAGAGAAGCAGTAATCCGATTTTGCTCGAACTTGCAAACCCTAACATTTGCGTCAGTTCTAGGCTAGGTGCAAAAATGAATAATATGGGTCCACTCCATCAAGTGCCCTTCCCACAAACGGTAAATATTTTGAATAATTATAAATTATAAATTTTATAAAATGTGTTGTAAAAATCCGATTGTCTTAAAATTTCACACATCTCAAATGTTTATAAACCCAAGATCTGTTGAGGAAAATGGGATATATCGGTCCACTCCTTCTGGTACCTCCCCCATAAAGGCTTAACATTTTGAATATCCATGAGGCCCATAAAAGCTGACATCAGGAATTGATAATAAGTCCAGATATTGCTCTCATAAATTCTGCATTCAATCCAAAATTGAATTTAGCATCGAGGCAAGTATGTCACCAAATGGTGAAGATCGATGCAAATATAGCTTTATGTATGTTGCAGCCGATTTGAATTTTGAGCCACATGAATGTCCTAATATTCTCCCGACATCAATGGTATTTGGTACCAGAGATCGATCAATTATTCCATTTTTTTTACCGGTTATCAAATAGTTCTCCTGCCAAACATTGATTTCTTACTGGTTTTTTATCTCTCTTCTCGAACACAAAAAAGCTAATAACATCGCAAAAAATATCATGGCTCCTGACATCGATCCATAAATATACAAATATTTGTTTTCTCATGAATTAAAAATGTCACAAAACAAAAAAGAATTAGAAAATCACATTTAATAACAATTTCTGAAAAAAAATCTAAGCGACTTATTTAACATGAAAAAGAATTTAAATAGCTTTTCAAGTTTCGCTATTATTTCATGATTTTGGCGTCCCATATTCTAAAAAATGCATCTAATCGAAATAATTTTTTTTATTGTATTTCATATTTAAAATTATATTTCAAAACTGGAATATGAATGTTTCTTTCAAAGAATTTTAAAATGAAAACTACTACCTCTTTAATAATCACATATTATTTGCACTTGTGTCCGAAAGGAAAGAAACACATACATATAGGTCAAAATTAATTTTAAATCTGACTGTGTGTATAAAAATAAGATTCGATATATTTTTATTAAAACTTATATATTGGAGCATACATCTTTGAGTCAAGTTGTAAATTATTTATTAAAAAAGTCCATACAAACAAACCTACAATTTCTTTCAAAGATTTTCTTCCTTTAAACAACACACACACACAAAATGTTACAATAATTTTCAAAATTCAACAAACTATTCATAAATTCATATTCACATTTGCAATATTCATAAACATTTTCTTGAAAAAGCAATAACATTGGAAATGAAATTCTATTTCTTTAAATTGATTGCTGGTAATTTTTTAAATGTTTGCCTGGCCCGTTTTGTTTATTGTCCCTATTTGAACTTTTGCAGACAGTGTCAATAAATATGAAATGTAAAAATTTTAGAAATGTGTTGTTTTCTGCTTTACTTGCGGAGACAATCTTTGGGGAACATTCACGTCCAGATTGTTTGATTTTCCCCTGCCGTAAAATGAAATTAAACAAATTCCAACTATAAGGCGGCAGACAAGACGAACAAAAAAAAAATAAAAATAAAAATTGAATTCAATGCAAAAAGCGTCTTCGTCTTCTTTAATGGATTTGTGTGAAAAATAAAATATGTTGAAGGCCCTTAGGTTAAAAGTACACAGAGAGTGTGGCATTAAGGTTTATATACTTCGAGGGTGATTTAGGGCACACGACACCCATCCTTCACGAAATACAAAATAAAATATTTAAATTTAATTCATTGCCCTCCAACGAAAATTTATCATTTGAAAATGGAGATTTACAGGTTAAAGCTTTTTATTGTCACAGTAATCTTTTTGGAAGAGAAGTGTGAGACATTATTTTCCTGCCGTTCACTGATTGTTTTCCTTTAAAAAATTATTAATTTCCTTTTTAGTGATGTACTTGCTGTGACGAGTAATTTGTCAAATTCTCAAACTTTTCAAATACTCAAATTTGTTAAATGCTTTAATCCTCTTTAAAAATAATTTTTCCTAATAATAGCCTTCATTCTACCTCTGCCGGGGTGTCATAATTCATTCACTTTGGGCCAACACGAATTCATGACTTATTTTTCCATTTTTGTCAGCATATTTTATTCATTTCATTCAATTTGAACCACAATTTTTTCTCCCTTTTTTTAATTCCAGCCTTGGCCCTTTCCGATTCAGTTTCTCTGTGTGTGTGTGTGTGTTTGTCGCTTTTTCGGTTATTTGGTAAAACAGTAATTAATTTATCACCATATTTACACATTTTTTTTTTTTTCATTTCGTTCACTACTTTAACACCCACCATTTCCTTTCATTTGCTGTTGCAATTTTCCCAGGCGCCTCAGAGCTTTAAACTTGCAAAGAACAATCTTCAATTTTTTTGCGCAAAACGCAAATTTAGTTATAAAAGGGAAACACTGTTGGAACAAATTTAATTTTCCCGCATAATTTAAATGTATTCATATACACTCACACACAGATCCATACTCGCACACATACACACACAAACACACTGATGTAAATGTTGAGGCAGACTAAAAGGAAAACGGAAATAAAGCAAACCTTACGAACGATTTACTGATGATGAACAAAAAGTAATGTAAATCACTATATTAAGCTCTGGTGTACTACAGCTGTGAAGAAGAAGTATGGAAACACGGACACGAACTCGGGATTGAAAGGGTCAGACCAGCGATATGATGAAGTTTGCTTATGAAACCCACATTTAGGAAATAAAGGTCAAATCAATAGAATTTTAAATTTTCTTTATTTTACGGAAGAATAAAGCCGAAAAATAATCATTTGGTGAGATAACACTTTGAAACTTGATATTTTGATTCTTGAAGATCTTTACAATTCATATATTTTATTGTTTATACCTCAGTAAATTTATGCATTGTATATAAACCCAATTTAATGATATTGTGGAATATTTTGCTGCAACTTTTCATTCGACATGTATACCATATGTTTTCGGAAATAAAATGAAAGTAGCTATAAGAAGCCCTAAATAGGCGTCCTATTATAAAGAAAGAAGTATTCGCTTCGCCAGAATATAATTATTTTGTTCTTAACCAACCTGTCGTCATGAAAACACAACACTGCTAGCTCCAAAATTCTCAACCTACTAGTAATACAACGAACTTCTTCGTTTGACTACTTGGTAATGAATTATATCCTTTTAAGCATGTTGCAATGAAACTAAGAAAATATTAATATTGTTATAAGGAGATTATCGTCTTCTTAACCATGGTTTTATAATCTATTTAAATATTTTGATGATAAAATACAAGTTAGAAATTCTCAGCCAGTTTGCTTGGGTAATATTAGACCCAGGTAGTCATTAGGCTGTATCTTTTAAAATATCCACAATTTTAATTTGTGTTCGCCATAAAAAAGCACGTTTTTTTTTCAAGAAATACCTTCTGAAAATATATTAAAAATCGATTTCTTCGATTGATAAAATTTAGGTGTGTGTTTTTTTTTTTTTTTTTTTGTTTTTTGTTTTAATAAAAAATCGACGTTTGTTCATTAAGCAATTAATTTAAGAAACACATATCAAATAAATAAATAAAGCACGGATGTCTTTGGAAAATCCACGAATCCAGAAAGTGGTTCTAATTATTTTTTTTTTTTTTAATATTTTAAAAATCCACCATTCTTGGCCATAAGATATTTTTGCTATTATTTTTCAAAAATTCACTTTTCTTGCTCTTTTCAATAAAAATCCAAAGCTTCTGTTTAAGTCTTTGAACAAAATCTTAAGATACATACTTTTTATTAAGAATTCCTTGAGAAAATCAGGGATTTCAAGGCATTGTAAATATTGTACAAATATTCTATAAAAAATCCAAAATTGCTTTCAAAAGACATTGCAAAGATATTTCTAAATCAGGAAGACCCTGTTAGAATTCTTTAAAAATCTAGCAGGGAATTTTTGAAAAATGTCTTTAAAAATCCATGTTTTTGGAACAAGAATTTCTTGGCAGGGAAGTGTTTTTATTATTGAAAAACTCAAAAATCTTAGCAAGATTTTAATATTCATTAAAAATCCAAAACTATTATAGAGAGACGAAGAGAGATAATATTGTTTAAAAAAAAAGTTTGACCAAAAAAAATCCTTTGTAAAATAATTGGACGAATTTTAAAGACGAGGTCTTGACTAAGAAGACATATTATTTCTCACCAAGAATTCCATGAAAAATCTACTAGAAATTTAATTTAGAATCCAATATAAATAAAAAACACGATTTGTTTCGAATCATGCTCCGTAAATACAGTTCAAAGAAATCGTCATACCTTAAAAAAAAACTGAAATAACGCTTACAAGGAAAGACTTAAATACCCACCAGGTTTGCCGGGGAAGACTGTGTAAAAAGTGACCTTTACAAGATTAACGATTTTCTTCCAGTAATTCACTGTTGGTTGTAAATTTTGAAAAATCCTTGAAAATTTGGATGAGAAATGATCGTGCAGACTACCGGATGACCAACCAAGGCACTTATTGGAACAAAATTATTTCCCACTAACAAAATATTCAGTAGTCTTTGAAAAATATAATTAAAAATCCTTGCTTTCGGTGAAGTTTCGCAAAATATTTTTTTAAAAAATTCTTTGGAAAGTCCACGGTACCTCACATTTGAGTTTTGTAAAAATACTTTTTAAAATGCCACTACTAAAAAATCAACGATATATTTCAAAAACTCTACGATTTCCAGCCTAAAATAACCTATTAGATTATTCCTAAATATCCAATATGCCGGGAAGCCCTTTTGCAGATATTTTAATAATTTTATGATTATCAGAATCTTTACAAATATTTTATAAAATTCACGATTATGGGATTTTTTTAAATTCTGTTCATGAAATTCTACATCGGATTTTTTTTAATTTCTATTTAATTTAATTTAATTTCTATTTTAATTTCTAAAAAATTAATGAATTCGGAATTTTCTTGAAATTCCTTAAACCGGTCACAAATCCCGGAATTTTGTACAAATATTAAAAAAGCACTCTTTTAAGAAATTTTTGACATGTTTTATCAAATATATTAACGATCTCTTGATTTTTTTTTTAAATGTAACTTCAGCTTTGGAAAATATTTCATAATTAATAGCGGTCTTAATTTGAAGTTATTTAAAATGTGTTTTAATTTGTTTTCTTATAACTCTGTTTTATTAGTACTTTTTGTTCATGGGTGATATAAAATCCCGAATCAGATATAATTTTGCCCTGTTTGCTGTTTCAATTCTGTGATAAAAGATTAGTTTCTAGGGCATGAAATACCCCGGCCCAAGCCCAAAACTATTTCACTCGTTTCGTTATTGAAATGTGATATTCGATTATTAAAAATACAAAATGTAAATTTCCCTAGACTTTCAGCATTAGTCTCACATATGTATGTCTAAGGTACCGCATTAAGTTAAATGAAACTGTAACTAAAACGTGCTTGAAATAGAAGGGTGGGATCATATAGGAACAGCAATTGTAATTTTGGTAGTTATTTTAGCCATTTTAGCTCTTTTAGTTTCTGTTATAAATGCCTCCTCTGTTCAGTACTCAGAACTATGCTCTGACATATGTACATACGAAAATGGCATCACATTTCCATAGTTTTTTAGCCATAACTTAGAGTTTGGAGATGGGTTATATCGGATCACTGCTACTGGTATATCCTCCACAAAAGGTCAACATTTTGACAAAATATTTTGCGTATAAAATAAAAAAACATCATCCAATTTAGTGCAAACTTTTTCCTTATATTCTTATCAGTGCTAGGTAACGTGGGGAAATGGACAATATCAATACCACTCCATCAAGTGCCTCCCACACAGTCAAAATTTAGAATAAGTATAACGCTAATAAAATTCGAAATAAGCATCCGATTTTCTTCAAATTTTCTTTCTAAATTTAGATAAGTCAATATTTTTTCAACGACAGATTTTCTTGTAAAGATGACAGGTATAGGGAAACCATTGGTGGCACCTCCCCCACAAAGGGTTACAGTTTTCAATATTTAATTCCATCTCATTGTAGGCGAAACAAGTTAACGATTCTTTTCAAAATTTGGTATATCTAAATATTTCTCTCAACTAGAGATCTATTGTGAATATAGAATTTATCAGGCATTTCCCTCTGGAACTCCCGCCAAATTTCGTTTAATAATTATTTCCATAAAAAGGGTCATAAATGTTTGTTTTTCTTTAAAATTTTCACTTTCCAATATTTCTATCGGTACCACTCGCAAATTTCAATGTTTTCCAAAAATTATCGTATAATCGCATATAAAATGGAGAAGGTGGTCGATGTAGTCCAAATTTGCCAATAGTGTAATATTTATATCAGACTTCAATCAGATAAGAAATATTGATACCTCCTCCCACAAAGAGTCAACAGCTTGAATATTCATAACTCAAGTAAATAAAAATTGAAATAAACAAGCAAAACCGACTAACACTTTTTAACCTACAATAGAAGGTGGTCAAGGTATTTTGTCTTTGTGCATTTGTTTGAAACAGGCAAAAGGAAAGTCCTTTTTATGATCTGCATAGAATCATATTCTGAGTCTATTTATGCATGTTCCTCCGTCTGTCTGTCCATGTATTTTTGCAAACAAAGTACAGGTCGAATTTATTGCCCCATTCAGATAAAATTTTGCACAAGTTATTTGTTTGAGCCAAAGACGAACCTTATTGAAATTGGAGAACCCTATTAAAATTGTAGATAATCGGTCAAAATCTAGATATAGCTCCCATATATATCTTCGCCTGATTTGATTTTTACTGTGCACAAAATGTGTAATATGAGCCCGAACAGTACCGAATTTTGAAATCAGAAAATAAGTATGCCAAATTTGATCAAAATCGGTTCAGATATAGCTAAAGCTCCCATATATATTTGGTACTTTTGTCCTCCTCAGCCGTAAAATACACTCAGTAACAACGATATGTGGGTGAATATATCAAATACAGATCAGAAATATCTTTGCCAAATTTAATCGAAATCGGGTTAGAATTTGGCACCAAATTGAGCCTAGAAATAAGTATGCCAAATTTGATGAAAATCGGTTCAGATATAGCTATAGCTCCCATGTAGACTGTTAAGTTTTCCTCCACCATTGTAATATGCACTACGTAACAACGATATTCAAGGAAATATATCAAATTCAGCTCAGAAATACCTTTGCCAATTTTTATCGAGATCGGTTCAGATTCGGATACAGCTCCCATATATATCTTTATTCGATTGCAAGTTAATTGTGCTCCAAATGTGTAATATAAGCCCGAATTTAAAAGGCACAAATGCCTCAACGAATTTAGTAGAAATCAATTTAGAAAAGGATATTCCTCTCATATATTAGTTCCTTTGGACTTTAAATTATAACTATAATCATAGTTGGTATGATTTAATTCTCACAAATTCCCCATAAAAAACTTTTATTTCTTATATAAAACTCTACTAAATGTGAAAAGTGGTGTAGGGTATCATAAATTCGTCCCGCCCGTCTTAAAGGCTTTCTTTACTGGTTTTTCTTTTTTTCTTAGTATTGGTAGTTTATTAATTATTTACTAAAATCACATCCAATCATTAAAATCCAGATTCCAGAATTCTTTTAAAGCGTACGCATTCCAATCGAATATTCACATAACCCACATGAACATTGCCATAATTTCCATCATTCCCATTCGCAGGACCTTCAATAACCTATTTAATGCAGCACTCTCACACAATTAACAGTCGTATTTTTATTTGTATTTTATTTTAAAGTTGTGGTAACACCTTGTATCATCCAAAAAAACCCAAAAAAAAAAAGGAGAACAGAACACCAAAACATATTTGCCATACGCTCTCAATGATGTTTTTTTTTCCTTTTTATTTATTTTTACTCTTCCTTTTTTTTTGGGTAAAACAACCAAAATCACTGATGAATGAATGAGCGAATGTTGCTGAACACCGGGCAAACAAGTAAAAGTACTGCAATTTTGTTTTTATTGCTTTTTCACTCTGGGTTTAATTCGCAGTTTGTTGCACTCGAAGCGTTTTAAAGTTTAACATCTTTCTTCACTTTTATTTTTGGCACAATTTATTCTGGTTTTGCTTTCGTTCGTTTTTTGTTGCTATTATGTCAGCGGAACATGCAAAAATTTTTGGCCAATGGATTTGTTTTTGTGTTTCTTTTTTTTGTTTGTTTGGGAGAAGAATGGCTGGTAATGGGTGGAAATAAATAAAATCCAATGTGCATGAAATGTTATCAGCTGTAATTAAAACTGTGCAGACATCAACATCGTGAACAACAACAACAAAAACATTGTAGAGGAGGTAGCAGACCCTGCTGCTCTACTATTGTCCTAGGGCAGGAGGAGGACATTAATTTCGAACACAAACAAATCCAACAATTACCATTATTCACAGGGAGAACAAAACACCAACAGCATAAATTCCTTAGACGGTTGAAGACATGCACAAAGTGTATAAATTTTTTAGCACTCAAATCACTATTAAAACACTTTCACATCACTTAAAGTGTAGACTACAGAATATTACTTTTTTCTCTTTATGAACCTGGGTTGTAAAATTTTGCAACTTTTTATTTAATTTCTTTTGCTTTTTCAAATAATTTTAACACTTTTTTTTATTCTTTAAATTTCCCCTTTCGGCTATTATTTCACATTTCATTTTTCCATTTAATTTTTTTTTTTTCAAAAGATTACACGACGCATAATTTTCCCTTTACGAGCCCTTAGCTCGCTTTTTAGACACGTTTTGATGCGTTTAAACCCGATTTTGCACCGCGTAATGCAATGTTCGGCCGTTAGTCGTTCGCAGGCATGGATTTTTTGCGAGTTGTGTGCTTTTAACTGTTATCCGTTTTATCACATCCATACGAGCGCACAACAAACACGAAACTGAACAAGTGTTATTGTTTGAGGCCATAAATTCTGTTTCAATTCACCGCCGTTTCTATGCCACTCGAATTCCTATTGGAGCACCAAAGCACAACTTCAAAATGTGAAACAGGCAACCACCACACAATTCAGGACACATTCATTCATTTTTGGTGCACACAATTATCCTGTATACGAGACTGGTGATAACAGTTTATGTTAACGGTAACAGAGCGTGAGAGGGAGAGAAAGTGTTTGAGAGTTTTATGCAATTCTCAAATTATGTTGTTCTGTTAATGGGGAATGCTGTGGCATTTGAAACAAGGGATGTAAACATGTTAGAGAGTCTGTTAAGTTGTATTTCACCACTTTTCGGAGTAATGTTAGTAACAGCATAGTCACGTAATGCAGTTAACGTTTATTATTTATTTGAAATATGAAATATGATGGAGCTAAGATTTTTAATACCTGGATACATTAACATATTAAGATTTGATATATTAAATATAATTTTGTGGCTAAAAATAATTAAAAATTAAAATAAGTTAAAATTGAAATAAACAAAAAACAATTAGTAAAGAATAATGGTAAATTTTTAAAAATGTACATAGATGGATTTAAGTTCAAATATATTACAGTTCTATATCTAGGATCTTCTTGGAAAGTATATTTATCCAACCAAAAAACACAATTTTCGCTGTGGGTCAAGTTTCATTCATAGCTGTATATCTCTCGTTAGAGTCATCTATCTAATTTCTGGAATTACATGGTCTTAAGACAACTAGAATATGTTTTTGTAGAACTTTCCGTATAATTCAATTCATTAATGTAATTTTCATAAAAGCACCCTTACATTCTAATCTTTAAAAATCCTACAAAAATGTGCCCCTGAAGATTTTGGGTAGGGCTATGTGGACCCCGATTTTTTTATTTTTGATGTTAACATTCATTCTATATGACGTTAGATCGACGTTTTCAGTATTAGTTAGAGTCGTGGAGCTGAGAGATACTGTTTTAGGGGACCTGCATCATTGAAATAAAAATTTTGGTCCAGCAATTGAAAACCCATTTGGAGTTTTGCTATTTTAGATGTATTTAGAAGTTTCCACCACAGAGAATATCGGTTGGAAACGTGGAGTTAGGGGCTACTATTATGTGGGACAATTAGATGAAACCAGAATTCAAAACCTTTTAAAAAATTTGCTGTTATTACCTAGTGGAGGTTATCGTATACCTCCACTTATCAGAACCCATTCCCCAGAAAATTGGGAATATGGATCTGGCAAAAAATGTTTTATGTGGGCAATAAAAAATATTTACCTGTGTTGAAAATTTTCTATAAGAAGGTTCTCTACCTTTAAAGTAGTTTAAATACATAATCCAAATCGATTGAAAAACATTGTCAAGACCCTCGAAATAGGTAAAATCTGGAGATATCTTTATATGGGCGCTAATTCGAGACACTGACCTACATTAAAATTTTTCTTCGACGAGGCTTTCTACCAACTTAGAAACCAAGATACCAAATAAGAGTCAAATCAATTGAAAATGAGGCCATAGCCCCGGATAAAGCTACAAACAGGAAAGCATACATAGTTGAATAAAAAAAATATGCAACCAACTTCAGACTACTGCCATTTTCCCAGTGACAGCTCATTATATTGTTAACAAGAGTTCAAAAGCATTTTGGTGAGAATTTTCCAGAAAAAACAAAAGTTATTCTTAATGGAATTCAAGCGTGTGTTATTTCTTTATATTTGGCCACAAGTGGCTATCGATAGAGCACTCCAGCATTTAGATGTGAATAAATCTTTTGTGTCTGGCACCATCACTCATTACAGTGATACTGGTAGCGTAGCCCGACGTCAAGGAAGTGAACGGAAGCAAACAGCAACATCAGCAGAAATGATTCGAAAAGTAAATAAGCGACTTGATCGAAACATGCGTTATAGTGGCCGAAAAATGGCTCGTAAGCTGAACATATCGCAATATTCCTTTCGGCAAATGTTGAAAAATGAGCTCGGGGTAATGCCATTGAAATTCCAAAAAGTGCAAGAACTTACACCGCAGCAGAAAGAAAATAGACTAAAAAGAGCTAAAGAGTTGTTTCGCTTGGCCGAAAGTGGTGAACTGCCGAACTTGGTTTTCTCTGATGACAAAACATTCGTTGTCCAGTTGGCCACCAGATCCCAAGCGCCGGCCATGGTGATGGTGTGGGCCGCCATAAAAGCTAATGGTCGCTCTCTGCTCGTGTTAATCGACCGTGGCATCTGAACAAATGCCGAATTTTATCGCGAAAAGGTTCTGGAGGGTGTATTAAAGCCTTGGGCACGCAAACATTTTGGCCGCAGACCTTGGACATTCCATCAGGACTCAGCACCATCGCACTCAGCACGCGCCACCCACGAATGGTTACAATATGAGGTTCCTCGCTTCATTTCCAGCGCACAATGGCCACCAAAATCTCCGGATACCAAACTGTCGGACTATTGTGTCTGGAGTATTTTGGAAAGCAAAGTTGGCACTAAAAATACCAAAGTGTCCATCAACTAAAGCAAGCGCTTCGCTGGGAATGGGCCAAAATACCGCAGAGCAATATTGGCAGTTTGAAGGCCATAATTCGTGCCAAAGGTGACCAATTCGAACAAATCTGAACTTATTCTAAAATTTGATGCTATTTCCGACATTTTCCGTTTTCATTCAATAACAAGAGGTATAATCCTGGATTTTTATGGACGAATTGTCTATAATATTGAATTCTTTTAAGTGTCTCCCGAATTATTACGACGGATCTTTGACGGTCTTTCATAGCTACAATCTTTGATTTTTCAGTACTTTTTGAAAGCCTCCACAGGTATAACCCAGGCTTTTTTAAACACTGCCAGAGCTACAATGGCCCTTCGTGTGTTTTTTAAGAACGGAATATTTACCTATGCTGGCCCACGTTTCTGTATACCCATATTTAACGCCACGACCTACTTTATGATATTTATTAAGTCCATAACTGCAATCTTCATTCACTTGCAATTGCAGTTTAAAATTGTTATTATCCACATATGTAATACGATACTTTTATACCTACAGTTTTTCTTTATCTCATGGAGAGCCGACTTAACTTAACGATTTTACTTGTTTAGATGATTTAGATGAAATTTGGAACGTCGTAATATTTTTACCAAACTTAGAGTAAGTTTGGCACTTTATGTCCACTTTTTAAGCTTACTATCTCATAATAGTTCCAAGTTTTGCAAAAAAAAAAATCATTCTGAGAGAATGGTGTATCCGATGTAGTTCAAACAGGGCACATCGTAATATTTAGACATAGGTCACAACTGAAAAACCCACAGTAACCTCAAAATCCTTGCATGTTCTTGAAGGCCCTGCTTGAATACTTATGCTTGAGTAATTGTTAAGATCCTTTGCTATCCTAGTAGAACTTTTTTGAGTACTTATTAAGTTCTCCCGCAGACGTAGCCTTACTCAAGCCAGATCTACCAGGATATGATCTGGCTTGCGTTTTTATTAAGATCTCCTGCAGCCGTAATCTTCTTTATCTCTGTATATCTCACTAGAGTACTTAATAGGGCCTCTCGCAACCGTATTCTGATGACCAACCCACTGCTTCCCTGTCCCGTGTCCCAAGTATTTATCCAGGTTTTGAGCCGAACAATCGCTGACTAGTTTTGGAAGTTATGGTACATAAAAGAATTGTGACCATTTGGGGGTGAGGTACCAGAAGGGGTTCGCAAATATATATCTTGTGTTAACAAAAATGTTTGTGTGTGTGAAAATTGAAGAGAGTTGGATGCTTATTTCGCTTTCTTTGAGCGTTTTGTTTTTTAAAATCTTGAATCCTATGTGGGGGAGGTACCAGAAGAAACAGTTCGACTTCTTCCATTTTTATAACAGATCTTGTGTTGATAGAAATATTGAGATTTGGAAAGTCTGAATGGAATCGGATGTTTATTTAGCGTTCTATGAGCTAATGGATATTCAAAATTTCGACCCTTTGTGGTGAATTTGAAGACTATTGCATTACATTTTATAAGAGTTACAATTATTCAAAAATAATAATGGGTTGTGTAAAATATAAAGAGAACCGGATGGTTATTTCGAATTTTATAATAATTTGGGTTTGGCTAAACTTTGACCCTTGTTGCGAAGGTACCAGAAGGAATGGTCCGATCTCTTCCGTCTTTATAACGGATCTTGTGTTGATAGAAATATTGAGATGTGCCAAGTCTGAATGGAATCGGATGTTAATTTCGTGTTTTATGAACTTCATCGATTTTCAAAATTTTCACCCTTTTTGGGGGAATTAGCAGAAGGAGTGGACCGATATATTCCATCTTCATATCACACCCGGGGTTAATACAAATATTGTGATGTGTGTAATTTGACGACAATCGGACACCTACATCACATTTTATAAGATTTATTCTTATTTAAGATTTTGTCCCTTTGTGGGAGAGATACTTGATGGAGTGGACCGATATTGTTCAGTTTCTCAATTGGTCTAGCTCTGATGTAAATATTTGGATTTGCAAAGTTGGAGCAAAATGGGATAATTGTTTATATTTCTGCAGAGAAAATATATTTTTCGAAAATTTCTGGTACCTCAGAAGGAGTGGACCAATATATTCCTTCTTCACATCAGACCTTCAGTTAATAAAAATATTGGGATGTGTGAAATTTGAAGACAATCGGACTCTTACAACACATTTTATAAGAGTAATAATTATTCAAAATTTTGATCCTTTATGGAGGAATATTGAACCAAATTGAATACTGTCTTCGAGAGTTATCGTGTCCAAGAGCCAGGCAGACAGACTGGCACACCTAGATTTACACCAAATGTCCTGACACGTATTTGGTCCAAAGAGACCTAGGGTCTAAACCCGTTATTTCGATGATGCACATTTTGTCCGTATCTAATGTACCTCAACATTTTTAAAAATAAAACATCCTATTTTTCACTTATCTGTTGCCTTTCATTGGCCCAGGAATAACTAATTACTCGTAATATGTGGCATGCTCTTTATTTTTATGTCAATTTTTTATTGAGCGACCTATTAAAAATTAAATGACCTGATTTAAAATGAATGTGAACATGTTATATGTTGTCAACAAAATAAAATCTACGTAATTATGATACAACAAAACACATTACAGTGGTTTAATTAGTCTCTGAAATATGTGACTGTTTTTATCAAATTCTTTTTTGTTCCCCTTAAATTTTAACCCCTGTCAACTTTAAATGACACCACAAATTTAACTATGACTTCCAATTACGTTTAATTAAAACAATTTTTGGAATTTCCCCCTTCCAAACTTTTATGAATGTTTAAAGTTTTCATTTTATTGCTCATTAATTAGTTATCTAAAAAAAAACATAAAAACCGGAATATTTTTAATTGTTTAAAAAATGTGAGTAAAAGTTCATAAAATATGGCATTTACTTTTTCAGTCTTTTGTGTAGCATGGCTTTTTGTGTCCCGTTTCCTATTTTTTGGTGCCACAAACGTAATTGGAACATAAAATGGGCAAGTTGAAAATATGTACATATTTTAAGGAAGTTGCCTCTTTTATTTGTTAACAAATGTTCCTGCTCTGCTCTCGGCCAGAGACAATTCCAATAAAAATTCATAAACCAAGGGCCGTTTGGGAGAAAAACCTTCAAGGCTAGCGTCCAACACAACCGACATAAAATCATAACAACAAGAGTAATAACAATAAAAAGACACAACAACAATAAGTTTTCTCTGTTAAATATTCAAATTGCCAATATAACAATTAAAGTTCAGCTTTGTCGTTTTTTTGTGTGTTTTCCCTACATCTTGTCAATTGTTCATAAAATGTTCATCTAGTCTCTGACTTTTTAATTTGTCTTCGTTGTAAGGAAATAAATTGTTGTGGTGTTAGTAAACAGCAACAACGCATTTCGGGGTAAATTAGGTGCTAATAACCTACTAAAAAGTATAAGGTATTTGCTCTGGTCCCATCAAGCTAAATATAGATGTATAAGCCCATAACTTTTACACAATTACATAACTTTTACACACAGCCAACTAGAAGTTGCCGTCTCTACGTTCAGAGCCATTAACCCGTCTTCCTAAAGCAGCACTAAAATAAGTGTATGCATTGGAAGCAATGTAGTTGTTGTGGACAAAAAAATCCATCACTACAAAAACAAAAAAAAAAAAAAAAACTTTGCTGTGAAAAAGATCTGCCAATAGAACTTGAGTCGAACCTGGAGAGTTTCTAGTGTATAATTCGCATATGCTAATTTGCAATATGTTCGAAATATATACTACTTTCCAGAGAACGGCCCTTGTAAGCCATCATCCACACCAAATATGCCTGATGAGCCGCTTAACCAACGGCGAAACGCGTCGCATAGTGGTGAGTGTGTGATAGTGTCTATCTGGCTTTCCTTTTCACTGCAAATTTCAGATCATTAAGCTCGTCTCGAAAGAGAAAACAAACACATAAATCATAAAACATATGATCTTCGCCTTAACAAGGCAAAACTCAAAAATTCAGCCGAGCCTGGCTGTGAGATTTGAACCGCGGACCTCGGTGTGCAGCCAACTAGAAGTTGCCGTCTCTACGTTCAGAGCCATTAACCCGTCTTCCTAAAGCAGCACTAAAATAAGTGTATGCATTGGAAGCAATGTAGTTGTTGTGGACAAAAAATCCATCACTACAAAAACAAAAAAAAAAAACTTTGCTGTGAAAAAGATCTGCCAATAGAACTTGAGTCGAACCTGGAGAGTTTCTAGTGTATAATTCGCATATGCTAATTTGCAATATGTTCGAAATATATACTACTTTCCAGAGAACGGCCCTTGTAAGCCATCATCCACACCAAATATGCCTGATGAGCCGCTTAACCAACGGCGAAACGCGTCGCATAGTGGTGAGTGTGTGATAGTGTCTATCTGGCTTTCCTTTTCACTGCAAATTTCAGATCATTAAGCTCGTCTCGAAAGAGAAAACAAACACATAAATCATAAAACATATGATCTTCGCCTTAACAAGGCAAAACTCAAAAATTCAGCCGAGCCTGGCTGTGAGATTTGAACCGCGGACCTCGGTGTGCAGCCAACTAGAAGTTGCCGTCTCTACGTTCAGAGCCATTAACCCGTCTTCCTAAAGCAGCACTAAAATAAGTGTATGCATTGGAAGCAATGTAGTTGTTGTGGACAAAAAATCCATCACTACAAAAACAAAAAAAAAACTTTGCTGTGAAAAAGATCTGCCAATAGAACTTGAGTCGAACCTGGAGAGTTTCTAGTGTATAATTCGCATATGCTAATTTGCAATATGTTCGAAATATATACTACTTTCCAGAGAACGGCCCTTGTAAGCCATCATCCACACCAAATATGCCTGATGAGCCGCTTAACCAACGGCGAAACGCGTCGCATAGTGGTGAGTGTGTGATAGTGTCTATCTGGCTTTCCTTTTCACTGCAAATTTCAGATCATTAAGCTCGTCTCGAAAGAGAAAACAAACACATAAATCATAAAACATATGATCTTCGCCTTAACAAGGCAAAACTCAAAAATTCAGCCGAGCCTGGCTGTGAGATTTGAACCGCGGACCTCGGTGTGCAGCCAACTAGAAGTTGCCGTCTCTACGTTCAGAGCCATTAACCCGTCTTCCTAAAGCAGCACTAAAATAAGTGTATGCATTGGAAGCAATGTAGTTGTTGTGGACAAAAAATCCATCACTACAAAAACAAAAAAAAAAAACTTTGCTGTGAAAAAGATCTGCCAATAGAACTTGAGTCGAACCTGGAGAGTTTCTAGTGTATAATTCGCATATGCTAATTTGCAATATGTTCGAAATATATACTACTTTCCAGAGAACGGCCCTTGTAAGCCATCATCCACACCAAATATGCCTGATGAGCCGCTTAACCAACGGCGAAACGCGTCGCATAGTGGTGAGTGTGTGATAGTGTCTATCTGGCTTTCCTTTTCACTGCAAATTTCAGATCATTAAGCTCGTCTCGAAAGAGAAAACAAACACATAAATCATAAAACATATGATCTTCGCCTTAACAAGGCAAAACTCGAAAAACTAAACTTTTAAAACAAAAAAACTAAATATAAAAACAAAAACAAAAACAAAATTAAAAAGATATTTCCGTTGATTTTGTGTGATGCCATTAAATTCTTAACTTCCTTTTTATGACTGCCTAAAATAGTTGCAAAGGAGGATAGGACCTCTAAAATTCTATAAACACTTGGTCTGGGAAATGTACCTGAAAAACTTAAAACGAGTCCTATATTTCAGAGGAAAACATTTTCTAAGATTGTCAGAATATACTTAAAAGTATCAGTCGGAAGAAATGGTCCGATCTCTATCATGTTTATGACAGATCTTGTGTCAATGGAAATATGGAGATGTGCCAAGTGAAAATTGAATTGGATTTTAATTTCGCATTATATGACCTCCATGGATATTCAAAATGTTGACCCTTTGTGGGGAGGTATATGAAGGAATCGACCGGTATATTCGATTTTCACACCAGACCTTGAGTTATTAAAAATATTGTGATGTGTGTAGTTTAAAGACAATCGGACACTTGCATCACATTTTATAAAACTTATAATTATTCAAAACCTTGACCCTTTATGGGGGAGGTGCCAGAAGGAATGTTCCGATCTCTACCGTTTTTATAACATATTCTGTGTTGATAGAAATATTCAGATGTGCCAAATTTAATTGGAATCGGATGTTAATTTCGCGTTTTATGAGCCTAATGGATATTCAAAATTTTGACCCTTTGTGAGAGAGGTACCAGAAGGATTGGACCGATATATTCCGTCTTACTACCTGATCTTGGGCTAATATAAATATTGGGATTTGTGAAATTTGGAAACACACAGCCTCTTACATCACATTTTATAAGAGTTATAATTATACAAAATTTTGACCCTTTGTGGGGGAGGTACTTGATAGAGTGGACCAATATTGTCCATTTTTGCACCTGACCTAGCACCGATGCAAATATTATGATTTGCAAAGTTGTAACAAAATCGGATTATCATTTCTCTTTCTGTGCAGAAAATATATATATAAATATATAGCGTTGTCCGTCCGTCCGCCAGACAGACGGACGGACAACGCTAGATCGACTCCAATTATTCTGAAACGGATTTGATCCAAACAGACCTAGGATCTAAAACCATTATTTCGACTAAGCACGTTTTGACCGTATCAAATGATATATACCCTATGTAGCCATACGGCTGAGGGTGTAAAACGCTGCGAAAAGAAAATGATGCTCCCCTTAGAAGGGAGGAGCGATTTATATAGCTTAAAATAATATTGTATAGTACGTTTATTTATAGTACAAGGCAAGATAGTTTTAGGACAAGAAGAAAAAAAAACCTGATTTGAAAATAGAAAATGTTCTCTTTTATTAACTAGGAAATTAACTATACAAAGCCTCGTGGATAAAAATCATCACCAACATTTGGGTATCCTAAAAAATGTTTTCTGTTACAACTACTTTTCAATCAATCATACCATTAAACAAGTAAGCAAAGGTTATAGTCGTGCAGGGCCGACCATGTGATACCCTACAACACTGCCATATGTTAGAAGCCCCCTTATATGCAGATCGATTTTTGAAGGTTTTGCTTTTGAAACTATGTCATGGAGCACTGACCTGACCAGGGACATTTGCCCAACATTTAAGCAGTCCGTCATGCAGTTAGTTGTTGTGGTCAATTTTCCATCCAAAATGCTTGAATCCTTCCCTGTCCTAAACTCTCTTCTCAAGCGTGTCGATTGGCTTCAATTGTGTGATCAAGAAATTTTTTTCTGTATTTGGTTCATTTGAACCCCTAAATATTTTGCGATCATATCCAAAAGCAAGAGTCCCCTCTGTATCTCTAAATTAAGACTCATCTATATGATTTGCTTGTCTACGATATTTGGCTATATTCGTCAGCGAAATCAGCATAAAAGAGCCAAAAGTTCGGCTTTTGTGTATTTCGGATATCGCATGTAAGTAGTGCTGGTATTTTTCACACAAAAGTAGTGGTCCATTCTACTCGCTGTCCTAAACTCTAATTTTATGCGAGATTTCGTGCCTATGGTTTCTATTTGTGACCTTTATAACGGCTGCAAAATCAGGAAAATTTTTAGTTGTTAGTCCATTTTAACCCCCAAATATATTGCGGACATCTTTAAAACCAATAGGCCTATCCCTTCTGAGTCATACCCTTGTGAAAATTTTCATGAGGAGCGGATAATAATTGCAATCTGTATATAACAGCCCCAACCGGTGTTGTAATGTGAAAAAATATTACAAAATATACACTTCAATATTTAAGGTCAAATTGAAAAAATCGCATGCGATAAAAAATGTGAAAAAATAAAAATATGTCACAAAATACCAAAAAATCTATATTAACATCATTATTGACATCTTTTTTATGCGATTTTTTTTAATTTTATGTTTTTATGCCAAGAGGGCATTCTGAATTGACAAAATTTGTCAAAATCGCTGCAGCCATTCTTAAGATATAAACATTCTAGCTAACATCCCCTTCCTTTGTATATATACATTGTATATATTTCGCTATATATATCCGATATATTTATTATCGGCATCGACGTAACGGTCAGAATTGACCTGTTCGTCCAGTTTTGATTTCGTCGGGATTAAAAATATTCGCGGTTTAATGGGAAATTTGATTTTTAATTAACAAAAATGTAATGGTCTATTTCACCCACTAAATATTACCCGATGACCATCAAAATTGGAAGACTTCTTGCCACCCCTAAGCTCTAGCTCCATGCTAACTTCCGCTTTGATTGGTCCATAATTGCGACCTGTAGAGCAACTGCAAAATCAGGAAATTTTTCAGTTTTTGGTCCACTTCAACCCCTAAATATTATGCGATCATCTCCAAAAGAAATAGGGTTCTATTCTGACCCTAGCCCCACCTCCATTTTAAATTTCGTGAGAATCGGACCATAATTGCGACCTGTAGAGTGATTACAAATTAACATGGACAGACGGACAGACGGACGGACGGACATACATAGCTAGATCGGCTCAGCTCGGCGAGATAGGAAGATCCATATATACTTTCCTATGTGGGAAATCAATATTTCGTGGTGTTACATAATTTTTGGCCCAATCAAACTTATAATACCCCCAACACAGTATTGTAGGGTATAAAAAAATCAGGGAACAACGTGGATAAAACCATAAAAATACCGAATATAGGGAGATACCATTAAATGAAGGCTAGACCAATTACTGAATCTAACATTTTTTGCAAGGAGAGAACATGCTTATGGAGAAGTTTCGATTCCAGCTAATTTGGTTAGAAATTGTGGCAGAAACTTTCAAAATACCGAAAATCTGGAGGTACGGTTACAGGGTGGTATGAAAAATTTGCAACCAACTTCAGACTGTTATTATTTCTAAGCCACTAGTCCGACAGTTGTTAAAATTATTTCAGTGACAGCTCATTATATTGTTTACCAGCGTACAAAAGCATTTTGGTGAGAAATTTCCAGAACCAGACCGAAGAAAACAATAATATCAGCAGAAATGGTTCGAAAAGTAAGGAAGCGATTTGATCGAAACACGCGTTGCAGTGGCCGAAAAAATGGCCCTTAAGCTGAACATATCGCAATATTCCATTCGGAAATTATTGAAAAATGAGCTCGGGGTAAAGTCATTCAAATTCCAAAAAAGTGCAAGAAATTATACTGCAACAGAAAGAAAATTGACTCAAAAGAGCTAAAGAGTTGCTTCGCTTGGCCGAAAGTGGTGAACTGCCGAATTTGGTTTTCTCCGATGAGAAAACATTCGTTTTCCAGCAGTTTGTAAACAAACAAAATGGTCGTGTTTATTTGCCAAAGAGGTCAGCAGCTGAAAATATTCACCACCAGAACTCTAGCGCAGGTCACGGTGATGGTGGGGCCACCATAACAGCCGATGGTCGTTCCCCGCTCGTATTAATCGTGGCATCAGAATAAATGCCGAATATTATCGCGAAAATATTCTGGAGGGTGTATTAAAACCTGGGGCACGCAAACATTTTGGCCGCAGACCTTGGACATTCCAACAGGACTCAGCACCATCACACTCAGCACATGCCACCCCAGAATGGTTACAAAAAGGGGGTTCCTCGCTTCATTTTCAGCGCACAATGGCTACCAAAATCTCTGGATACCAATCCGTATCCGGAGTATTTTGAAAAGCAAGGTTGGCACTAAAAAATACCAAAGTGTCGATCACCTAAAGCAAGCGCTTCGCCGGGAATGGGCCAAAATACCGCAGAGCAACTTTCAAGCAGCGTCTGACGGTTTCATTCGCCGTTTGATGGCCATAATTCATGACCAATTCGAATAAACTTATTCTTAAATGTGAAGCTGTTTCCGATATTTCTGCTTTCAAGCTATAAAATTTAAAAAAAAATTCAAAATTATGACTTTTGACTTTGTTGCAGTTTTTTTATCTCACCCTGTAAATCTGAAATTATAGAGCCTTAACAATATTTGGCCTAATAACCCAAAAACCACTTTTGGGTATTTATATAAAAATGAGTACTATCAAGTTTACTTGGCACTTACCTTTGTAAACAAAATAATGAGCTGTCACTGGAATTATTTTAACGAGTGGCTTAGAAACGACAGAAGTCGGAAGTTGGTTACAGTTTTTTCATCTCACCCTGTATGGTTGAAATAGAGATTTATATTCTTTGGTATCTTATGGCCAAATTTTATGAAGAATAGTCTTGTCTTTGACGTCATCCATCTAAAATGATGCTTTGTTGGAGATTTTTACACAAACTCACATAAAGTCTGTCTTTAACCCTAAAGTGTGTTTTTAATATATAGGAATTCCTGGCGTTTAAGTAAGATATAGACTCTTGACGTCTTCTGGGACCAATAGAAGAATTTTGTAACGATCCCTTTTAAAGGAAGTTTTTACACATATTTCAAAAAGGGACCAAAAAGACCCATTTTCTGACTCCTTTGAGGGTTGAAATTCATGACCAAAATGTTTATCGTAATATTCCCGGAGACACTATAAACCTAAAGTGCACGAGTTTCGAAAAATCTGAATCCCAATATTATCAAAATGTGGAAGAGGGGGGAACTTGAACGCTCTATGCCGATACACGTGTCTTCTTTTTTAGCTTTACTTCTATAATCTGCCGGACGTACCCTTATTTATTTTTTGTGTTGCATAGTGTAACATAGTAGAGTGGAGGTGTTAACTACTAACCAATTATACCCGAGCCAATTTAAATTCCTCTTTTGATTCTCTTTCAAGAGTCTTCATATATAAATGTCAAATCTGATGTGTAACAGCTGCCTTGGTTATATAATATTGTTAAATATGTCCATAAATTTATTGGTAGGTTGTTCCCTTCAAAGTACACTTCAGCCAACCCATGAACACCGATAGACAATGTCAATCTGAAAGGAAAACATGAATTGAGCAACAACAGTGCAAAATAAATAGGAAACCATCGGAAGTTCGTTACTTGATGTATATTGGCTTTGTTGAAAATGATTCGGTTCTTCGTAACAAAAGAAAAACAAATTGGGTTTCATTGACCTTAGTTCTACGGAATTTACTACAACTATTTCGGCATTATTTAAATGATGCCTTAACAGCCTTTTCAAGAGCCACATAAGTGGTGATAAAACCACCTTCAATTATTCATGGGGTCATTATTTATACAATTCTACGGAATCCCAAATTTGCTGAAACACCAAAGGACAACAACAAAACCAAAGCCAAAGTTCCTCAAGAACTTTCCCACAACAAAAGAGCCATTAAAACTAATTTAACAAAAATCAAAGAAATTTGTATTTAAAAAAAAAACACGAACAACAACAACGACAAATGATTGTAACCATTTTATGATACTCACTCAGCGCCAATGACAGCAACCGCCAAATGGTGGAAGATACGTATGCATGCAGCTTAAGGACATCCGTGTTGTGCAAAAGACAGGATAACAAAAATGGGGGGAACCAGAATAGTCGAGCAAGTCGATGCCAAGGAACAGAGCACAGCACATCACAACAACTACAAAAAAACCAAGTGCATTGAGTTATTTTATATCATTTTCCGATGAACACAAAAGAATGCAATTACTGTAACGCGGTGACGTGACGCGACAAAGAAAAATTACAATTATGACCCACAAAAGTCAAACAGGAACCTTCCCTCCGTCCCTCCCCACCGCTCGAAACAGTTGCGTTGTTCGATGCGAGCGACATTGAAGTAATGCAATGGATGGAATATGTAATTACGCTGGCGTTATTACTTCAAGTAAGCGTGGATTTTGTGTGCAATGCTGGACGATTAGGGAAATTGAATTTTATAACCGATTTTTGAGATGTTTCAATTTGTAAAGTTAATTTTTTGACAATGTTTCACAAAGGTTTCGGATTTTAAATTTTATTAAAAACAGTGTGGAGTGGATAGATTTTGAGAACATCAAGATCTATACCAATTAGTGGAACGGAATTGAAGATATTTTGCAAGGAGAGAACAGACCTGCCGAGAACCTGAATTTTTCGGCTCATTTGGTTGGAATTCCGAAAATCTGGTCGTATCGCAATATTGAGGATCAATGTAGATCAATATTGCTCATTTTATACCCTCTACGTATATATATATACAAATATTTCGAGGTGTTGGAAATGGTATAACACATTTAATATTAACTCCCAAAAGTGGTTTCCATCCAATATAGCGGTAACCATCAACAATTTCTTGTCGAATATGCTCTTATTTCATTTCGGTTCTCAATGCTGTGCAAATTCCCTAGTAAAAATGTCCAGCCCATATTTGGCTACAACTAGTATACGTATGCTAGCCAACTTCACTCGGATATAAACCACATTCTAAAGCAGAGAAATATTTCTTTACGAAATATTAAATTATCGACATTATAGTTCAAACATTTCGAAATGATGGAGGATCTTTGTTTACATTTTCTAAACGATTTAGATAAAGTTAATATTACCTCACAATAAAGGGTATATAAAACTAGGGTCGTTCAAATCTAACGTCGTGTTTAGTTGTGAATTTTCCTTGTTTTTTGCGGAAAATAAAAGTTTCAGTCGGTATTCAAACATAGTCTCAAGATTTTACCATTTCTTTATGTATACTATTTTTGGAGGATGGATGAATAGTACAAATATTGCAATGGGCGAAGTTTGAATAGAACTTGGAATTTTATGAAAGTAAACCTGATGGAGGAAACCCTTTGAGGGGTAAAGACAATTCTGGCTGCTTTCTAATTTCGATATGCGAAGTTTAAAAGAAAAATTGATACTGAAACTGGAAACTGGGATACTCTATTCGTTTTATATGAGACTAGCAAGATCCCGCTACTTCATCGGCGAAAAGTCCGCCTCAAAATTTTAGATTCGTACCAACATTTCGTTTTACTTTTTTTTCTTTTTCAGGAAAATAATGTTAACCTTTCACACCTTTCTTCAAATTCCTTCATTTTGAAGTTTACCGAGGAGGATATAAGAACAATCATTGAAACAGTGGGCTCACATATCATTTTTCTGTCTAAAACTATTTCACCATCTTCATGTGTGAACCTTAGAAACCAACATCGACCTCAATATAAATTTTCAGAATTTCTGCTCTATCCCTTCTAACCAAATTCGGCTGTACCTCTATACATCCGCATATCAATCCATTCTAGACAAAAAATGATCCAAAATCAGTACTTTTCGAACAATTATAGTACCCATATACAACACCACCAACATGTCCAAAAGAGAGCTCAATATAAAATTTCGGGATTCCAGCTCTAATCATTCACCCAACATAGTACCAATTAGTAGTTTTCGTACAATAATAGTATTCATTTTTAAAACCACCTCCATATCTTAACCACAGACTCTAAACATGCCTGTTCTGTTTGAAATTGCAGGATTTAAAACTGAAGAACTTCCTTCTTCCAATACCAAATTTAGTATTTTTCCTCCAAATCTCAAACTCAAATACCATCAGTAAACTAAATATCAAATTTCAGAATTTTATTTATATCCCTTTAAGCAATACCAAATATTGCACCATTCAGTACTTTTCGTACAGTTATAGTACAAATTTCTGAAACCAGCCTCCATCAGTGACTCTCATTTCAAATTTCAGAATTCTAGCTCATTCCTTTGTCTAACAAAAACATTATTTTTAAACCCTCAGCCATATGGCTAGAGAGGGTATATATTATTTGATACGGCCAAAAAGTTAAATATCGGTCTACTTTTTCGGGTACCTCCCCCACAAAAGGTCCAAATTAGCAAAAAAATAATTCACTGCAGAGAAAGAGAAAGGATAATCCGATTTTGCTTCAATATTTGCATATAATATTTGCATAAGTGCTAGGTCAGGTGCGAAAATGGAAAATATCGGTCCATTCCATCAAATACCTCTCCCACAAAGGATCAACATTTTGAATAATTGTAACTCTTATAATATGTGATGTGATTCTTTTGAAATTACACAAATTTTTTTTTAACCAACGGTATGGTGTGAACAAGGAATATATCGCTTCACTTCTTCTGGTACTTCCCCCACAAATGGTCAAAGTTTTGAATATCCAAAACGATTATCAAATCCGAAATACTCATCCGGTTATCTTCATATTTCACACATCTCATAAGTCTATCAACACAAGATCTGCTGTGAAGATGGGATATATCGGTCTAATTCTTTTGGTACCTCCCCCACAAAAGGTCAACATTTTAAATATCCATGATACATTCAGACTTAGCACACCTCAATATTTCTATCAACACAAGATCTGTTATAGAGATGGTAAAGAGCGGACCATTTTTTCTATTACCTCCCCCACAAAGGGTTTAAGATTTTGAAAAACAAAACGCTCAAAGGATGCGAAATAGGCATCCAACTCTCTTCAAACTTCACACATACCAATATTTTTGCTAACAAAAGAGCTGTTATAAAGATGAAATATATCTGCGAACCCATTCTGGCACCTCACCCACAAAGGGTCACAACAAGTCAGCGATTCTTTACAACTTGATATATGTAAATATTTCTCTCAACCAGAAACCTTAGAAGAATACGGAATTTATGATTTTCCATAAAATTGGATATAACTTTTCGATTTTCTTGTAATTTTTCCCATACCAATATTTTTATCTGAGCTTCGGTCGACTATATCTGGTACATGTCAACATCTTCTAAAAATTATCACATATCAAATATAAAGTGAAGGAAGTAACCAATATAGTCCAAACCTGACACGTCGCAATATTTATTTAGGTCTGATACGGAGCCTTCCATAGAGGATGACAAATTTGAATAATCATAACAGAATTTCACTTCTGTTATATAAATATATTTTCACATATATTTAAATAATCGAACATTTGCTGAGGGTATACATCTGTTGACAAAACCGACAGATACTTTTTAACTGCATTTTCTTTCTTAGAGACAACATATAGTACTGGGAGGGGAACTACCCTGAGAATAATTTTCTAACGAGTTCCTTAAAGCCTACTACTATCTGTGAATTTTCAGTTTAGAATGACAAAAAATTGTGTTCGTCTTTCAAAAGTTATTTTTCTTCACGTTTACTTGATAGGACGATGTCGCTAAATTACCTTAAAAATATACTGTATAAGCTGGATATTTAATAATTCTTCAATTCGAAAGCTTTCACAACAAAAAGGGCAAATAAAATATTCCAAACCCAGCATCGGACTTAATTTTAGATCCATTTATTTTATTATATTTCTTAGAAATCTCTAAATGCGCCACATAAAAAAGAATGAAACGCGTATGAGCTGAACTCAGTAAATATCTTGCCGTAGGGATAGAGGCATAAGAAGTGCATACATCACTAATCTATGTACCTAACTCGTATATACCCGCCACACACAATGGCAAATGCATGCCAATGACGGTCACGAAGCTAGAACTTGAATGCAAAAACAAAAAAAACAGAAGCATAAATGAAAGGAAACTGCCAATACACTCAACCGCCGAGTAATAGCCTCGAACTACAAAGACAATGAAAGATAGTGGCAACAAAACGTTACAATGTGTGAGAGTGGCTGTTATGGTGTGAGTATTTCTTTTTTGCATTGCATCGCACGCCGTCGTTCCTTGCATGCATTACATTACAGATTGTAATGGGTTCCACCACTACTACTGTTGCTAGTGCTACTGCATGTGGTTAAATGAATGCGATAATGCTTGCTTATCCTTATCTTATGGGCTAAGGTTAGCCTCAAATTATAGAGGCATTAGTTAAACGGAGGGTAAGTTTAGTCTTTGCCCACGATAAGGATGCACTTGTTTGGAGAGAGATATGACCGTTTATATTGTTAGAGCCTCAGGGGTTAAGCAAAGTTTATGTTGTTCGGTTTTTTTTTATTGGTATTGAATGATGCTTGAATTGTTCTCGCATAACTGGGGTAAATGAAATAACATTGAGTGGATATTGTTGCGTGGGAAGAGGCTTAATGAATATTACGCGCTGAATGTTGACATCTAAACACATCTTTAGAGATCTAAGACCCTAAATGAGGAGGGTTATAACTGCTTTAATGGATATTTAATTTTTTTGAATATTATTATTTACTTTTTTATTTATTTTTTCATTTATTTATTTTTATTTATTTATTTATTTATTTATTATTATTATTATTATTATTGTTTTGAAAAAAAAAAAATTACCGCCAAAAATTACAGAAAAATCAAATTGAGCTCAAAAACATATGTTTCTAGGTATGGATGGGATATGGGATAAGAGACACAAACGCTAGCGTGCAAACGTGCCCATCTATGCTGATATGTATCCCTATAGATTTGAAATTTTTACTCATTTTCCGTTTTTCTTCAAAATAGTTTTCGTTTTTTTGGTTTGTTTAGTAGATTTGCAAATTTTATGGTTAGGCAATACAGCAACAATAAACAGCTGAATTAAATTAATAAAAAATACCCAAATACCAGGCAATATTAACAATTGTAAAAATAAGGCAATTTTTAAACTTACCCTTATGTTCTATTACCGGCATCCCTAAAAACTTTACTGTCGTCAAAATATATGCAACAAATGATCCAATTAAACACAGCAGTGGACGATTCCCGAAAGACATCGACACAGCAGAGAAGCGACTCAAAAAACAAATACTTCGCTCTCACTCTCTTGGACAATAACTTAAAGTTTAATAAACATTTAATAAACGGAGTAAAATACAAACAACAAAAACACAGGAGTTCATTGCACTCTCGCGAATATTTTAATGAGTTTTAAGTCCGTTGTTTTTAATTATTATTTTTCATTGAAACGTTTAATGTTTATGTCACTTTTAAGCGAAACTAATAAATTCGAAAAATTTGCAGGTGGCTGGTAACAATTGATGGCAACAAATTAGCAAAGGAACTGAAATGCAGTTAGAACTAAACGCAGCAGAGAACAAGCAGCGAGAGTTATCGAGAGTTATCTATTTACGCGGCAGAGAGGCGACTCAAAAACACACACTTTTCGCTCTCGCTCTCTTGAACAACAACTAAAACGGATGGCAGCAATAAAAGAAATGCAATTGAAACATCATAAACATTCATTGCACTTTTGTTAATATTTTAATCACTTTTAAATAAATTACACCTAATTAGTATTCTTCACTGCCGTATTAATGTTTTTTTTTTTTTAGTTTTTTAATTACGCCTTTTAACCGAAACTTATGATTTCGCGAAACGCATGCACCTGAAAAGCCGCGAGCAGTTGACGGCAACGAATTAGAAAAACAACTGAAGACAAATAAAGGCAAGGGTTGTCGTGCCACAACGTTATAGAAAATAAAAGGGATGGCATTTATTTTTCTAAAATCGTATTAATAGAGAGATCGGATATGGGAAATGGTTGAATCAAAAACATTCAATAAAATGGTACATTTCATTGTCATGATTCGGTGTTGATGAAAAAAAATATTAGGTCACCTCATTATATAGCATTATGTTGTTATCTGAGAGGTCTAACATTTTAATTGGGGTTTCATCGATTAAATGAACAAGGGAATGCTCTGAAATAATTTTTTGAGCCCATATCTTCTTCTTCTGACAATTTTCTTTCCAGGTTTCCGCAATTTTTTGATAAGAAGAAAGAAGTTATCCGTTATGAAATTTAAGCGTGATAGTGTGATTTCTTTATATTTAGCTGGAAAACCACAAATGGCTATCATTAGGGCACTCCAGCATTTAAATGTGAATAAATCTTTTGTGTTTCGTAGCATCGCTCGTTACCGAGCGTAGACGTCAAGGAAGTGGACGGAAGAAAACAGCAACATCACCAGAAATGGGTCGAAAAGTAAAGAAGTGACTTGATCGAAACCTGCGTCTCAGTGGTCGAAAAATGGCTCGTCGCTCTCCACTCGTATTAATCAACCGTGGCATCAGAATAAATGCCGATTATTATATCGAAAATATTCTGCCTTGGGCACGCAAACATTTTGGCCACAGACCTTGACCATTCCAAGTGGATTCAGCAAGCGCCAGCCAATATTGGTTACAAAATGAGGTTCCTCGCTTCATTTCCAGCGCACAATGGCCACCAAAATCTCCGGATACCACTATTTTTATTAAAATAAATAAAAATATTTTTCCTCCAAATGTGTAATTTCATCCTCCATATGTAATATGCAGTTTTCATGTTGGCAACACTGCTTCATGTATCGTCGGTCACATCGACGTAACACATAATTTCACATAATTTCATGTCATGCATTTTGACTATAAATATTGTCAGTATGTGTCTGTGTATTGATATCTCCATCATGACAGCCAAGTAAACATTTTTTTCCGATTTTCTTCCGAATTCGGAAAAAAACTCTGCACAAGTTTCCGACTCTGATGACGAATTCGGAAAGTGTGAGATTGCCCAAGATTCTGAAAGATTTTTCGGAAAAAAATCTGAAAGAACGTAAGAATTTCGAGGCGAATTCGTATAGAATTCGCCAAAGAAAAAAGGAAAACTCGAAAATCGGGGAAAAATTAGGATAATTGATGTGAAATTCGGAAAAAATCTGAATTTATTCTATAGTATTCTCTAGAGAATAAGAGACACAAACACTAGCGTACAGCCTTGCCCATCTATGGTGATATAAATCCCTAGAGTTTTTACATTTTTACTCATTTCCCGTTTCCCTGCAAAATAGCTTTCTTATATTTCGCTTGTTTACTAGATTTGCAAATTATATGGTAAGGCAACACGGCCACAAGTAAGAACTAAATTCAATTAATAACAAATAACAGGCAGTATCAACAAGTATAAAAAATATGGAAGATTTTAAACTTACCCTCATGTTCTATTCCGGTCATCCCTAACAACTTAACTGTCGTCAAAAAAACGGTGCAAATGATCAAATTGAATGCAGCAGCAAATTATTCCCGAGAGGCATCGAAATCGACGCGGCAGAATTGCAATGCAAACACAATAGACAAGAAGATAAACGAATGTAAAAAATATAAACAACAAAAACACTGAACTTCATTGCACTCTTACAAATCTTTTAATTAATTTTTAGTACATTGTATTTTTTAACATTATTCACCGAAACATTTAATATTTATTAACTATAATATATATTAACATTCGAATAATGCAGCCACCTACAAAGCTTGTACCAGTTGATGGCAACAAATTAGCAAAGGATCTGAAATGCATTTAGATCTAAACGCAGCAGAGAACAAGCAGCGAGAGTCATCGACACTGTTTTTTTGCGCGGCAGAGATGCGTCTCAAAAAACCAACACTTTTCGCTCTCCCTCTCTTGAACAATAACTAAAACGTATGGCAGCAACAACACATAAGCAATCGAAACTTCCTAAAAATTCTAATTCATTGCACTTTTGTTAATATTTTAATCACTTTTAAATGAATTGCACTTAATTAATATTCTTCACTGCCGTATTTTTAGCTTTTCTTAATTATTTATTTTAACCGAAACGTATGATTTCGCGAAACACATCCAACTGCTAAGCCGGTAGCATTTGACGGAAACGAATTAGAAGAACAACTGATGACAAATAGAGGCTAGGGTTGCCGTGCCACAAAATTATAGAAAATAAAAAGGGATGACGTTTATTTTTTCAGAAATCGTATTAATTAAGAAAAAGGAAATGGAAAAAAAGTTGCTGCCGTTATTTTTTAGATGAATATATAAATAACAATAAACAACAAATAAAAAATAGCTATTACCATGAGGTAAATATATCTTTAAATATAAAAGCGGAATTAAATATTGATTCGGGTGGATAATGCAATTGAAGACATACAGTGGACAATACTAAAATGGGAAAATATATACACATTTTTCTGCTATAGCAACTGTTGTGTTTTGCCGGGCTTCGAATTATAAGTTTGAAGCAATCCCGTTAAAAATTATTGCTAATGCCAACATAATAACGAATATCGAAGGGAAAATGTTATATGGTAGAAATAAGAAAATGTGAATTTATGTAAAGTCTTGTCATCATGTAGAACTATGAACTTTAAGAACAGAATCTTAAAAAAATCGCTAAAAAAAATGCTTCATGAATCACCAGAATACCGAAATCTGAAGGTTACATGGAACAATAAAAGGCATGTACTGATTTGGACAATTTTCTGTTTCAGGAAGTAGAAGCCATTAACAAATTTTACTTTATTTTAAAATATCAAACATCTTAAGGTTGGTCAATAATTTAACCATGAATCGTATTAAAAATGAACAATGCTTCTTGGCGCGTGCGGTAAACATTTTATTTTACATTCGGGACCGGTCAATTGACCGCCTAGATCGTACGTTACATGGAACAATAAAAGGCATGTACTGATTTGGACAATTTTCTGTTTCAGGAGGTAGAAGCCATTAACAAATTTTACTTTATTTTAAAATATCAAACATCTTAAGGTTGGTCAATAATTTAACCATGAATCGTATTAAAAATGAACAATGCTTCTTGGCGCGTGCGGTAAACATTTTATTTTACATTCGGAACCGGTCAATTGACCGCCTAGATCGTACGATTTAACGCGTTTAGACTGTTTTTGTGGGACTATGGTGGAGATCATGTCTACACAAACACCCGCTAACATTGTTTAAATAAAAATAAAAGATTTCGTGCATTTTTCTGAATTGTGTTGTTTAACTTTCCTACAGCTCTTAACAAAAGTTCTCAAAATTCGAATATTCGAGTGTCGAGAGTCGAGTGTTCGTTTACTCGATAATTTATAGAAATTTTACTGGGAGCGTTTGTTTGTCCAAACGTGCAGTGAGTAAGAGAGAGATGAGAGAGAAATTTTGACATTTTAGTTACTGAGAGCTTGCTAATTCTCATTAGGAAAATTTCCCCTTACATCAGGTGTTTAAAATTTAATCAATAAAACATGTAAAAAAGCTATAAGTTCGACCGGGTCGAACTTTTAATACCCTCCACCATTTGGTACAAATTTGGCAATTTCCAAAAAAAAAAAAAAAAATAAAATAAAATCCGTTTAAAATTCTTTTAAAATCTTAAAAAAACCGAATGTCTATACGACGACGTAGACCTGCATAGGCAACTTTTGTCATAAGTTAAATGGGAAACTTGAAGAAAAATCTGTTTGTAGCTAAAATCATCAAAATACCGAATATAAGGGGTACCGTTATATGGGGGCTATAAGAAGGCGTGGACCTGCACAGACAATTTTCTGGCATGGGCTGAAGTATCCATTACGAACTTCACATGCAAAATTTGAAACAATCCCGGAAAATAATTTTAAAATCATCAAAATACCGAATATCGGGGGCTACGGTATATGGGGGCTATACGAAGACGTGGACCTACATGGCCCATTTTCTGTTTTATGCTGCAGTATCCATTACGAACTTCAAATACCAAATTTGGAACGATTCCGTTAAATAATGTCGCTAAAATCATCAAAATACCGAATATCGGGGGGTACCGTTATATGGGGGCTATATTCTATCTTGGACCTACATGGCCCATTTACGAACTTAACCTGCCTACTGGCAAAATATACATGTGTGCAAAATTTTAGCCTTCTATCTCAATTTGTTCGAAAGATAGCGTGATTACAATGGACAGACAGACGGACATTGCTAAATCCTCTTAGAATTTTACGCTGATCAAGAATATATATACTTTGTTGGGTCCGACATGAGTATTTCGAGGATTTATAAACGGAATGACAAAATTAATATACCCTCCATAATATGGTGGAGGGTATAACAAGCACAAAATACTAAGCAGGGGCCAAAACGGGAACCTCTATAGACAATTTTATACTTCAAGGATTGTCATCTACCAAATATTCTTTAATACCAAATTTTAAACAATTTCGTAAGTAAATGTGACTAGGATTATCAAATTACCGAATATCGCTGGGGGTATATGTGCGCCAAAGGAAAAAGAGGACCTAAATATTCAGTGTTCTGCCACCGGAGCTGGTCTCCATTATGAACTACAAATATCAATTTTTATACAAATCCATAAAAAATGAGGTAAAAAACACCAACCTGCCGAATATCGGGAGGTACCGCTATATGGGTCATATACCAAAACATAGATCCAATTATGATGTAAAGGTCAATTTTTAGACAAATCCGTGGAAAAATGTGGCAAAAATCTTAAAAATATAAAATTCGAATATCGGGAGGTACCGTTATATGGGGGATATACAAAACCTATATAAAATGTTTCGCCACACGAGCTATTATGACCTAAAAATACAAATGTTAAGGCAAATCCGTTAAAGTGTTGCGAAAATCACCCGAAAGCCGAATATCGGGAAGTATCGTTATGTGCGGACTATACCAAACACAATACTATATATTTTCTGTCATAGGATGTTGTACCCATTACGAACTTTAAATACCAAATTTGAAACAATTCCGGTGAAAAATGTCGCTAAAATCATCAAGACCTGCACAAACAAGTTTCAGTCATAGGCTGTAGTACCCATTACGAACTTCAAATACCAAATTTGAAACATTTCCGGTTTATAATGTCGCTTTAATCATCAAAATACTGAATATCGGGAGGTACCGTTATATGGGGGCTATACGAAGACGTGGGCCTGCACAGACAATTTTCTGTCATAGGGTGTAGTACCAATTACGAACTTCAAATATCAAATTGTAAACATTTCCAGTGAATAATGTCGCTTAAATCACCAAAATACCGAATATCGGGAGGTACCATTATATGGGGGCTATACCAAAACGTGTACCTACATCACCCATTTTCAATACCAAAAGTCCTGCAGATATGATAAGAAAATTTTATCAACCTAATTCATTTCGTTCGCAAGCTAATGTGATTTTCACAGACGGACGGACATCACTAAATCGACATAGAATTTTATGCTGATGAAGAGTATATATACTTTCTTGGGTCGAAAATGTATATTTCAAGATACCCTCCATACTATGGTGGAGGTTGTAAAAATGTGAATTTAATGGAATTTTACCCTTTAGTTATAATAAATTATTATATAAGTTTGGTATAAAAGAAATTTAAGTTTGTTTTTTGCTATAACGTTATTATTTTTTTTTTAAAGTAGTTTTTATTAAAAAATTCAAAAATTGTTGATATAGCTACTGTACGTGTATTTTTCCCCAAATGTGTAATATGTTAATGCTCTATGTGTAATAACACAGTGGCAACACTGATTTCTATAAAAACTTTTTTTCTATTTTTGTATAAAAATTGAAAATTTTTTTCTTTGCTAAATTGTACACTAAGGTAGCTGCCATTATATACGAAACCGTTATAAATTTCTTTTTACAATTATTCATAAATATAAAAAATGCCGACTACTGGTACATGCAGAACGTAGGTGCACTCATGGTACAATGAATTCAAGGTAGGGCAGAACAACCATATGATTTCAATTTTTTCATTTTTCTGGCTTAATATGTCAACTTCATTTGTTTATGTGTGTGTATTTTTTCAATAATAAAAAATTGTTCAGGAAATATTCAAATTTGGGTGTTTTCAAAATGCTTATTGCAACGTATACCTCGACAAAATCTACAGTTTTTGTTGCGAAATAAACCATAAGAGATATATAGAACATAATTTTGAAAAGAAATTTTGACCTTTCATTCATTTTTCGCGGTTTGAAATTATTTATTCAAATAAATGCAACAAGTTGTTTGATTTTTATGGTTTTGATAGTAATTCTGACATTACAAGCCAAACAGGTAGACCTCTATACTTGCAATTTTTTCAAAGTTGACCTACCTTCTCTTCATTGTACCATGGGTGCACTTACCCTATAATTTGTACATTTTTCTTTAAAAATATAACAATTTTCAATTTTTACAAATAAATGTTTGTTTTTTCTTGGCAGTGCATTTTGACCCCAAAATTGGTAGTAGACAGACTTACTGTGTCATCTGTTCATAGGCCATATTTATTCTCTCTCCACACCTCAAACATACACTTGTCATAATAATTTCTACTGTTTACCCCGAAGTAAACATCAATCCTTTTATTTTTACAATATTGTGGCACGGCAACTTAGTCTTTAATTTATCCTCAGTTGCTTTTCTATTTCGTTTCCTTCGACTGGTACCAGCGCTTTGCTGGTGAATTCGTTTCGCAAAATCATACGTTTCGGTTAAAAGATATAATTAAAAAAACAAATAATACGGCAGTGAAGATTTTTAATAAAGTAAAATTAATTAAAAATGATTAAAATATCAACAAAAGAACAATAAATTGTAGTGTTTCGATTGTTTAGTTTTTGTTGCTTCCATCCGTTTTGGTTATTTTTCAAGAGTGTGAGAGTAAAAAGTGCTGGTTTTTAAGTTGCGTCTCTGCCGCGTAAATAAACAATGTCTATGACTCTCGCTGCTAGTTCTCTGCTGCGTTTAGTTCTAACTGCATCACAGTTCATTTTCTAGTTTATTTCCATCAACCGGTACAAGCCTCGCAGGTGGATTCATTTCTCGAATTTGTTAGTTTCGGTTTATTTAATGTTTCAGTGATTAACTAATTAATTAAATAAAATTTATTTAAAAATCATTAAAATATTCCTGAGAGTGCAATGAACTTTAGTGTTTCCATCCGTTTTAGTTATTGTCCAAGAGAGCGAGAACAAAGTATTTGTGTCTGCGTCGCAGCTCTGCCGCGTAAACCAACGTAGTTGATTACTCTCGGGAGTCGTTGGCTGCTGCGTTGATCATTTGTTGCATTTGTTTTGACGACAGTAAAAGTGTTAGGGATGTCGATAATGGAATATAAGGGTAAGTTCAAAATTTGTCTTATTTTCCACACTTGTTGATATTGCTTGTCTTTTGGGGACTTGACAATTTATCAAATTTTTGTTATTAATTGAGGCTGTGTTTCCATACACATTTATTAAGAGAGAACGCCACTTTTTTAATAATTTTGTCTAAAAGTTGTACTTAATTTTGGCCAAAATATTATATCCTACTTGTTTAGTAATTAAGTTTTACTGTTTTTATTTTTATAAAACAATCTTAATGTCCTGATTTAGACTAGGCGAGTTTTCTTGTGACAATTATTATCGTTCAATTTTGAACTGGCTTCATGTCCATTTATATAGGGCAATTTATTTTTAGCAATTTTCGTATTTCAACATTGATTTTTCTTTACCAACATAAAAACCCAAAAGTTATTGCCAAAAAAATTGTTATTACGAATAATAATTTTCCATTCCCCATCCCCTCTCTCACACACAAACAAAAACTTACCACCAGTAAACTTGCCTACTTGCCTAAATTCAGTAATGATAAATTTATATTCAAGTTTCCAAAATGTGTAGTTATAACGAAAACTATTTTAAAACTTATCAAACATCCCTATTCTGGATTACCCTAAAGTATGGCAATAATACACGTTCTCTATTATCACCACACACCAAACGTCTATCCATTCATATGTCGAAAGGGGGATAAACAGACTCGTGAAGTACCCACTCAATACTGTTTTGCTAAGTAGTTTTACTGTCATTGTTTTACTATCGACTTTACACGCTCTCAAAACGGGGGAGGATGGCTGTGATTTGTAGCTGTGTTAATTGTCTCTCTACAAGCGTGTTAATTGTATTGTTTCATTTTGGCTGTTGCTGCTGCTCGAAATTATTTTGCCATTTAAACCCATTGACTTGTCTCGAGCACGTGCAAAAGTCAATTTTACAATTGTCTGTCTAACTGTATTTTGAACCAAAACCCCAAGCAAGGACTTCATTATCCTTTGCTAACGTAGTAAATAACTTTTGATCTTTGATTGTTTTATGGTTTCGTTTATGATGTGCGAGATAAGTTTATTTGGTCGATGAAGTTTTGGCATGTGGAAGAAGAGGGGTGAAGGGAGAAGATGAGAAAATGTCGTTGAAGGGGTTGAAAAAGTCAAAGGTTAAAATTTCTTATCGATAAACTAAATTTGCCATTAACGATGTGACCGACGCTAATGGGGAGGAGTGGAAATGAAGAAATGGGTTTTTGTAGTAAATTTTATGAACTTTATTGAACAAAAAAAAAAACATATTTCAAGTTTCAAGATTTATTTTTATCATTTCGAAACCAAATTAATGATCGGAAATATGTAATAAAAAATAAAAAATTAAAAAAAAAATTCGAATGATTCTAAACATATGTTAGCATATGATGCCTTTTATCACGTTTTAAGAGGCTAATCGGTAATATACGATGGCTGTAGACTTACCAAAGGCACATATTAAAACACTGCCTTCATATTATTCATTTTGAGGACATGAGGACTCACTGCAACGAATATTGATTCAGAATTTTTGAAAATAGTAAAAATGTAGTGTTATTATGCGTAAATTGTTACCGTTGATCCATTTTGGGTTTCCGAGACGAACCTATCCTGATTTAAGATTATTTTACTTTAATATTAATAACAAATATTGCTTTGCATTTAATATTTTTGAGATATGGATATTCTAAAAAAAAACTTGGTAGCGTATGAGCCAAATGACCCATTACATTTGGCGCTAACATTGGCAGTAGATTTCAAATAATGGGCTTTCCTTAAAAAATAGAGAGTAAAACCAAAAAGGAAAAGTCAAAAATCGGGTGCGGCCGACTATATGATACACTACACCACTATGCATACTTAGAATTTCTTTGGAGCAGATATAGTTTCAGAGCAGATATAGTTTAGTTTCACAGGGAGTTGAAAAAACTGCAACCAACTTCAGACTGCTGCCATTTCTAAGCCACTCGTCAGATAGCGGTTATAATTTTTCCAGTGACAGCTCATTATATTGTTTTCAAGCATAAAAAAACATTATGGTGAGAATTTTCCAGAAAAAAGGTTATTCGTGATGGATTTCATGCGTGATAGTGTGATTTCTTTATATTTGGCTGGAAAACCACAAGTGGCTATCGTTAGAGCTCTCCAGTAAATAAATCTTTTGTGTCTCGTCCCATCACTCGTTACCATGATACTGGTAGCGTAGCCCGACGTCAAGGAAGTGGACGGAAGAAAAGAGAAAACATCAGCAGAAATGGTTCGAAAATAAAGAAGCGACTTGATCGAAACCCGCGTCGTAGTAGCCGAAAAATGTCTCGTGAGCTAAACACATCGCAATATTCTCTTCGGCAAATACTGAAAAATGAGCTCTGGGAGAAGCCATTGAAATTCCAAAAAGTGCAAGAACTTACACCGCAACAGAGAGAAAATAGACTCAAAAGAGCTAAAGAGTTGCTTCGCTTGGCCGAAAGTGGTGAACTGCCGAATTAGGTTTCCTTGGTGAGACAACATTCGTTGTCCATCAGTTTGTAAACAAAAAAAAATGATCTTGTTCACTTGGCAAAGAGCTCAGCTGAAAATGTGCACCTTCGGTTGGCCACCAGAACCCAAGCACCGGCCATGGTGATGGTGTGAGCCGCCATAACAGACGATGATCGCTCTCCGCTCGTATAAATCGACCATGGCATCAGAATAAATGCCAAATATTATAGCGAAAATATTTAGAGGGTATATGAAAACCTTGGTCACGCAAACATTTTGGTCGCAGACCTTGGACATTCCAACAGGACTCAGCACCATCGCACTCCGCACGCGCTACCCAAGAATGGTTACGAAATGAGGTTCCTCGTTTCATTTCGAGCGCACAATGGCCACCTAAATCTCCGGATACCAATCCATTGGACTATTATGTCTGGAGTATTTTGGAAAGCAAGGTTGCCACTAGAAAATACCAAAGTTTCGATCACCTCAAGCAAGCACTTCGCCGGGAATGGGCAAAAATACTGTAAAGCAACATTGGAGCAGAGTGTGACGGTTTCATAATTAGTGCCAAAGCTGACCAATTCGAACAAATCTAAACTTATTCTAAAATTTGATGCATTTTCCGACATTCTTTGCTTTTATTCAATAAAATTAAAAAAAATTAGAAATTATGGCGTTTGACCTTGTTGCAGTTTTTTTTTATCTCACCCTATATATCTTTTACTCCTTCCATTTTCTTTCCCACAAAAGGTTAACATTTTGATTAACAGTTATTAGCCAAATATTGGAAATAGATGTTTGATTTTCTCAAAAATTTTATTAAATTTAGACGAAGTGGAATACATCGGTCCATTATATCTGGAACCTCATGCACAACTCAAAAAATTCCATTATGTATACAAAGTGAAGGAAGTAGTCGTGCCAAATCTGGCACGTTGTAACACTTATCTCTAACTTAAGTCAGATACGAAATGGAAAATATTGGCCCACTCCTTCGGTACCATCCCAATAAAGGATCAATATTTTAATAATCATAACACAAGTTCAACAGACGGAGGATATACATCTGTCGGCAAAACTAAGTGATGATTTCTAACTTCACTAACAGTGTTTGAGCTACGGTAAGGTACAACAAGCCAAAACTTCTGTGGGATAACGAACAAAGGACAAAAGACTCCTGCTGAACAACATTCCGAAGACTCTGTATAAATTGATTACCGACCACTCATATTAATGAGAGCCCGTTCAAAATGTGTTCCCAACAAACGTTTCCATTAATTGGAGAACAGAATACGATGAAAAAATCAATAACTGCTCTAAGACAATCCGCCTGCCTCTTGAAGCAAGCCTTTTTCTTCATAAAGCAAATTGAGCCCCATATGTGACGGCCATCATCAAGTCAACGAGAAATTTTCGCCTTATGCGGTAAACGTCACATTTTGGAAATCTGAATTTCCAGTTTCATTGCCAACGACTACTGGAACTACTTGTATAATGCAGTCCTCATTGCTGTCGACGCATGTTCTGGTAGTTTTTATTCCCTCTACTATGAAGGGTACATTAACTTAAACTGAATTTCTTTGTCGAAATTTAAAAAAAAATATTTCAATTTTTTCCAAATGGTGGAGGGTATTAAAAATTCGGCCAGATCGAGATTAGGTGCTTTTTTACTTGTTGCATTTAATTTTGACAGGTTGTTTTGTTGTTAATGGCTCACAGGAAATCTCGAAGTTATATAAGTGTGCATATTATATATTCATATTTGCTTTTTTTCATCTTAAAAATATTTTCCTCATCCACCAACTTTTTGAAAAAAATGACTTTAGCTGACAAACGGACGATTCATATTTCTTTATAACCTGATAACTCCTTGAAACCATACACCTTGTGTTGCTACACTTGGAAAACTTTGTAATCATTTTGTTTACCTTAATTCATTTCAAAAAAAAAAAAAAAAAAAAAAAAAATAAAAATAAAATTTTTTTTCTCAAAATTCTTTGAAGTTGGCAAAAAAAAAATATGAAACAAAACAAAAACGATAAATATAGAAACGATGTGAAAATAACATCTAAGCTTTGACAGATCGCAATAGAAATACTTTCTTTGGCTGAAAACATCATTGATGTCAAATCAAAACGCAAAAAAATGAAATAAACAAACGGAGCAGAAAAAGTGAAGATAAATTATAAATAAATGATTGACACAAAAATAAAACAAAAAAGAAACTTCGATGTGAAGATATGACCTGGACTTACCACAACAGTGAAGGTGTTCGGATGAATTTCCTTTATAAATATTTAATTGAGGAAAATCAAACACATTGGGAGATTTGGAAATTTGAAGGCAAAGGACTTGAAATTAGGTAATGGAGAGTATTGTTGTTATTGCGTATTTTTCTAAGGGAAATCGTCAGTAACGCAAGCGTTTTTTATTAAACAAATTAAAAATCAGTAAGTTCGGCCGGCCCGAACTTTGAATACCCTCCACGTTTTGGAACGAATTTGAACTTTTTCAAACAAATAAAATTCGTTAAAAATGCTGTTAAAATCTTAAAAAAAACGTAAAAAGGTATGAAGTCGCCGTTATATTGAAGTCTATATAAAGACGTGGACCATCTTGGCAACTTGTGTCATATCATAAAATCCGGAGAATAATGTAGCTAAAATCTTCAAAACACCGCATATGGAGAGGTACCAATATATAGGGGCTATACGAAGACCTGGACTTGCATAGACAATTTTAAGTCACAGGTTGTAGTACCCATTACGAACTCTAACTACGAAATTTGAAACAATTCCGGTGAATAATGTCCCTAAAATCATCAAAATACCGAATATAGGGGCTATACGATAGCCTGGACCTATATAGACAATACACTTTCAGGGAAAAAGTTTTCGGAAGCAAGTTCTTGTGTGGATTTTTACAATTCCATTGAAAAATGTGGCTAAAATCATGAAATACCGAATATTGAGAAGAATCGTTATATGGGGGAATATACGATATCGTGGACCTATATAGACAATACTCTTCCTTACCCCCTAACTCAGAAAAAATTTAAAAAATTGGTTACGACCATCAAAATACCGAATATCTGAAGTACCGTTATATTGGGGCTATATGATATCGTAGACCGATGTAGCCCCTCTTTGAACTTGATCTGCCTGTAGATAAAAGGCTGATCTGTGCAAGCAGTTTTGGGCGTACGAACCAGAGTGCATTTACTATACTGCATCAAAAAAATCATATTATTTCTATACATTCTCCCACACACAATTCTCCGAAAAACAAGTTGCAAACTATTGAACTGTATTTCACACTTTATCGGCGCTATAAAAACACCTCCTGAAGAACAGCCATTATTAAAACAAGCAAGAAGTTCAAAAAGTTTCGCCATGTTGACAGTGTGCCATAAATGATGAGTAGCACTAGAACTGCGGAGAATCAATGCCATTTTCGTTTTCTTTTTTTTTCTATTTGCCATATATCATCGCCAATATCTGTGATGTGATGCGCTGACTGACAGACGGTGTACAACCTACAAAGTGTGAAATAGAAGAAGGAACGACAACTGTTCGCCGAAAGACAACAAGAGCACAAAAAGAAAAACGAAATTTTAACCCACATACATTAAACCTTGAGTTGGAGTTTTTTTTTTTTCGTTGGATAAAAAACAGTTTTGCACAGTGATTTAAATAAGGCCACAAATTACAACTCAGTAAAAATACTTATTAACATGGACATGTTTCACGAGAAGACCAGTATCAATATAAGGACTTTTTGTGGCAAAGGGACAATTTCACTCCTCTTCCATTTTTATATCCTACACCAAGGTGGTCATAAATCGACTCAGAATCACATTCTGAGTCGATTAATGCATGTAAACCAAGTACAGGTCGCATTTATTGGCTGATCCTGATGAAATTTTGCACAAATCATTTGTTTAACCCAAGCACGAACCCTATTGAAGTTTGTATTGAAGTCTGTATTGAATTTTAGACATAAGACCAAATTGAGCCTAAAAAATGTATGCCAAATTTAATCGAAATCACTTCGGATATAGCTATAACTCCCGAATTGGGTACTAAAGCCTATGACAAAAAATTGATTATGCGGGTCCTCGTCTTCCTATGGCTTTCGGTTTTCATATAAACTGTATTTTTTACTTTTTTTTTTTAATTTTAAATTTTTTCCAAGGTAGTGGAGGGTACTAAGAGTGCAGCTCGGTCGAAGCTTGCCGCTTTTGACTTATTTTTTATCTTATTTAACTCTTAGAGCAAACTCTATTTCTAATGATTTGGCTCCCACTCTAATTTTTTGAACAGAAGTGACTTAGGAACTCTCTCACACTAAACAAAGGAGTGAAGAGCGACTCCTTTTTAAACAAGCAATCTGTGCTCTGGATGTGTATAAATATGTGAACATATCCTAGGTGTGTATAAATATGTGAACATATCCTGGGGATATATATCAGTCGGAACAACGACTGAAACTTTTTCTTCGTATATAATTTATTTTATACCAAACCTCATTTGATACGACCAAAACGTGCCTCATTGAATTAATGATTTTAAATCCCCGGACCTTTTAGACCAAATCCGTTTCATGACAATTGGTGTCCATCCAGGGGTGTACGTCCGTCCATCAGGCTGGCTGGTGCGCCCGATAACTCTCGAAGGAAGTTTTCGATTCGGTTCAAAATTGATACATCGTAATATTATTGTCAAACTTAGATCAAGTTCGGAGATGGACGATATAGGTCCACGCCTTTTGTTACCTCCCCCAAAAAAGGTCAAAATTCCCACAGAAAATAATTTACCGAATACAACACGAAAGGATCATCTAATTTGGTGGAAACTTTGCAAATCCCAATATTTGTATTCGTACAATGTCAGGTGAAAAATTGGGAGCATGAGAGGTTGGTAATGTGGGAAGAGAAAGAGAGAGAGAGCGAGAGAAAGTTTGAATTTCAAATTAGATTAGGAGAGTTAAAAATATGTTTAGATAATTCAGAGGCAACAGTGATAGCCAAATATAGTACTAGTAGCTTCATGAGTATGACTAAAGGGGGCAATTACACCCTTCTTCAATTTTATATAATTTGCAATGTAGGCTGAAATATGATCCTTCGGTTTAGTGCAAGCTTTGCAAATCCTAATATTTGCATCCGTGCAATGTCATGTGCGAAAGTGGACAACATCGGCCGACTCCATCATGTACCTCCCACACGAAGGATCAACATTTTCAATAATTATAACTCCTATAAAATAAGCATCCGATTCTCTTCAAATTTCACAAATCCTAACACATTTGACATGGGATATTTTAAACATTTTGAATAGCGATGAAGCACACAAAACGCGAAATGAGCATCCGATTAATTTCAAATTTAGTAGATGTCAATACTACTATGAGTACAAAATCTGGTGAAAATCGAAAATTTATTTCCATTTTATGTGAATAATAGTTAATAAAAACTTTAACATTTTATGGAGAAGGTATCAAAAGGAGTGGGCCGATAAATTCACATGAGGTTTTTGGTTGAGAGAAATATTTAGATACACCCAGTTTCTATAGAATCGCAGACTTGTTTCGCAAGTTAATAAAGAGATATAAGTATTTAAAATTGTGACCCCTTGTGGGAATACCAGAAAAGGTAGGTCGATACCTATCATCTTCATATCATATCTTCTTGTTATTCAAAAATAGGGCCTATTGTGGGGAAATTACCAGAAGTTCCATGTCCATTCCATTCCATTTTACACCAGATCTTGTGTTGCTCAAAATATTGGGACCTGTAAAATTTTAAGAGAATCGGATGCTTATTTCACAGTTTATTAGATTTGATATTATTCAAAATTTTTACCCTTTATTAATCATAAGATGAAGTGAATATTTCGGTTCACTATATCTGGCACCTCAAACACATTCCAATATTTTCCAAAAAATAATTTAATAGAGCACCACATAAAAATTAAAAGTTAAAGCCATATCTGAACCGATCTTCACTAAATTTGGCATACCAGCTTCTAGACTCAATTCAGTCGTATGTGCCAAATTTCATTCCATTTGGATAAACATTAAACGTTTGGTGCACAATAAAAGGTAAATCGGACGAAGTTTTATATAGGAGCTATATGCAAATCTGAACCGATCTCGATAAAATTTTGCAAAGGTATTTTTGAGCTGCATTTGATATATTTCCCCAAATATTGTTGTTACAGAGTGCATATTACGGCTGGGGAGGACTAAAATAACAAATCGGATGAACAATATATATATGGGAGCTATAGCTATATCTGAACCGATTTCGATCAAATTTGGCATACTTATTTTCAGGCCTAATTTGGTTGTATGGACAAATCGGACGAAGATATATATGGGAACTATATCTAAATTTTTACCGATTATCTCCAATTTCAATAAGGTTCGTCCTTGGGCCAAACAAATGATTTGTGCAAAATTTCATCTGGATCGGGTAATAAATGCGAACTACTTCGTTTACAAAAATACATGGACAGACGGATAGACGGACGGACGGACGGACATGCATAAATCGACTCAAAATGTGATTCTATGCAGATCATCAAAAGGAACTATGGATCTATCTCGTTTCCTTTTGCTTGTTACAAACAAATGCACAAAGACATAATACCCTGACCACCTTGCGGTGTAGGGTATAAGAAAAAACAAAATATATATTCGAAAATATGCCAGAATTTAAATTTTCGAGAGAATAAAAGTTAAGCTTGATTTGTGTTAACTTGTGGCGTTATATTTTTCACATTATCTCTAGCTGTGGTCGAGGTATGCCTATTTAGAAACAATATTGTTTTTTTTTTATGTAGGAAAATCACTGTAATTATTGTATACCTTTACTGATTAAATATCCACCTTTGGTCGTCAAATGCCAAAAAATGTTTAAAGTTAAAAAATTTACCTTCATGCACTGTGCAAGAACGCGATATTTTTTATTTCTGCTCGGCAAGAACATTTTTCTTTTCTTTCTTTCTTTTTTTTTTCTGTTTGCAAAGCAACATCTGCTATTGAAACGAAGTGCTGCGACATCAAGAGGGTGAGCTCAAACACAAATAAACATACATCAAACACCAAGAATGACATGATGACGCCCTTCTTATGTCAGAAACTATAAAAATAATGTTTTGTGATATTTAGCCATGAATGATCGAATGTTGGTTCTTCTCGAGCACGGCCAAAGTTTGAAAGAAAGAAAAAACAAACAGATATTGTTCTAACGTTGCTAGCGCGATATTTACAATGTTGCATTTAAAATATTTCATGCCATTGTTGTTGGTTTTTCCAAAGGAAATTTATTTTTCGCCCAAAAAAAAAGAATTTCCCCATATTAGCCAAAGTTAAGGAAATGCATTGCAGCAAAAAGTCAAAGCAATGCTTGGAGTAATATCAAACGATATACACATGTGTAGGTATGTAAACACCCATGTATGTATGCATGTGCGTTTGAATGACTGTCGGAATGGCTTGCTTTATAAGCATTTTATTTGTGTGTAAATGAATGCAATAAAAGTGATGTGATGTGCATATTTCATGCGCATAAACTATATACAGCTGACATCCTACATACGTACCCATTCGAGGAGTCCGCGTCCCCTTTCCCTTTACATTATCAAATACATATTCCTCACAAGGTAGCAGAGAGTTGTTGTAACCGTTCAAAATAGTTTTATAGTTAGAAGTTAAAATAGTGAAGCACTCCCTAAATGAATGCAGGGCATGTTCGTTCGTTAGTTGTTTTTTATTTCATTTCGTTTCATGTTTGGTGTTTTTTCGGTTACATCCTTGCATGTGTTCGTAACGTTGTATCTGGCATTGCCCACATTCTCTCGCTGCTTTGTTGATAAAGTGATGCATTGTAGTGAGCTTTTTGGCGTCTGTTTCCAACAATAAATCACTGTCAAATGTCATTGGCATCACTTTGCATTAAAGCGCGTGGAAAAGTTACTTCAAATGTTAATGTTGTACATCAAAAACTCAAGGCCCCGGCCCCCTCCCCTCGAGTTTTTCGCCTTAGTAAGAATTAAAAAGTCGCGAAGCTCTCTTGTGGAATTACTATGAATGAAAGAGATTTTCTTTGAGTTTTTGGATTTTGTTTTAGTTTTATTTAATTGAATGTTGGTGGTAATTTGTTTATGTCTTTTTTGGGGAATATTTTTAAGGAGAGGAAGGAAATTAGAGTTTAAAATTTCCAGATGTAAAGGAACTCGATTTTGGATCACATCGAGAAAATGTGGCAAAAATCATCAACATACTGGATATCGGGAGGTACCGTTATATGGAGGCTACACTAAAACGTGGACCTATGCACACAATGTTTCGCCACAAGAGCTAGAGCGCATTATTATCTACAAAGACTTATTTTTTAGACAAATCCTATATATAGATTTTTTTCAATACCAACCATCCTTGACACAATACAAACTGTTCCTCTAAATTTTGAAGCTCTACGTCGTATAATGTGGGCTGTATCGTAATTTCAACAGACAGACGATCATCGTTAAACGTGGTTTTCTCGTCGGCTGTATTAGGACTCTCTAAACTTTACGAAACTGTAAAATGTGAATTTCTCTGCCCTTCCAGGGATCGATAATTAAATTTGATAGTATGAATGTTAGTTTGGCGACTTGACTTCAGGAATTCAATATGTAGGTATTTGGTGGTAATAGAAGATCGTAGGCATTCGAGAATATTTGTATTGGATTTTTGACGATTGATACTCAGGTTGTAGACGAAGTGTAAAAAATCGGGAATAATTCTCGAGTTACAGCCGATTTGAAGGTAGTCGGGCTCTGTGGTGCATGGTCGACGGATGCTGATGAAGGGTACGTTATCTGGTATTACGGCGCAAGTTTTAAGGATATAAACTGTTCTGTGTATATTTGGGGATATATTGACGTCGGGTAATGACAAGTAATTGATGATCTTGAATTATGATATTGTGTTCGGGTTGCATGCTGACGATTTGTAGATAATCGGAAATTTTGATGTGGATTACTGTCGTTATAAGGAGGTTAAAGGTAATCAAAAATTTCGACGTCGCACAGATGGGTGAAATCCATAAAAAAGTCTTAGAAAGGTATTCTCTTTAAATTATTTGGTTAGTTGGAGGACAGCAAATGAATTACTAATTGCTCCTAAGCAAGCCTCCTGCAGTGCAGTAGATTTTTAGCACAACAAAGTGAACACTAAAGGTGACAGGCACCAATGATAATTATTTACTACGCAGGGTGTGATGGAAAAACTGCAATCAACTTCAGACTGCTATCATTTCTAAGACACTCGTCCGACAGCTGTTAAAATGAAATGAGTGAAAGCTTATTATATTTTTTACAGGCGTACAAAAGCATTTTGTTTAGAATTTTCCAGAAAAAAAGTAATTCGTGATGGAATTCAAGCGTGATGATGTGATTTCTTTATATATGACTTGAAAACCAGAAGTGGCTATCGTTAGAGCACTACAGCATTTAAATGTGAGTAAATCTTTTGTCTCTCGTACCACCGCTCGTTACCGTGACACTGGTAGCGTAGCCCGACGTCAAGGAAGTGAACGGAAAAAAAACAGCAACATCAGCAAAAACGGTTCGAAAATTAAAGAAGCGACTTGATCGAAATGCGCGTCGCAGTGGCCGAAAAATAGCTCGAGAACTGAACATATCGGAATATTCCATTCGGCAAATATTGAAAAATGAGCTCGTGTAAAGCCATTGAAATTCCAAAAAGTGCAAGAACTTACTCCGCAAGAGATAAAATGAACTCAAAAGAGCTAAAAAGTTACTTCGCTTGGCCGAAAGTGGTGAACTGCCGAATTTGGTTTTCTCCGATGAGAAAACATTCTTTGTCCAGCCGTTTGTAAACAATCAAAATTATCGTGTTTACTTGCCAAAGAGGTCAGCAGCTGAGAATGTGCACCTTCGGTTGGCCACCAGAACTCAAGCGTCGCTCATGGTGATGGTGTGGGCCGGCATAATAGCATATGGTCACTCACCGCTCGTAATAATCGACCGTGGCATCATAATAAATACCGTATATTGTCGCGAAAATATTCTTGAGGGTGTATTAAAGCCTAAGGCACGCATATTTTTTTGGCCGCAGACCTTGGACATTCCAACAGAACTAAGCAACATCGCACTAAGCACACGCCACCCATAAATTGTTACAAAATGAGGTTCCTCGCTTCATTTCCAGCGTACAATGGCCACAAAAATCTCCGAATACCAATCCGTTAGACTATTGGGTCTGCAGCATTTTGGAAAGCAAGGTTGGCACTAAAAAATACCAAAGTGTCGACCACCTCAAGCAAGCGCTTCGCCGGGACCGCAGGGAAGCATTCGGGCAGGGTGTAACGGTTTCATTGGCCGTTTGAATGCCATAATTCGTGCCAAAGGTGATCAATTCGAACAAATCTAAATTTATTCTAAAATTTGATGCTATTTCCGACATTTTTCGCTTTCATTCAATAAAATTTAAGAAAAGTGTAAAAATTATGCCGTTTGACTTTGTTGCAGTTTTTATACCCTCCACCTTGGTAAGGAGGGTATATTAACTTGTTAACATAATGGGTTCCAGCTCCGGTAGCGAAACATTGCATGTATGGGTCCACGATTTGGTATAGCCCCATATAGCGATACCTCCCGATATTCGGCATTTTAATGTTTTTTGCCACATTTCTTCTAATGTTTCATTTACCCTAAGATTGAGGGTATTAAAAGTTTGGCCGGCCGAACTTGATGTTTTACTTGTACTTGTTTTTATCTCACCCTGTATGCACAATTTTTTGTTTTAATGTAAAATTATATAATTTTCCTCATTTAAATACAATTGTCTTCTCTCTAAACTCTTTAGGCTAGTATCAACACCCCAGGGTGAATTGATTCTTCTACTCAAATTTGAAATACCCAAGGCGCTAACAATTTTCAACAATATTTTATTGCTAATATCCGAATTTAGGAAAAATTTAAAAACTCTATGGAGGTAATTATGGAATTCATGTTGAGTTAACAGTTGGACGTCTTTAAATTCCATCACGCAGTCATCATTTCCTATTGCTTCATAACGATGCAACAATATATTCAATTCAATAAAAACAAAAAAATGTGAAATTGTAATCCTTGAATTCACCAAGTGTTTATTGTTCAAAAGTGGCGAATTTAATTCCAATCATAACATGAGGGTAGTTATGCCACTGTTGGTGGTTGCGCTCTTTCCCCCTACCCTGGCGCAACATGTGCTCAAACAAGGGATGTTCGATGTAAACACTTAGGTAAAGCTGAATGTTTACTATCATCAATTATGCGTGAATTGTTCAGAAAAAAAAAAACACTTGAAACGTAGGAAGACTAGCCTTCAGTAGCATAATTTCCACAGGTCGCTTCTATGTGTTTGTGGTTGTAAAAGTGCTGCTGCTGGGCTTTTGTTCCCAACAATTTCTCCTTCGCCATCAACGCTCATTGTCGCAACGAAATGAATGCTGTTCGGCAAACCCCAAGAAGACAGGAATTGTGACAGATGTGTTTGATGATTTATAAAATCTAAATTTGTTCTTCTTGTTGTTGTTCTTGTTTTTGTTGTTATCGTAATGTTTCCTTTTTCCGAACATTTTTGCAAATGCAATAAATTAGCTTTATTGCCTAACCAACAACAGCAGCAGCAACAACAACAGCAAGAATGAAACTGTTAACAAACATTTTTAATGAGGGATAGGTCATTCAAACGAACCGAACGTTTTATTTATCGGCTGTGGGGGGCAATGAAAAGGGTAGCAATAAATGTAAATGTAATTTAATACGATGAAATGCCTGCTCGAAATGTATTCACCGGCAAAGAATACAGTATTTTATTATATGTTATGTAAGGCAAAACTGTAACCTTAACGAACTGTAGAAGTATGAATTAAATGCGAAATAATTTTAATAAGAGAACTGATTTCAAATTTTAAAGTACAGTATTTTGAATAGATACTAAGCGCTTTCAGTTTTCAAACAATTTTCTGTGGGAAAATGAATACATAAAATAATTAACTTTTTTTGATTTTTAGTTGTTTTATTCGACCTTTATTTTAAATTATTTCAACTGTAAGTTTACTAAAATTGAGCTCGAGGTCTTTGTTGTTTTTTTAATAATATTTATTTACAAAAACAGATGACAGCAGTACAAGGCGACGTCGGTACTTGGCGGGATTTTGTATATTTTTGTTATGTATTTAAATATTATTCCTGATGATGTCTTTCGTCGGAGGACGAAATATCGAAAATAATAAACACATATTATTAAAAAAAGAACAACAAAGACCTCGAGCTCAATTTTAATAAACTTACAGTTGAAATAATTTAAAATATAGGTGGAATAAACAACTAAAAATCAAAAAAAGTTTATTATTTTATGAATTCATTTTCCCAATATAAAATTGTACCAATTATAAATAAAATTGTGCTTTTGCAAAATCATACCCAGATACCAACAGATACGTCAATATCAAATTTCGCGATTCAAGCTCTTTGCATTCACTTGACGGCAAATTAAGTACCATTTCATACATTTCGAAAATCCATAGTATACGTTTCCAAATCCATATCGTTCTCTCAAAACTAACAGCGCCTCCATATCAAATTTCGGAATTCCATCTATACCCCAATACCCAACGGCACATTTTGCCCGTTTCGTTTATATTCCTTCACCCAATACTAAATTTGGTACTTTGCAGTGCTTTTCGTACAATTATAGTATACATTTCAAAAACCACCTCCATAACTCAATTGCAGATAACAATAGAGACATGAATATCTAATTTGAGAATACCAGCCCTTTCCCTTCACCCAGCACCAAAGTACCATTCAGTACTTTTCGTACAAATGTAGGATGCATTTTCAAACCACAGCCAAGTCCACAACACAAATGCCGTCAGTAATCTAAATATCAATTTTCAGAATTGTACCTCTATCCCTTTACACAAAACCAAATATGGTACCATTTACATTTCCGAAACAACCGAAACAACCTTCATATCTCCAGGGTACTCATGGACAGTGACCATACTACCATACTACCAACAGGGACCCCAATACAAAATTTCGGCTTCATCCCATTTAGTACAGTGCGCAGCTTTCCAAAACCACCTTCATATATCCAGCTAACTTTCCAACCTTGATTTTCATGACAAATTTGAAAACTCTAAAATTGAATTGAATGCCTTATCGTTTACATAATACCAAATGGTACAATTTTAGAAGTTTAGTAGCACTTAAGAACTTTTCGTAATCTTAAAACTCGAATTTCGAAAAAGCCTTTGGTACATCTATCCTGCACTCCTTCATTGACTCTTATTCCAAATTTCATAATTCTGGCTCATCCAATTTGTCTAGTACAAAGTATAATTTTTTTGTGTATATTAGTACGCCCACGGAACATGACTGCCTTTCTGCAAAACTTCAAGATTATAACTTCAGCTGTTTCGTCTGGATGTTGATTTTAGGATATATGTAGAAGATAGATAATTTTTACAAAATATGGATCATGCCGGTCCAAGGTTTGATATAGCACCCACATAAAGTTATACCCCGATTTCAAGTATTTTTATACCCTACAACACTATGTGTTGGGGGTATTATAAGTTTGATTGGGCCAAAAATTATGTAACACCTCGAAATATTGATTTCCCACATAGGAAAGTATATATGGATCTTCCTATCTCGCCGAGCTGAGTCGATCTAGCTATGTATGTCCGTCCGTCCGTCTGTCCGTCTGTCCGTCTGTCCATGTTAATTTGTAATCACTCTACAGGTCGCAATTATGGTCCGATCTTCACGAAATTTAAAATGGAGGTGGGGCTAGGGTCAGAATAGAACCCTATTTCTTTTGGTGATGATCGCATAATATTTAGGGGTTGAAATGGACCAAAAACTGAAAAAATTCCTGATTTTGCACTTGCTCTACAGGTCGCAATTATAGACCAATCGACACGGAATTTCGCATGTAGCTAGAGTTTAGGGCTGGCAAGAAGCCTACCCATTTGGGTGGTCATCGGATAATATTTAGCGGGTAAAATAGACCATATCTTTTTTGTTGAAAAAATTCAAAATTTTTCATTAAACCGCGAATACTTTAAATTCCAGCGAAATCACAAAGCCATGACAAGGTTACTTCTGATCTTTACATTGATGTTAACATCCAACAAAACGGATATATAGCAAAATATGTGCGATATATATGTTTATCAAAGAAGATATGCTTGAAAAATCTCTTATATGTCGAGAACGGCTGAACTGATTTCGACAGTTCTCATTAATTGAGAATGTCCTCTTGGCAGGAACATAAAACGTCTAAAAAAAATCGCGTAAAAAATATCTCTCTAAAGATGAAAATATTGATTTTGTAAAATTTTCTCATATTTTTTCCATTTTGTCATATTTTTGGCATATTTTCATTTTGAATTAAACATTGGTAATATTTCTACAGCTAACAAAACTAAGTAGTTAGGATATCAGGATATCATATACAGATTGCATTTATGGCCCGATCCTTACGAAATTTTGCATGGAGATAAGATGAGGGTCAGTATAAAAGCCTATTCTTTTTGGAGATGTTCGCAATATATTTAGGGGTTGAAATGGACCAAAAAACTGCAAAATTGTCAGCAGGTCGTAATTATGGGGGTTACCGGACATCGCAAAAGCCAAGCAGTTTTGGATGGCCATCCAAAAATATTCAATGTGAGTTTGCCAACTTTTATAGACAAAATACGAAAATGTCCATTCCAGTGACTGTATCGTTTATTATAGTGTTGTAGGGTATTCAACGGTCGGCCCCGCTCGACTGTAGCCTTTGCTTACTTGTTTATTTTTACATTTCATAGTCATAGTTTTCATACTAATCTTGACAAGTTTTGATAGTTTGAGTTATTTCTAGGAAGAAGCCATTCCTGCAAACAATTATCAATATAGGACCACATTTTGGTATAACTCTGGTTTGAAGGTATACCCTGATTTCAACTATTTCTGGGGTCTTGGCCAAATTTTTCAATTGATTTCGCTCTTATTTGGCATGTTGGTTTCTAAGGTGATAGACAACTTCTTGGCAGAAAATTTTCAATGTTGCTCTATGTTTCGGTGTAGCGAACATATAGAGATATCTCCTGACTTTACCTACTTCGTGGGTCTTAACCACATTTTGCAATCGATTTGGAAATAAAAAAGTAAAAAAACTATAAGTTCGACCGGGCCGAACTATAAATAACCTCCACCATTTGGAACGAATTTGACGATTTTCAAAAAAAAAAAATAAATAAATAAATAAAATCCGTTCAAAATTATGTTACAATCTTAAAAATACAAAATGTAGCCGTCATATTAGGGTCTAACGACGACGTGGACTTGCACAGGCAACTTTTGTCATAAGCCATTTCAATATTCAAATGCGAAACTTAAAAAATCGGTGAATAATGTAGCTAAAATCATCATATATGGGGGCTATACCAAAATGTGGACCTGCACAGACAATTTTCTGACTTAGGCTGTAATATCCATTACGAACTTCAAATACCAAATTTGAAACAATTCCGAAACAATGTCGCTAAAATCATCAAAATACCGAATGTCGGGAGGTACCGTTGTATGGGAGCTATACGAAGACGAGGACCTGCACAGACAATTATCTGTCATAGGCTGTAGTATTCATTACGAATTTGAAATAATTCCGGTTAATTATGTCGCTAAAATCATCAAAATACCGAATATCGGGGGGTACCGACATATGGGGGTTATACAAATACCAGGACCTGCACAGACAATTTTCTGTCTTAGGCTGTAGTATCCATTACGAACTTTAAATACTAAATTTGAAGTAATTCCGGTGAATAATGTCGTTAAAATCATAAAAATGCATTCGGTAGCTAGAGTGAGTTTCACAGACGGACAGACGGACGGACATCGCTAAATCGACATAGAATTCTATGCTAATTAAGAATATATATACTTTATGTGGTCTAAAATGTATAATTCGAGGTGTTACAAACGGAATGACAAACTTAATATACCCTCCATACTATGTTGGAGGGTATAAAAAATTGTATTTAGGTTACTTTGGGGGAAGAGATCAATCTTATCTAAAAAATCGAGATTGGTATATATTTTGGTATTGCCCCCATATAACGGTGCCCCTCAGGTCCACTTTCTAAAGCAATATTTTCTGAGGGTAGACATTCAAATGCGTAGATGATATTAGGTTAGAATAGCAAAACTCCAAATTGGTTTTCAAGTTACAGGCTAAATTTTTATACCCTACAACACTATGTGTTGGGGGTATTTTAAGTTTGATTGGACTACAAATTATGTAACACCTCGAAATAGGAAACTATATATGGATCTTCCTTTCTCGCCGAGCTGAGTCGAACTAGCTATGTATGTCCGTCCGCCGGTCTGTCCGTCTTCCCATCGTCTTGATTTGTAATCACGCTTCAGGTCACAATTATAGCCCGATTGAAAATGGAAGTGGGGTTAGGGTCAGAATAGAACCCTATTGTTTTTGGAGATGATTGAAAAATATTAAGGGGTTGAAATGCACCAAAAGAAGGAAAAAATATCTGATTTTGCTGTTGATCTACAGACCACTATTAACAACCAATCGGAATTTTGCATGAAAAGAGATTTAAGGATAGGGAAGATGTCTAGCATTTTGGCTGACCATTGGATTATATTTTGCAGGTAAAATGGACCATACACCTAACAACACGACAAAGTGCGTAAATACTAGACAAATGGCCTCCGTTAAAAAAACTTAGGGTATCATCTGAGCAGGGCTCTATGACATAAGTTCGAAATCGAAATCTTCCAAAATGGATTTGGAGAAAAGGGAGCATATTGTAGTGTTGTAGGGTATTACATGGTCGCCAAAACTCTCATTTCCACGTTCCCAATCCATATTTCCGTGATTTGAGAAACCTAGCAATATTTCAAAATATACATCTGCTGATTTCGATGTTGCAAGTTTTTGGTGCAATCGTATTTTTGGATCATTCAAAAGTTCTACCAAATTTAAGAATTCTAAACAAACCTAAATAATTTTAATACCATTGATATATTGACCATTTCAACTCGTCCAATTTGCACATCATTTTATTCGCTCTATTTGAAAGATTTTAATCGAAATTTGCTTTTACTAAATTTTAAATTTTTAAATTTGTCTCCGTTTAAATCTATCCCGACATGTCATCAAATACCTAATTTAATTTCCATCCAAATGTTAAATTCTCTAACAATAATTAATGTTAACCTTTCTCAAGAGAGCGAGAGCGATGGATTGACATCGAAGGTAATTATAGCAATTTGTCAATGTATTCCCATTACCAATTCAAGGATTTTTCAAAAAATAATCAAATATAAAAGTTGAACAAATTTAATTCAATTACCATTACACAAATGCATTGAACTAATTCATTATCAGCTTCTAACCCTTGTCTTTCAATTTAACGAATTACAACATTATCTGCGGCCTAATTGATATTGAAATGTCCACAGCGAGCCAGCCAGCCATCCAGCCAGCCAACAACTGCTTTAATGTCCTTTGAATGGATGGAAATCCATTTAAAAATGGGTAAATGTGTACACAGCTGATTAGAAAACAGCTGTCATGATGACAAACAAACCAACAGAGAGATATATAGACAGACGGACAGACAGACACAATTGAATTGCGTTTGGGGAAAACAGCCTAATTCGTATCCGAACCACAATGGCAATAATGGTCTAGCCAGAATGAAACGAAAAAAAACAATGATGACGACGAATACTGACATTAATCCCAATTTCAGCCAACAGCAGTTAATGAACAATATGTCATCATAAAGATAAGAACAACAATCACACACATGTATATATGTATGTACATCTCTAGGTAAACCACCATCTCTAGGTAAACCACCAAAAACACCAAAAGTATGGGGCAAATGTTTGCTGTACGCTCTAATAACCGATTTCCATAATAAAACATTTATGATTTGAAAAATCAGCATCAGCAACATATGCATGCACAACACACAGACATGCTGGCTGGCTGGATGGATGGATGCAACAGCATTGAGAGTGTGGCCTAGCTAAGCCAACGCCACAGCACCATTGCCATCACCGACCACCACCACCACCACCAGATACCACGGAACCAATGTCATATTCAGTAATTGCACAACATGCCATGCGATCCCATGTTCGGTTGCAGGGTATTGTTAGCGGGAAACGTTGTTGGATAAATAAATTTTGATTCTGAAATGCGAATGGGAATGAGAATGGTTTCATATCCTTGAATCTCACCTACTTGTTGTGTTTGAGTGGGTACACATTCATATCCATGTTTTACTTTTGTCATCATGAAATATTCATTTGTGTACAGTCGTCCGCAATAATGTATGGAGGTGAAATTGTCGCAATTTAAGTATTTTTCTGCAAGAGAATAGGAATTTTTTGGGATTTTCCCAAGTTTGTACCATATTTGGATCAAGGGGTACAAAATATGGCAGGAAAATGTTACACGTGGGAAAAAATAAAGGCAGTCTTACATGCCAAATCGAAAATAGAAATCCTCTATTTTTTGTGGGTTATGATACTGGAAGTAGTGGTCCGCTCTATGCTATCTCTATACAAAATCTAGAGTTGTAAAAATACAGGGTGAGATGAAAAAAATGTAACCAATTTCAGACTGCTGTCATTTCAAAGCCACTCGTCAGATATCTGTTAAAATTATTTCAGTGACAGCTCATTATATTGTTCAGAAGCGTCCAAAAGCATTTTGGTGAGAAGTTTCCAGAAAAAAGTTATTCTTGATGGAATTCATGCGTTATAGTGTGATTTCTTTATATTTGTCTGGAAGACCACAAGTGGCTATCGTTAGGGCACTCCAGCATTTAAATGTGAATAAATCTTTTGTGTCTCGTGCCATCGCTCGTTACCATCGACACTGGTAGCGTAGCCCGATGTCAACGAAGTGGACGGAAGAAAACAGTAACATCAGAAGAAATGGTTCGAAAAGTATAGAAACGACTTGATCGAAACCCTGAAGCTGAACATATCGCACTAAACTAATCGACCGTAGCATCAGAAAAAATGCCGAATATAACCGCGAAAATAGTTTGGAGGTTGTATTAAAACCTTGGGCACGCAATCATTTGGGCCGCAGACCTTGGCCACCCAAGAATGGTTACAAAATAAGATTCCTCGCTTCATTTCCAGCGCACAATGTCCACCAAAATCTCCGGATACCAATCCGTTGGACTATTGTATCTGGAGTATTTTGGAAAGCAAGGTTGGCACTAGAAAATATCAATGTGTCGATCACCTCAAGCAAGCGCTTCGCCGGGAATGGGCCAAAATACCGCAGAGCAACATTCGGGCAGCGTGTGACGGTTTCATTGGTCGTTTGAAGTCCATAATTCGTGCCAAAAGTGATCAATTCGAACAAATCTAAAATTATTCTAAAATTTGATGCTATTTCCGACATTTTTTGTCAGAGGGTATTACAAGGTATTGGCTACAGGTAGGAGAGAAAACACTTCTAAAGCTGTCAGAAGGATAAAACACCACTCTGACTCTGGGTTCAGTAGTCGCACCCCGTTTTTGTATAAACTGCATATAACGGTACCTCTTTATATTTCATATTTTGGGAACTTAAATCACATTTTCAAATGGATTCTTTCCAAATTCGGTTCTTAGAGTTCGAAATGGGTTTTGCACCCATGATTTCTTGTAACCCCCATATAACGTCTCTTCAGATATTCCGTATTCTGATCACTTTATCCACCTTTTATACCCTCAGGTATATATCATTTGACACGGCGAAAACGTGCCTCTAAATCTGTTTCAGGACATTTGGAGTCGATTTAGCGAGGACCGTCTGGCTGGCTGGCACGATAACTCTCGAAGGCAGTATTCGATTTGATCCAAATTTGGTACATCGTAATATTAATGTCAAACTTAGATCGAGTTCGGAGATGGGCAATATCGGTCCACTCCTTCTGGTACCCTCCAAAGAATGTCAACATTTCTAAAGAAAATATTTTACTACACAGAGAAAGAAAAAATTATCCGATTTTGTTACAACTTCGCGAATCCTAATATTTGCATCAGTGTTAAGTCAGGTGCGAAAATGGATTATATCGGTCCTCCCCCTCCAAGTGCCAACATTTTGAAAAATTATAAATATTATAAAATATTATGTAAGAGCCCGATTATGTTCAAATTACACACATCACAATATGTTTTTCAACCCAAGGTCTGGTGTTATGATGGAATATATCGGTCCACTTCTACTGATAAATCCACCATAAAGGGTATTTTTTAATTAACAGCTGATTCCATTCAGTTCTGGCACATCTGAATATTTCTATCAGCACAAGATCTGGTGTAAAGATGTAGAGATCGGATCTTTCCTTCTGGTACCTCCCCCACAGAGAATGAAAGATTTGAATAACCAAAACTATTATAAAATCTGAGATAAGCATCTTGTTATTTTCCCATTTCACACATCCCATTATTTCTACTCACACAATATCTACTCCAAAGATCACATATATCGTTCCACTCCGTCTGGTACCTCCAGCACAAAGGTCAAAATTCGAAATTAACATCCGATTGCATTCGGACTTGGTACATCTCAATATCTTTTATAAAGATTATAGAGATCGGACAATGCCTTCTCTTAACTTCCCCATATAGGGTTCAAGATTTTGAAAAACCGAACGCTCAAAGAAAACGAAATAAGCGTCCAACAACTCTTCAAATTTCACACATACAAACATTTTTGCTAGCACATGTCTGTTGTGACGATGAACCCCTTCTGGTATCTCACCCACAAAGGGTCATAATTTTCAAAAATTTTATCTGACATAACTTGCAAAAAAAGTCGGCGATTCTTTGCAACTAAATATTTCTCTCAACCCGAAACCTGAGATGAATTTGGAATTTATGATTTCGCATAAAATTGGATATAAATGTTCGATTTTCTTGCAATTTGGCCCATACCAATATTTTTATCTGTACTAGATGAAGTATGTAAATAGAATACCTCTGTCGACTAAATCTGGTACCTCACTCACGTTTAAACGTTTTCTAAAAATTAACAGAAATCTTATATAAAATGAGGGAAGTAGTCGATGTAGTACAAACCTGGCACGTCGCAATATAATGATATGTATTAAGGTCCGATACGAAATGGAAAATATTGGTCCATTCTTTCGGAAACTATTCATAAAGGGTCAACAATTTGAATAATCATAACAGAAGAGAAAATCTGTTGAAATAATCGAACATTGACTGAGGGTATACATCTGTCGGCTAAACCGACTGATGTTTTTAATATGTTTATTTACCTCATGGTGGAGAGTATTTAAAGTTCAGTTCGGGCAAACTTAACGCTTGTTTACTAGTTGCAGTTCGTAATGGGCGACGTGCTGAAAATCCGTATAAGGGGTGAGATGAAAAAACTGCATCCAACTTCAGACTGCTGTAATTTCTAAGCCACTCATCCGACAGCTGTGACAGTTCATTATATTGTTTACCAGCGTACAAAAGCATTTTGGTGAGAATTTTCAGAAAAAAGTGCAAGAACTTACACCGCAACAGAGCAAGAACTTACACAGCAACAGAAAGAAAATGGCTCAAAAATTTAAAGAGTTGCTTCGATTGGCCGAAAGTGGTGAACTGCCGAATGTGGTTTTCCTCCGATGAGAAAACATTCGTTGTCAAGCAGTTTGTAAACAAACAAAATGATCGTGTTTACTTGCCAAAGAGGTCAGCTGAAAATTTGCACCTTCGGTTGGCCACCAGAACTCAAGCGCCGGCCATGGTGATGGTGTGGGCCGCAATGGCTTCATTTCCAGCAAGGTTGGCACTAAAAATACCAAAGTGTCGGTCACCTCAAGAAAGCGCTTCGCCGGAATGGGTCAAAATGCCGCAGAGTAACATTCGGGCGGGTGTGGCGGTTTCGTTGGTCGTTTGAAGGCCATAATTCGTGTCAAAGGTGACCAATTGGAGCAAATCTAAACTTATTCAAAATTTGATGCAATTCCCGACATTTGTTGCTTTCATTCAATAAAATTTAATAAGAATGTAAAAAATATGGCGTTTGACTTTGTTGCAGTTTTTTTATCTCACCCTGTATTCCGGATCAGCATTAATTTCTAAGTCGATTTAACAATGCCGGCGTTCTGTTATTGTAGTACTTCTAAGATATTTGGTTTTGAGAACGGACCATATCGGTCAACATTAACGATACCTCTTATTTTTCGTCAGTTCGAGGGTTTGCCTTAAAATGAAAAAAATTGGATTTTAATTTTTTAAGAGATATAATTATTTAATTTCTACAAATTTGGATTTCAATTATCTTAAATTTATCCAAATTAAATTACCTGGTATTCATTTCAATTAATTTGTGACAGCTAGCCTGTTAACTAGCCTTAACTTTAACAAATCAATTATGGCCATTGTAAATTAGCACATAGTGTTTACACAGATAGATTCAAACAATGACCATGTACTTCAATTACACAATAGTTTTGCTGATTTGCAATTTGAAGAGTGTCATAAAGCATTTTACGCTTCAACACTTCGCCAAGTGGTAACAATGAAGGGTTCTACAGCAGCAGGGCAGGAGGCAACGGACATACAATAATTCATATCTATGGGATGTGGATACATTGTTATTTAATTTTTTATTTATTTTAATGGTATCGCAAAACTGTAAAATAAATAGGCTAACTAAAAAATTAACAACAGTTGTTCAGTTCAGTTGTTTTAATCACTGACATTAAGTGGTTTTTGGCAAACACGGCAACGGATGGATGTGCCGCAAACAAAAACAAAAAAAAAAAAAAACACACTTGCCACGTTTATTTTTTTGTCAGCTAACCTCTTTTTTGTAACCAAATTACCACAAATACTTCAACAAAACTCAACAGTATTGTCATTTAGCAACAACAATGACGACGACGCAAACAACAACTATGACCACAAAAAAACACTAATTATTTCATATTCTGTTGTTGTTTTTGCTTGTGCGGCATTATGCGGTTAACAAAAAAAAAAAATAAAAGTAGCTGCCACTGCTACTTCCACCGCTTAAACAAATAACACGAAATAAGCAACAATAACAAATAACTAATAGTTTCATGTATATACACACACACTTGAGCACACACACACTCAAACATATCCATTGAAACATAATAACATTTAAACAAGTTGTTTACAAAAACTGAAAGACTTGCCCCAAAGAATAACAACAATAAGAGGCACTAATTGAGGCACATTCAACTAATTTCCTTCGAGCTCCCAAAGGCTCTGACATAAGAGGAGGTAATTTTTTTTTTTTTTGGTTTTTTGTTTTGACCGGACAATCAACAAGAACAACAAAAACATGAGCAGAAGCAGCGAACAACTTGTGTCCAGTTAAAACACATGATATACCACATCTGTCTGGGCATGGGCTACTTCTGTTCACTATCGCACACACACATACACTCCATACACACCCAAAGAACACCGAGGAGAAATTTAGAGTGTTGCATGCAACATGCTAAACTCAAGTGAATGAGTTTTACATGAAATACAGGCAGCAAACCAAAACTTACTTGCTGACCCCAAAAACTCAAACAACAACAACTAAGGCAAAAACAACAACCAGAACAACAACAGAATGCTCAAAGACCAGCAGTGCACACTCTGGCAAACAAAGAAGGACAAACTTATCCATTGGAAACTTTGTTGGGTGTTTGAAACAAAAGAAAAACATAGATACAAATGATACATCAACAGAACAATGTTAGCAACAATAACAAAAAAAGAAAACAACAACAAAAATCATACAGTATAACCTATCAAAAGCTGAAATACCAAGAACTGTCACCAACAACATCTTTTATTTTGAAAAATTAAAAACAATTATCAAAAATAAACAGAGCGTACACAAATATTTAAAGTATTCGTATTGGTTGTTTAAAATATGTATTAGATTCGGAAAAATATTTGAAATCAAAAATTTTTTGGTCAATGGTTTTTAAAACTATCCTGAATTCACATTTTTTTGGGTTGCTCGTTTTAAGCTTCAACAAGTAAAAAAGTAACGGTCGGTTTTGCCGACAGATGTATACCCTCAGCCAATGTTCGATTATTCAAAAATATTTTGACTTTTGTTATGATGATTCAAATGTTTAACCTCATATGTAGTGGGTTCCGAAGGAATCGGCCAATATTGGCCATTTTGTAGAGCGCCTAAATAAATATGATATAAATATTGAGACGTGCTAGGTTTGGACTATATTGTGTTAATGGAAATATCGGGATGTAGCAAGTCTTGAATGGAATCGGATGTCAACTTCGCTTTTTATAAGCTTCACGGATATTCAAATTTTTCAGCCTCTGTGGGGGGGGAGGTGCCGATATATCCCATCTTCACAACGAATCTTTTGTAAGTGGAAATATTGGAATGTGTGAATTATAAACGGAACCTGATGGTTATTTCGGATTTTATAAACTTTTTGGTTATTCAAATCGTTGATCCTTTGTGGGGGAGGTACCAGAAGGAATGGTATGATCTCTACTGTTTTAAACTGATCCTGTATTGATAGAAATATTTAGATGTGTCAAGTCTAAATGGAATTAGATGTTAATTTCGCGTTTTATGAGGTTAACAGATATTCATTTCGACCGTTTGTGGGGGAGGTACTAGAAGGAGTAGACCGATATATTCAATCTTAACACCAGATCTTTGGTTTATGAAAATATTGGGATGTGTGAAATTGTAAGACAATCGGATTCTTACATCACATTTTATAACACTTATAATTCAAAATGTATACCCTTTGTGGGGGAGGTGATAGAGTGGACCGATATTATCCATTTTTACACCTGACCAAGAACTGACGTAAATATTAGGATTTGTTGGAGAAAACCCGGATTATTGCTTCTCTTTCTGTGCAGAATTTTTTTTTTTTTTTTTTTGAAAATTTCGACCTTTTGTGGTCGAAAGCAGTCTTAACACCAGTCCTTGGGTTAATATAAATATTGGGACATGTGACATTTGAAGACAATTGGACTCTTACAGCACATTTTAGAAGAGTTGTAATCATTCAAAATTTTGACCCTTTGTGGCCGAGGTACTTGATGGAGTTCACTGATATTGTCCATTTTCGTACCTAACCTAGACTTGACGCAAATATTAGGATTTGCAAAGTTTGAGCAAAATCGTATTATCCTTCCTTTTTCTGTGCAAAAAATTTATTTTTTTAAATTGTCGACCTTTTGTGGGGGAGGTACCAGAAGGAGTGGACTGATATATTCCATCTTAGCACCTGAGCTTGGGTTGACATAAATATTGGGATGTGTGAAATTTGAAGACAATCGGACTCTTACATCACATTTTATGACAGTTATAAATATTCAAAATTTGACCATTTGTGGAGGAGGTACTTGATGGAGTGGGTCGATATTGTCAATTTTCGCACCTGACCTGTCACTGACGCAAATGTTAGGATTTGCAAAATTGGAGCAAAATAGGTTTATCCTTTCTCTTACTGTGCAGTAAAATATTTTTGTTGAAAATGTCGACCTTTTGTGGGGGAGGTACCAGAAGAAGTGGACCGATATTGCTCATCTCCAAAATCGATCTAAGTTTGACAAAAATATTGCGATCTACAAAGTTTGGACCAAATCGGATACTCCCTTCAAAAGTTATCGTGCGCATCAGTCAGACACACAGAAAGACGGACGGACGGATGGACATCGGTAGATCGACTCCCAATGCCCTGAAACAGATTTGGTCCAAAGAGACGTATGGTCTAAAACTGTTATTTCGACTAGGCAGGTTTTGACTGTATCAAATAATATATATTACCTCTCTATCCATATGGCTGAGGGTATAAAAATCGACTTGTTTCGCATGTTTTGAGAGTTATAGTTAAAATGTTGACCCCTATAACCATAGGGCTATAATTATTACTATTTAGTACCTTTCGAATAAATTTAGTACGCATTTGCAAAACCGCCACCAGATGTCAATATTAGGTACCAACAGATATAAATTTTCAACATCAACAGTTATCGCAATATAAAATTTCTGTTTCAGCTCTATTCCTTTATCCACACATTATCAAAATCACCTCCATATCTTAACCTCATACACCAAGAGTGACATTCATACTAAATTTCAAGATTTCAGCTCTGTTCCTGCGTCAAATACATAGTGTAGTACTTTTTACAATTATAGTACACATTTCCGTAACCACTTCCTTATCTCCAGGATATACATGAAAAGCGATCCTAATACCAAATTTCAGATTTCAAGCACTATACGTTCACCCAATACCAAATTTTACCACTTATAGTACTTTTTAGTACTTTTCGTGAATTTATAGTACATTTTTCCGAAACCACCTTCTAATAACAGACCTGCCACCAATAAATTCAAGCTCAATTCATTTAATTAAGGGCGAACTGTTCCAATTTTGACCATTTTACAGTTCGTAGGATTCCACCCTAGGTAACGACCAGAGGGGATCAGCGCTGAGAGAGCGGATAGAATTTCCACATTCTGCACGTTTAACGAGTAAGCCCCCGCCTAAATAACGGGGCGTTCCCCAATTCGCCAGACATAACCGGTCTGATTAATAACGTGACTTGGTAACCAATCGTCTCCATAAGCAGATTGTCGATTTCATAGCGTCAGAAGGCAGAACTTTCCTTAACCATGGGAAAGCTCACTGACAGGAATTAGTGATATTCGGATTGCAGAAAGGATTTTCCGGGACATCATCAAACATTCAACCGCTCGCTATATACCTGCTGATCGAATGCCCGAAATAATATTAAATTTTCCAACAAAGGCTGAGGATTATGATCTTCGTAGTACTAACCCTACTGATACCAGAATCAGTGAATTGACTGTGGAAGTCAACGGATTGGTACAGGAGAATATGGAGAAAACTTGGTTAGAGCATCTAATATGTTGCAACATTGGAACCGATATAAGTTAGCTGTGGGTAACGGTTAAATCGCTTTCAAACCCTGGGAAAAGAATGATAGGACTTCAGCCACTTCTTATGACATAACGTGAGTGACCCAAATAAGTTATCCGCATTTTCAATTCACCGACGCGCACCCCGAGATCGATAAGGCGAAGCGAAGAGTATACGTCGTAACAGATCTCTTCCCCACCGGCGAGGCACCATCATATTTACGGTGTTGCAAATGTCATCCGAAACGATAAGTCTTCCAAGCGTTGGGTCCAGATTTAATCTAAATTGTATGTTAAACAACTGGATACGCCGGAGTTGAGTACATGTCAAAAGTTCTCAGCCCCCATATCGTTCCAAACCTGGCCAGGCAACAGCAAAAGCGAAATTGATTCATTAGCAGAGACTCTTGAGGCTATACTTACTCCCCAGCATCCGATTAAGCTATCAAGTTGCCAACCAAAAACACGAGTTCTGTACAAAATTTAGTACCAAAAACCATTGCAAGTTATATCAACTCATACCAGTCTAGAATTAAATTAGAACATGACTCCGATAGGCCCTTGGCCAAATCAAAGGCGTTTGATACGTCAGCCACGGCAGATTGTTTAAGGATTTAGGTAAAAAAACCTCCGGCTAAGTTTGAAACGTTAGATAATCAATTAAATGTACGAAAAGGCTTCCCAAGTATTGGTATGCAAATTTAAATATTTCATCGGAATGATTTCTGGCACATTTGTACACAAGTCCCATTATTCCCTTTCTTTTTAACTATTTTCAATCGAAAACTCTTCCAAAAAATTATTATGCGAATTCTGGCCTTAACGCTGTGTAGATACAAAATGTCAACTGAAATCCCTGGCAATCCACATTCACAATTGGTTTACTCATTGACTTATTACCCAAAAAACTTTTTTGAAGAGTTAAAAAATTTGCACTTCAAATGCCTCACGACAATCAATTACACCAGGGTAGGGAGAGGGCCCATTTTGATGCTGTAACGGTTTCTACAACTTTTCGGCTATGGTGGTGACAGCTCACTCGTTCTGGCCCGGACGTACTTAGTCATGTCACAATGTTGCTGTTGTTGGCAAATTATGACAAAAATAAGTGCATGTCGAGTTTCCCCATGGGTTGGTGGGAGGGTAAGGGCAAGCCGAGAATGCTCCTTGTGCAGCTCCTATATGCATTTATCATAAAATTATAACTTTGAAGCTTTTCAAAAATTAAAAGTACTTTTCTCATCACATACTTACAGCGTCCGCATCAACTCCGACGTCATTGTGCTCGTGCTAAAACACTTGCCGGCAGTACAAAAGCAAGTATCGCCAATGGCCAGGGAGCAGTAGGTAGGGGGTCTTCATAGTGTAAGAGCTCGAAATGCCTCTAATGTTTGCTAGCAACATTTGTTTCAAACATTTAATTAGTTGTTAAAACTATTGTTTTAACATGTCCTCATGCGAGTCGAGTACGAACAAGTTACATATGTTCGAAAAGTAGTTAACAACCGAGAAGACCCTAGTCACTTAGGTCGGTGTGTCGGTGTGTGTACGACAGCAAAGTAAATATAATTTGGTCGCACGCTCACTCGCCTGCCATCCATGGGACATATGGTAACTGTTAATCCGTTTGTCGGGGTCCTACTGCAGAAGCTCCAAGGGAAGGAAGTATGACAAATCTTTTCCCTAAAAAGGGTATTACTGGGAACGCCTTTAAGTTTGTTTACAGGATGTCGTAATTGGACACACTGTCCGAAACCTAATTTTGGAGCAAAGTTGGGGAGTAGGGGTGGGAAAATC